>NC_092825.1:99802615-100134935 GCF_039878825.1 Excalfactoria chinensis | reverse complement strand
TCCCACTTCATTATCTCAATCACTCATGGCCATGCATGAACTACTCTATCATACACCACAATTAAGTTTTCCAGTACCCTCTGGTTCTCAGGAGATTATGTACCTGTTGATAACCCCTGTTGCAGACCCACTTCCCCTGTGCATCCAGGACCTCCTCCTCAGGTCCCCACTGTTCTCTCATCTGTGCTCTTTGTCTGCCTGCTCTTTGCCAGTATTGCCAATACACGCATGCTCTTTAAGCATACACCCTTCACTTTCATCCTTTGTCCAGCAGCAACACCTCAGCTGATGAACTGCCCGCACTTCATCAACTCTCAGACACTCATCTCCTTCAGGTTACCCAAAGCTTGCTTTCCTGTGTCTGCATTCCTCACGCCATCTCACATTCCCACCAGGGTATACAGGCACATGCAAGACCATGGGTTTCTCCCAGCCATAACTCTTATTTGTATTAAAGGATTCTGGGGCACTCGTGCAGGTAGCAAAAAACTTTGCTTTTGCTGAAACATTAATGAACCGCTTAGAAACATAAAAGCATCTGCCAAACATTGATTAAAAATTTAACATAGCTGCTAATGAAAAAAAATAAATGCTTTTTGAGGCAACGCTACGGACTGTTGAGAAACGTCACCACTTCATTGACTGAGTTAACTTACCAAGTATCTTTTAAGCAATGAACTGTGGTAAGTCACTACCTCTTGCTTAAAATTTTGTTCTGAGGTCTATTTCCTACATTTTTATATCCCAGTGCTGGGAGAATCAAATTAACCCTTTACATTCGCTCTGCTACGCCCACTGCTACACAGCTACTTACCATAGTGAGAGCAAACGGTCTCCAATGAGGACACAGGAACAACTGCACAACCCAGGTAACTTATACCAGAAAGCCACTGCTGTTGTAAGGCCTGAAGATTACTGCATGGTAAAACCTTTGAATGTATGTATAATAGCCTTTTAAATAACATTTAGAAATGACTTAGAAATAAGCTGCTCTTAGCATAAAAGCTGTCAGCGTTAAGATCAGAATAATCTAGGTTGCTGCAGCCCTCAGTCAGCCAGTGCTCAGTCCAAGACAAAGTTAAGGACCCCAGGATTTACAGACACACAGAGTTCCAACAGATCTGTTGAATTTAATCCAATCTTTCCAAAGCTCTCGTCTGCTACTTTATACACTCCCAACTACGTTAAACAAAACCCTCTTCTTGGTATCATACCACGTAGGCCACTAGTCTTTACAATTCCTTGTAAGGAGGACACACTTAAAACATCTCAGAGCTGATCAAAACAATTGCTGTCTATGCCATCTCTCTCTTCCTGGTGGGCTCCTGGCTGGTATCTGCCTCCATCTCAATTCCTGACATACCCTGCTCCTGGGCACAGCACAGGGGCTAGCAGGGGAGGAACAAAGGTGGCTCTGAGCCACTTTCGTGCCTTGTAACCGATGCCAGGCTGCTTAAGCTGTGCTGGCTTGCAGGCAGCCCTGCAGGGGCCCTGATGTCAGCCAAGAGCAACCGTTTGCAACACATGCTGGTTCCTCCCCGCCATCTCCTCTTGGTTCTGCTCTTGCAGCCCAGCCCAGCAGCCAGTTCTGCTGCTGCCCTCACCCCAACAGCTGAGAGCAGCAGGTCCCCACTCCCCAGCTCACCACATAGCACAGAGAGGGCAGATCCGGGTAGGGGCTGTGTTGTACCACGCCTCTGGGAAGTGGAAAGGATGGAACAGGGGAGCAAATCTCATTTTCCAGAGAATAAAATACTCATCTGAGGCAGACAAAGGTCCTGTTTCCATGACATAAAACGTCGCTGTCCCTTAATGGCACTTACAAACAGGACACGTAGTATTGCAACATGGTTTCCAGGGCTAATAAAGCAGGGGAATCACAAGGGTGAGATATGAGAAGTGCATTTAGTCTCACTGGTCCCTGTATGTCAGACGCTTGGTTGCTCCAGTGACACCAGCATGGCTTGGATTGAACTACAAGAACTCAAAACATGAAAAAAAATGTTAAAAATGCATAGATTATTTTTCTCCCTGACCCTTTCCTATCTCTTATTTGTTTGCTTGGCAGTGATTACTTCAACCATTTGCAATGCAAAATGATGCCAATTTGGCCTTTAAAAAAAATAATAAATTATGATTATTCTGTTGGAAATTATGGGATGTACCCTCTCTGCACTGGAGGCACATGCAGTTCTGTCCAGCCACAAGCTGCCCATATCCTCTTGCCCATCTCATTTTCTCTTTGTGGCTACAGAAGGGGGATGGCTGTGCTTCCTGAAGGAGGACATAAACCAAGCAAGTGAAACCAATAAAGGAAGAGATATTCCTGTGCTTCAGACGGACAGAAATACGTGTAAATGTAATGCAGTCATTAATTTTCTAGTCAGTGGATTAGCTCTCTGAATAGGTAGTGATAACAGCACCCCATTACCTGTATAATCAGCCCTTGCACAGAAGGATTACAAAGCCTGTGACCGTGCTTACAAAGACTCCCAGTTTCTGGAAGCTCTAAATGTCACTGATAACACCAATCTTTGTTAAGCTTGCCTAGTTTATATGTTGATGGTGCCAATGGGGAGAGGAGGAGGCACAAGAAGTGGTGAGGAAAGGAATGGGGCACAGGTGAAATGTGCATGTGCCTCCTCTCTGTGTTGATACCCAGTCCCACCAGAGTTCACTGGGATAAGTGGAAAGGCTCCCACTGATTTCAGTGGACTTTGGACGCAGCCCCAGAAGCTTCAACATGTAAACAGACAGATATGAGCACGTGCCTGTCAGGGTAATTTCCCCTAAATAAAACCACTCTGACACGAGAGTGGCCCCTATACATATTTGCTGGAATCAAGCGTGGGGAAGAAAGAAGGATAGCCTGCTGCCATGAGGCAATAGGCAGTATCTCCACACAGCCCAACCTCTAGGCCCAGATCCCAGGCCCTCAGAACCCCTGTGACCTCTTGCTGTTCCCGTGGGGCCCAGCTATCCAGACAGCATGTACAGCATGAGCTGTCCCATCCCAGGAGGCCACTGCAGATGGGCTACAGCAAAAAGAGGGGGAAGGCATGGGGATTGCCAGGATCAGGCTGCACCTTCCAGTTCCCTCCGTACCTCCAAAGCAGCCAAGAACGCAGCCCCTTGATGATAAAAGACATTGTGAAATCAGTGTCAACACACCTCATGTCACACTGGCTGCTCCTCTGGCCGCTGTGTACCAGTGCTGTATGAAAACCAATGAAGGAGACTGCCCAAACATTTCGGGATGACTGAGACTCTCTATGCAACTCCAGCTTAAATTGCACAATTTCTTTAGGAATTTTACATTCTTCTCAGTCAGTCTATTAACTCTGAATGTTATAATAATGAGCAGAATATTAGCTGTAGGAAAATAATTTTGACCTGCCATTAAAGACATAATGATTAATGCCCATACTTAGCCGTTCATAGTAAACATTTTTCTCCTACTTTCAGAACAGGAAAGTATTTCAACACATACCAGGATTCATTGTAACATCATTAATCATGATGAATTACCCTAGTGTTCATGTGGATGCAAAATATGATTCCTTGGGAATTTCATTGTAGCTTAGCATTAATTCACATTTACTCTATTACAAACTCCCCCTTCCCTTTCAATCTTTTTCTTGCAGTTCCCCCAGGTTACCTTGAGTAGCTACATACTGTAACATTTAATCTATTTAATAGCGCTTTCTTTAAGTTTGTATTATTTGTTTGTTGTTCTTTGCTGCTTGCACCCACTCAGCTATTCATTCATTCCTGTTAGAAATTAACAGGCTATGGCTACAGCAGCGTGTCCTCGGTTACATTCATAGACTCCCCACAACCTTTCTCTAAGGCTACATGACAACATTACAACGCCTTAGTCTCCCCTCTTTCCCATCTTCCCTACCCTACATTTTAAGTATTCAATCCTCAGTCCTGCAAGTCTATGTTAAATATCAAAGCCCTGCTGTCTCGGGGTGTCCCGTGTTTCTTAAAATCAAGCATAAAAGTTAGCAAACTTAAAAAATTACAGATCTTAAGGCAAGGGACCTCCATGCTCTGTGGTCAGATAGTATCTCTGAGAATAGACACAATAACAAAGTCATTCTCTCCTTCATTTTTAATGGGGAAACCAGTATAAAAGCCCCTGGAATCAACAAAAGCACATGAGCCCTACACAAGTTTATGCTTAAACAAGCTGAGGGCAATTACTGAAGTAATCTGGCTGGAAAGACCAAAGAGCAGATTTGTTTGAATTAGCACATGGAAAAAAAAAAAAGAAAAAGAAAAAAACCAAAGGAAAATTTCCGTTGCCCCAGAAAAAAAGAGGACTGAGAATGCATCCCAATGATTTGTCCTCCAGTGGTAGCTATTACGTTTAACATTAGCAAAATCTTTATTCACAGCAAGCTTAAATAACATACCTCAAAATATTTCCTTGGTGCGTAGATGTGCTTTTTGAACATCTGATTAAGACATTCTTTGCCACGGGCACTGTGTGTTTGTCTTCATACGTCATTCTTTTTACGTAGTTATGGTGCGTGTCATACATTTTTGATGCATGGAATATTTATGTGAGAAGATGCTAGCCGAAACATAGGCTCTGCCATAACTGATGAGGCACCTTGTCCATCAAGACACAGCACACAGCCTGTAAGGAAAACACTCTTTGCTGGTGCAGTAGGAAATAATGGCAGTTCAAGAGAGACTATAACCAGAATCCTGGATGCAAAAACACACTGATTTTGGGAAAACTAAGATCAATTTCCAAAGCACACGGGGGGGGGGAACCTTCTCTAAAAGCCACAAATTCCTGTTCTCTCTACTGTACTCCCTTAAATATCAGGAAAGATTGACTACAGATTCAGAAAACCACTTTAAGTTCAGCTTCTTGAAGCCCTTAATTAAACCACTGGATTAGAAAAATTAAATACAGAAAATGAAAATATCACATGGGAAAACTCCTCAGTTTATTGTAAAACCAGCAGGATGAATAAAGTCAGCTTCTCCACCATTTGCTGTCCTCTTGCCCTACCTAAACCACTGCTCTTTTCCCTGTGAGCTTTCTATCAAATAAGAAGCAGGGCTACACATGGGCTCATCAGGCAGCAAGATGCTCATTACCCTACAGAGGAGCTAATGCCTGAACTATGCCTGCCTTTCCATTGGTGGTGGTGTGTTAATTTGGACTCCCTAGCTCTCCAGATTCCAATTTTCAGGAATCTGGCAGGAACTGAATCCCTCTGAAAATCCAGCCCCCCATCCCACCTAGCTGTAATCAGCCAAAAGGAGTGGACAAGGAGGAGATGGACAGTAGTTACACAAACACCAGCTCCTTAGGAAGCCAAGGGGTAGCTGCTGAGGACCAATGCCACTCCTGAACTATGCTGATGCCAGCTACACCGGGGTGCGAGTGGGTCTTTGTCCTTACTTTTCTATTGTGAGCACAGCCCTGTGACTCCCTTGCCAAGTGACACTGCATGTACCTATACTGGCTGCCTCATTAGATAAGAGCTTATCTTCCAGTGCACATACTGAGCACGTTGTGCGATGTCATTAGATTGCAACTCATATCAAGCAGTTGATCTACAGTTATCTATAAATCTTTGGTTCCCACTTTTATTACACAAAACAGAAAGCAATTACTTAAATTTAACACATGACTCATTACAGATTAGTTCATGAAGTGAATAACCCCTCCTCATGCATTATGTCATAGGAAATCACTCAAGTACAGTGTTTCACAGTATCTACACTCATCTCCCACTGCACACATTACTATTTATACGTGAGATAACTTGTAGAATCTATGTGTATACAACCTGTGAAATAACAAGTTGTGAGATAATGTGTAGCTGAGGAGCTCACCATTTGCTGACAAAGACTGCATCGCTTACTGCAAGACATAGCAGCAAGGCTGGTAAGTAAATTCTAACGGTTTGCAGCGCAGGCAAGGGCGAGGTGAAGCAAGTTTTCTCCTGTTCTGGATTGGCAAATGACTGAGACATGTCAAAGAAAGCAAAATGCTGACACTAGTTCACAGAGTTCTGTGGGAAGGTAGGTGGGGAGAATCCCAGACCTTCTGGGAAGAAGAGAAAAAGAAGTCCATGCTCACAGGGCTGGGTGTGGTTCCATCTGAAGTTGGAGAAAGCTGGAGCTCCTTCAGATTAGAGAGTCAGGAAAATATTCAGCAATTTTATGCTTTGTTTTGTGTGTTGTTTATTTTTAATAGGTCAGAATGTTTGCTGTATTGTCAGGGTAAAAATTAGGCCCTTTTAGAATCATAGAATCATTAAGTTTGGAGAAGATCACTAAGCTCACCCAGTCCAACCACCAGCCCACTCCCACCATGCCCACTGCCCGTGTTCCTCAGTGCCACATCCACACGGCTCTTGAACACCTCCAGGGGTTGTGACTGCACCACCTCCCTGGGCAGCCTGTGCCACTGCAGCACTGCTCTTGCTGAGAAGAAATTGTTTCTACAACCCACCCCGAACCTCCCCTGGTGCAGCTTGATGCCATTCTTTTGTCCTATCACTGCTTACCTTTAGAGCCTGACTAAAGTCTAGTACCTCTAATATGTGCTGCACCTAACACACAGCTCTGTAAATCACACTGTGACCAGGACACAGATCTACTGCTGTTCTCGAGGAACATGTGCATGTAGTGCCAGGTGTGGGAGGCATTAAAGCTAACTGTTACTACAAAAGGAGAAAAAAAAAGAGGGAGCCTCTGCACTAGAAAGGGGTGCTAATGGTACCGCGGGACATTAAGTGGAAACAATTGAAGAGTATTTCACTCCCTTGACAATTTGTACTCAACTCAGTTGATTAAGTAAGGGTGATTTAAAATTGCTCTTGCCTTCGAAGTCCACCAAGGTCCTAGCAGGAAACACAGTTCAAATTGTAGGATTCCTCTCTGGTCAGAGCCAGTGAGGCCAAAACCTATCACTGCCATCGGATGACTGGAAGTCTTGACAAAGGTATATACTATGCCTCTTCACTAAACTTCGAGCTTCCACATCTTCATAAGAAGAGCATCACAAGGCCCCGGTCTGATACCACATTATTGACAGGAGGTGAACGTTCTCCCAGCAACAGCAGCAAAAGGGCAAAGTCTTCCTCCTTAAAGATAAGATCACCCAAAACAGCCCCGCTTTCTTTTTTTTTCTAACAAACTATTGTATCTGGGTGGATCACACCGCTACTGTGTGAGTCATACCTTGAGATGTATTCAATTATTACTCCATTAAGACAAACTGTCAATGAAGTCAGAGGGAGTTTAATCTGAAAGGGGAAATGAGGAGTGGAATAAGAGAAACATTTATCCCCTGGCCGTTTAGATCTTATTTCAGCCTTATTAATGGCTGAAAATCACTACAGGTGGTCCATAAGGCTATTCTTAATGGCAGTCTGTTTTTGTGAACACAAAAGTCTGCCAAATTCTGCATATGTCTTCATAAGTGTTTAACTTTACTCAGGAGCGCCCCAAAATAATGAGGGCCAAGTTTAAGTGGCAAATAACGATCTGGCCAAATGACAGCATTTAATATTTTGACCTATTTTTGCACCAGTTGTTTGGCTCTAAAACACAGTTCAAATTCACATCACATTTAGTCTGTAACATTTTAAAGTGATCTTCTCTTGCGTTATGGTAAAGCAAAGGTATACTTTAAAAGGCCTAGTTTTGCCTGCACAGCAGAGGCTGGCTTTATTTTGCTCTGAAAGTAAGAACTGTTCTTAATCCTCCCCTTGATCAAAAGTACTTTAAAGCAATTTTAAAAGTTTAGATAAACTACAGAGCTTCAAATAATTGCACAATACATAGTTAACTATGCTTTCTGCAATGCACTGGTACACTGGACAAATTGGCAGGATGCTTGTAAGCTACACCTCTTCAACAACAGAGTTTCCAAAACAAGCAAAACCTGCATGGTTATGTTTGTATTATTCCTGTTTAATCTGGAGCAATCTTGTTTAAAAAAGAATTGATCGGTGCCCAGCAAGATTTTCTGATTTGGCAAAAAATTAATGAGCAAACAATGAAATACGTTGGGTCAACTTTCTTTCTGATGTCATTTTACTCATTTCAGTAAAACAGCGCTAGGAATGCCTGTGATCTGCACAACACGCTTGGCAACAAACTCTGATCAATGTACTATTAAGATAGTAAAACTAACAAAAAAAGCTGAGACTGAAACTGGTACCTTTCCTGCTTCCAGGGAAGGCAGAGTAAAGACCTGCCATTTGCTCGTAACGGTCAGCACGAATAATAGGAATATGAGTGCTAATTAAACTAACCGCTTGTTTCCTCTTTCATTTTTGTAGTTCGATGATATGAATGGCCACTTTTATCTTTGATGCTTCTCAGCAAAACATTCCCTCGCTTTCATGTGAAGAGCGGTGTGGGCTGAACTGTGCCGCTTCTCACCAATTTGACGGTGGTTGCAGTTAAATTACCCTATATTTACAGTGACAGAAATGTCAGAGAGCAGTAAATCCCTACCTGCTAGGATACTGGGACTCACTCAATAGTAAAAGCTAGTCACAACTCCTGCGAAACACCATCTTGCTTCACTCCTATCCCACTTCGTGCAAGCCAATGGCTGGAACATCAAAGTCCATTCCTGGGATCTGGACGTGGGGCAAGACCTTTGCCTTATTTCTTGTCATCTGTAAGACAACCCCAGACAAATGCTTTGATAGCTCCAAAAGCAAGCCATGATATAAGAAGAGTCTCAGGCAAGCAGTAATCTGAATAATTTAGATGACAACATTCTCACACAGTCATAGCTGCTTTCAGGGAGGACAAGAACCAGATACACTTGAGTCAGCTGTGATTTGCTGACCCTGGTGGAGGAATTAAAAGTGATTACCCTGTTTCTCTTGTCATTTATGAAAGACAAGATACAGTATATAACAGGGGGAGGGAGCGAAAGAAAGCACAGTGTGTTGTGATTAAAGGTTGACTAGGCTAAAATTGGATAGGTGATTTCAGTGTGATTCAAAGCGGCTCACCCATTTTGCAACACTACATTTCTGTTGCATCTTCTTCCAGGAGAAAAATGAACAGTGGAGGTGCAAGGCATTTGCTGGGATTAGGAACCATCTGGGAGGAGCTGATGAATTGAGAAACAGCAGAAGTCTACTAACCCTAGCCATTATTCAAGCAATATTCCTTGCGTGTAGGCTGCTATTGCTGTATTGTTGTAGTCTGAAAGTGAGGAGAAAAAGAGAGGTGTTTGTTTTATTCTTCTCAAGGTGATGCCACTTCAGACAGTGTTTACTGAACCATATCTTGACAAGCAAAGCCCTGCAACTGTTTTGAGTCCCTTGAACCATTTCTCACTGTTCTCTCCATGCTTCATAGAAAGCATACGTGGGCAGGAAAGTAACAGAAGTGAAGTTTGAGGTATGTGTGTGCATGTATATATTTGTGTGTGCATACATACCTCAAAGTATTTGTTATGGAGATTTATACAGTATAAGTCACATACATAAAGATACACGTATGTATGTAACCGTCTTTCAAGTAAGTAGAATACCACATCAAACAACATCAAGTTGTGCCAAAACCCAAATTCTACAATCAGGCACAGTAAAGTGTGTCACACCAGTTCACCCCAGCATTTTCCATGTTAACCTAACCCTTATTTTCAGGGTTTTACAGTTTTCATCCCATAGAAAATTTCCAGCGGAGCTGCAGATCACTCTGTAGTGATTTGAACCCTATGCCACTGAACATCTTTCAACAGCCACATAGGAACAGTCACAGACCATCAAGAAGCTCACAGTCTACAGGTTCACAGCTGCTGCGTGCAATAGACAGAGACAGTGGTGATTTTTTCCCCCATTCCTTGCTCAGGCTCGTGAGAAGAGTCATGCAGGCTTTTTTTCTGCATGCCCGTCCACCTCATGCTCCCATTCTTCCATCTGGGAAATCTCAACACAATGAGCTCACGCAGTGCTGGAACAGCTCGGTGCTTGGTGTGGGCACGCAGATCAATCCAGCAGCTGAAGAGAGGGATGCTTAGCACATCCCAGACACATTGGACTCGTTGCACACTCTTATTCTTATTGCACACTGTTATTCTTCGCAGCCACCATGGCTTTGTTTATGGGACTTGGGACATCTGTCTAGCAGCTGGGAGTGCAGGGTGAACACTTACCTTCTTCCTCTTCTGACAGTAGAACTTTGCTAGGTGGAAAAAGGTGTGTCCAGACGTGATTGTCCTGCTTTTGAATGGGATGCTGCACACACAGAAGTGACAGCAGTTCTTAACTGTTACATTTCTGATGAAAACGAACAGATTCTCTTTAAAACCTGTATAGGTCTAACCTATATTTCCTTAATCCGACCATGTTAACAACCATTACTTACCCTTCTACATTATATCAAGCATGTGAGCCATTCCATTTTAGGGTTTGCCCATACAAAGTCACAGAGTATTTTCTCCCTCCTAACAGTTAATTACGTCAAATCTGAAATCGTCAAGCTTTCTTCTGCGCAGCCCATCAAACCCCAGCACCACAAACTATTTAACAGGATCTGGATCCCAAAAAGATTTATTTCTAGACTTAACTTTAAGCAGAAAAAAAAAATAAAAAAATTAAAAAAAAATAAAAAATGCTTGCATTCTTACATCCAGGGCTAGTTTTGTGTGGAAAGAGGTGTCAGAATGCCAATACATATGGCCAGGGACATTTTAGCTGATTGAGAAATACATGCTTTTTTCTTTTTTTCCTGGAAACAGATATGCCCATTCTAGAACTTTCTGTTCCCAAATTAACCCCATTTAAATTTAAATACTGGAAAAAATTCTTACAGAAATGGGGTCTCTATCTTCCTTCTTTGCATCAGGAGTTATTCCAGACCTCTGGCCAGCAAATTTACGTGTTCTGTATTGATTTTCCTTTGCTGGCACCAGCCAACAAGGCAGCAAAGCCCAGAGAAAGCTAGCTGAGCTCAAGGGTATTCACAGCCTTTATTGCAATAGACATCCCCCTCAACCCACATGGGAATGTTTAATCTGGCTGGTTGGAACATGCTAGTTAACCGTGGGCTGGAAAAAGCACTTGACAGTATCCTGTAGAGAAGTATCTGAACATTGACAGGGGCTGAAGAGCAAACAGATTTTCCCAACCCTGCTTCCTGTGACTTGCAGTTCAGAGCTGTTTAGTGGATCACAATATGCAACTCATAAATGTTGGAATTTCTTCTTAATTTGTTGCTTGTTTATCACAAAAGCTTGAAATACACTTTCAATACAAATGAAATGGAAATCCCTGAAAGATGTAATAGTTCATCAAATGCAAGCTGAAGCTACAGGAGAAGGTGAGGACACCTAAGAAGAAGGAATGAACAACCATGCAACAGTCACATGCAATGAACAGATCTTAAAATTTGAAGATGAAAACATCCCCTCCAACCTGAATGTTAAGATGCAGCATACATTTTAATGGGCTGTCAAGAGGACCCCAAAGGTCATCATGGCAGATTTAGAGAGACAAGGAGCCAATGAGACAAGAGTCAGCTACAAATCCTAGGCCATCTATACAACAGGAAGCCTGAGCAAGGAACTGGAAACTTCTGTCCTCCTCCTGTCTTCCTAACACTGAAAAAGTGAATGGAATTGCAGGATCATTACTGCTATGTAAATTAAACCACAGTTTAATCCTTCACGGCAGTGTGGCTCCAATGGCTCTAACTAAATTACAGGCAACTTTCACACTGTTGAGATCAGAATCTACTTTTTCCAATCGAAAAAATAAAAACCAAAACCCCAAAAAGCATTGACTACGCAACATACATTACATTACGAAAGTAAACAGTTTGCTGGAATAAGATGCACAACAATAAGCTGACCAAAACATAGGTTGGCATGGCTTTCACTGACCATCAGCAGCCAGGTTCACATTACACCTGAGCGCAAATGTTACTATGCCAAACAACAGAACAATATCAGAAGCTAGATAGTGTTACTCACCCAGACTGAAACTACAGATTTATTGACAGAGAGGAAGCTGGCTATGGTTGTGTTGTTACCACCCCTAATCAGCACAGCTACATTCATGAATCAGAAGGATTTCTGAAACTGTTTTTCAGTAATTGAATGTTCCAGTGAATTCTTAGTTAGCAACAGCATGGTGTTTTACTGTGAGATGGCAGCAATATTAACACAGTCTTAAGGAACAGACAAAATGGCCCCAGCATCTATGAACTGGCAATCAACAGCCTTCCATGTATTGGAAAAATATTCAGGAGGGTGTTAGTGTCACTTATCCAGGACCAGTGCAAAAAAAATTCATGCTTAGATATTTCTGCAGTGAACGTTCGTCTTCCAAACCAGATTTTAAGACTCTGGTATTAAAAATGATTGAATAAGGGAAGGAGTTATACTATTTTTATTTTAATTTTCCCCTCACCTAAAAAAGGAAAAACATCTTGAAATGTCTACGTCCACAAAAATCCTGAGTGCCTTTTTTCTTCTCTGCTTGGGAGGGTTATTTCCTACAAAAAAAGGGAAGGGAAGGGAAGGGAAGGGAAGGGAAGGGAAGGGAAGGGAAGGGAAGGGAAGGGAAGGGAAGGGAAGGGAAGGGAAGGGAAGGGAAGGGAAGGGAAGGGAAGGGAAGGGAAGGGAAGGGAAGGGAGGGGAAGGGAAGGGGAGTTTTTTCACTTCACTGCAATTTGATATATAATCATAAAATATTTAAATGAAACATCAAATACAAATAAACAGAAGTAGATATAAACAAAAATAAGCATAAATGTGAGGTGAAACTTCTTCAGCAACATTTAAAATAAAACTTGGCAAATAAAGCCTTTGTGCATATTTTGGTAGGCAAGCCTGGGATGTTTACACAGTAGTATCACATCAATAGTGCAAGCCAAAATGCAAGTAATGTTTAAACACCAAATTAGTACCATCTCAACAGTCACACATATTACAGCCCAAAGATTAGTTTGAGGCTAGAGATATGAACTGTAGACTGAATACTGCAAGAAGTCTGATGAGATGATCATGATGGTCTGAATAAGTTTAATTATCCTTTTGTGCATTCACATTAATACATCCTTTTATTACGAGGTCAGATACTCTTTCAACTAAGAACATCTACCATATTAAGCACTTAACGCACCAAGTTTAAGAACTGGACTTCTTTTCAACTTCATTACTTAGTTCATGACTTCTGCGTTATACTTTGTGTACATGGTTCCAGCCCTTCACAGGGAGGCTTCCAAGAGACATTTCTGTCATGTTTACCACCCAGCAGGCAGGTATCTCAAACATTATTCAGTGATCACCACCTAGACCAGGAGGGTGTTCCATTAACAAGGTAGCAGGTGATGGTTAATTAAAAGCTTGTCTTGAAACAGATGTGCAGAGGAGGCAAGTTAACAGTCTCATCTCATTCTTTTAATTATCCGTTCTTAGGGGTTTGGCTCATAATTTTGTATGGTTTTTTAAAGTACTGAAGATAGTCAAGGAGACTAATACCCACACAAACACATGCACATCATATCTGATTCCATGTAATTTTTATTAAGTGCTGTTTTTCACTTTTGTTTCCAATTATAGTTATTGTAAGAGCTCTTCCAGGCAAAGTAGGTGAAATGTAACCTCTCTGACATATCACGTTCCCATTCTCATCTTTATGTAAGAGTTTCCAAGTAAAACTGAATGATGTTTCTTTCACATACCAGTAAATACACATGTAAAAGAAAGGGAAACATGCAAACAATTTTTGGAGGAGACTTCCACTAGATTTTGTTCTTGTGGGTTTATCTGCAAAGAGCTTGTTTTGTTAGAGCTGTTTTTCAGATTACATTGACCCTGAGTCATTTGGAGAGAAAGAGGACTGACATCTCTTGTGGCATGAAACAATCCAACCAACCCTACTTCTTGCAAATCAATAGAAGAAAGGGAAAAAATGAAGCTGTGATGATCAATTTAAAGAAGGGTTACTTCTTCTTTAGGGAAGCGAATGTAGTTTCATAGTGACTATAGAAGAGTTTGTAGCAGCCTCCTCCCTTGCTTTATCTCAGTGCGTGCCTACAAAACCCAATTACTGGGTGATCCTCTCCCCAAGCCAGGTGGTATTGAAATGATGATACAATATTTCCAATTGCTAGCACAGCCTCGAACTTGTAAAATGCTGAGACATGCCCAGAAAATGTAGGCAAAAGTAGGCAGGGCTGCTGTTTAATAGTAGTCATAATAATAAAATGTTAATGATACCGAAAATGAAGTGGTATTTACTGTGAAACTCACAGAGAGGAAAAGTCCTTCAGCTATTTTCTTTTCCAATGTCATTCGAGATTAGCTTGCTTATTTTTACTTCTGCCCAGCACAACACTCTTTCTGCTTTCTGCACAGACCGAGATGCTTGCATGTGTTGTAGTCAAGTCTGTTTTGTTGTAAGATATAATTTATCTTCAAACTTTCACTGCGATAACTCTCAGCCCTCGGGAAGGGCTGAGACAGGTTGTCATTTGTATTATCACCCCGCAGAGATCTTGCAGCAGGTATAAATGACATTTATACTCCTGGTACCTTCACACTGCTGAAGTCCTAGTGTTGGCAGGAACCAGGCATGGCACGGTTGCTGTCCTAGATATGGGCTGGGTCCAGCATCCCTCCATCAGTCACTGGTGTCCATCCGGCACAATTCAACTCTGTGAATGCGCGCGCAGCTACAGGTCTTGCAGTCATTTATTCGGTCCTCATTTACGAGAAGTTTAACAGCTCAGTCAGTTGTCAAGTGTTTAAGCTGAGAAGCTTTCCGAAGTGACAGAAAGATGTGCAAACGGATGGTGAAATTCTGCAGATTTTTCATACACCTTAAATTTTACTGCGACTGCTGTCAATATTTGTCAAATTTTATGGAAGAAATCTCTTGTTAAGAAAAAAAGTAACATAACTGGGTGATCATTGCAATTAAATCGTTTCTGTTTAAAAATAAAAAAATAAAAATAATTTTAAAAAAAGACATAAAAATTCAGGGTTTTTTCTCATCAACAACAATGATGGCTAAACCAGGACAGGCCTGTAGATGTGGCTGAAGCACGGCTGTGGAAGGGATGGTATTTTACTTTCCTGTAGTAGTAGTTCTTTCTCTGAAGTGTTACATCCGGTTACTCCTCTCAGTACAATTTCTGAGCATCTTCTTCTAGGATTAAATTGGCCTTTCATACTCAGGCTGAGGACCCCAGCAGAGGAACTGAACCATGGGCACCGAATTCACTTCAGCCTGCCATGGTTTGGTGAAAAGCATGAAATGAAAGCTTTGTTGCTGTCTTTGTTCTGCTGTTGGACAAATGCCACTGAACACTTTGAGAACAATTTCTGTATCAAAGTCCTATGAGATCTGTAGTGTTAGGTGTGTGCTCTATTGTCGGACAGTCTGATTCGTCTGATAAAATGCAGCAAGGTATGCCTGTAATACAGTGAATTAAGCTAAAACTAAATTTCTGGACTCTTAAAAGTAATTGGAGGGCAAAGCATGGTTTTGCTGACTCCACCAGTCCTGCCATATCTGCAAGTGTAGATGAGGGGCAATGCAGCGGTTCGTCTCACAAGCCGTTGTATATTTTGACACTGTGGTTTTCCCCTTTTGCTTCCCTCTTCAGTTTGGCTTAAACAATGTGTCAGTCTGCAGATGTTCAGTAGAAAAACATGGCATTCAGATGCCAGAAATGATCTGCTGCCTTTTATCCACTCTTTTGCGTCCTTTCCTTCTTGCCACCTGGTAACATTACAAGTAACAATATGTCCAAAAAATGAGTATTGTAGATCCAGAGATTTAAGACCTATCAAAGCCCTATTCTGGGTAGACCTTTTGCAGAGGGCCCTTTTGACCTCGAACAAGACAGCTCCTGATTCTGCCTCTGCATACCTGAAATGAGCTGTAGATACCATCTCCTCTGCTGCTCTGGGGATCAGGCTCCCTGTTGTTTACCTTCTGCAATAACAATTCATCTTCTTATAGAATAGGACTGGTTTCCTCCTCCCTCCCCCCCCCCCCCCCCCCTTTTTTTTTATGCACATGCAACAGCTCGGTTATGCAATCATTACAGGGAGGGGGCTTGGCAGGCAGTCTCCGCTACAATTACACTCATCAATCTAGAAAACTGTCACTGGTGTTTGTGATATGGGCTCCCATCCACAATGCCCTGGAGTGTAGGAGCCTCCAAAATAAATAAATAAATTAAGTCCCCAAATGTCGAGGAAATTTCCTTTTCTTTGTGTACGCAAACATGTGGTCCTTGCATCAGGATTTGCTTATATGAGTCACAGAGAGAAAAAAAAAAAAAAAAAAAAAAAAAAAAAAAAAAAGGAGGGGGGAATATATTGTACTTACATTATTATGTCTGTCACATAATCTTCACCACCTCCTGGTTATTTATTAATTTCTTTGTGCTAAAGCCAACCTGTAGCCCATCTCAGGCACAGAAAGTGTTTATATCTCAGGAATCGTGCCCACATTTTATATCCCAGGAGCTCAGCTCAGCCTGGGGCTGCCTGTGATTTCCATTACGGAGCAGTACACGTCCACCTGGGAGGAAGCACCCCTCAATCTCCCGGTGCCAACTCTACCTGCCAGCAGAAAATTAATATTTCATAGCCGACAAAAAGAACTGGAAGCAGCCTCACCGTACCGTAGTAGCCGGCGCCGTGCGTGATGTATAGCATGCTGCCTAGCAAGGTTGCTAAGCAACACGGCACCATCCACGAAAATCCTGCATCAGCTCGTGGTGGCTGGTGGGGCGGGCTGGACGTGACACTTGGCACACGGAGCAGTGCGGAAAGAGGAACGCTCGGCTCGGGAATATCACAGCAGCCTACCGATACACACCCTCCGTTCCGCTCCCCGCGCTGCTCAACGATATCACAATGCAGCGGGCACTGCGATCATTTTCCACTGGGGAAAATAACAAAACAAAACAAAACAAAAAAAAGCCCACAAACACAAAAACCCACCCTCCCCTGCCTGCTTCCTGTTTCTTAATGCTCTTCAAACCTGATTTACAGAGTAGTGGAATTTTACAGCTGCATCCCGTGATGCTCTTGCTCTCAATCCCATGGCCTGGCTCATACCTCAAACTAACCGTAAAGTCAAATCACAATGATGTGACTCACTATTATAATAAAAATAGATCTTGTCAAAGCAGTCATGAGCCCTGGATGCTGGAGGGTGTTTTAGTGTTGGTTTTTTCCCCTATTCCTCCCTCTCCTGTTTCCATAGTTTTTGACATTTGGAGGTCCATCCCATGTTAGGGAGTATTTGGGTGAGCGGGCAGATAGGACACATGCTTTTGTAGGCCAGAAGAAACCATGCTGAACTGCACTCAAGTCTAGCTGAGGTTCACAGAGCTCCCAAGCCAGAGCTTCACAGAAGAGAGAGGGCATGGGGGTCCCTAACACCCCACAGGCAAAGGGCAGGATGGCCGCAGAACAAAAGAGACGAACATTTTTAAGAGGGTCTTTTTCTAAGCCTAACAAACCTTTTACATAAATACACACACACATATATATATTATATGCATATATAAAATGGTCATGTTTACACACCAGCTGTTTTCAAGTGCAAATATTCAACTGTAGCACTTACTACCCACAAGGACCAAAGAAGCACTGCTGCAGGAGGAGACCACATAGTGGAACAACCCAGACACCAAGTGAGAAAAGCAGGGCTCTTGTCCCAAGACCAGCAGCTCCTGCTAAGGCCACAGAATGGCTCAGCATTGGCTAGGAGCAGGGAAGTGGCAGGACAAGTGAGAGCTGCTTCAGTGTGGCAACAAGGACACGTGGGTTATAGGTGAAGCTCCACAGGCACATCACTAATAGCTCTGTGTGGCAAGCACACCCGATATCTCAGGAGATGCCGTGCTGAAGGAGAGCAGCTCTTGCTGGTGCAAAGTGATCTGAATTCTTTCAGCCTCAGCTGCCCAAACCTGGAGAAATGACTGACTTTGGTTACACCATCAATACAGAAAGTGGCAGGTGAGGGAGCTGGAGGTAGTTCCCTGTTTAGATGTACTGGATCTATTTCAGCTCTGTATAATTCCACTGGTATCACTGGCATTACATCAGGGATAAAACCAACCCATTATTAACCTGGCCATTTCCTTTTATGCCCTTGATTCAGGAAATCCCTATGCAAGTGCATGGTTTTGGTCATGTGAATATTCTCACTGGAGGCAGTTTGACTGCTCACATCCATAAAAAACACCTGCATATATACATGGAGGGTTGGGGCCTAAAACAGCACTGGAGGGAAAGGAAAAACAGAAGTAGGGTGAGAATACCTCAGAAACAATGTGCAGGAAGGCTCTGTGAGAGGTGCCTTTCCACTTGGGTGACAGTAATATTTCAGGCTATGTTTTCTCTTCTAAGCTTAACAATTTCTGTGAGACAGCAGTACCTTTAGGAAAACATTTTTAAGGTATGACTGCTCTAAAGAGAGAGGGAGGGTGAAGAAAATATCAAAAATATCATTAAATGTTCCTAAAATATTAAAAAGTTAACAAAGAAGCTAGTTATGCAAAGGCCCTTTGGGGCCTGCAATCTATGTCTGTGACTTCCATAACCTTGCCCCGATTCCTTCTCCCGCACTTGCAGGGAACACCCAAGGGGGCTTCGTAGGAAGCCTCAACATATGTGCTTTTCTGCACTGCTTCTGGCTTCATGTTTCTGCTGTGCCTCCAGAAAAAAAAAAGACATGAGCCAAATCATGACTTCCAAATACCGAGAATTGGGATCTCTAACGATTGTCATATGACAGTAATGCTTCACAGAAATCTTCTGAACAGTCACTCTCATGTATATGCATCTTGCTGCAGGAAAATACTAACCAAAGAAATGTGGCTGATGAATCCCTGTTCAGTTTCTGCTTTACACCCAAACAGTCTTTTAAATTCCTACATACAAAAGCACCGCTCTCACCTGTTTCTGAAGACCTTTCTGAAAAGTCTATGCTTATAATTTAATGCCTGGATGCAGGATGAAATGTATTAACAAATCTTGACCTATTAGATTTAAGCCTTCAGCATGTGATCTAAATAAGGGTGACTTTCACAGATAACATACCACAAGATAAGTGATTCAGTGGAGCTCCTGAAATCAGCAGTTACTCTGGTTTGTAGCACAGTAAATGAGATCAGGTCTGACATAATAAATGAATCTATAAAGAAGGTGCTCTCGTATGTTGCAGAACAAGCTAAAGAAGAAGAGTCAGCAGGCCTACTGAATTCAGTTGCAACTATTTTGAGTAGTTCTTGCTCTGTAGTAATTATGCCTGCGACCCCTCAAATACTCTTTAATTTTTCACATTTATAGAATCATAGAATCACGGAATGGTTTGGGTTGGAAGAGACATTTAAGATCACCTCGTTTCAACCCCCTGCTATACAGGCAGGGTCACTTCCCTCTAGACCAGGTTGCTCAAAGGCAAATCCAGACTGGCCTTGAATGATTCCAGGGAGGGAGGGGGCATCCAGAACCTTGCTGGGAAACATGTTCCAATGTCTCACCACACTCATAGTAAAGATTTTCTTCTTATTATCTAGTTTAAATTATTAATATTCAGCCAAAAAAAGGGAAAATCCCTTCTTTTTTATTTTACCAGCTGCTGTGCCCACACAATTTTCCCTTACGAGCAAGTGGACTGCTTAAATTTGCTATGAAAACAAACAGCTCGGTTTTGCCCCTACGTTCCGTTTCAGGTTTATGTATGCGCTGTTCAAACGAGAGAGACAGATCCATGAAATTCATTTCACAGGGCATTGAGCAAATGGAATGTAGAATAATGTTCTTTAGTTGCTGACATATGATCAAATGCAAGTTTGCTAAAAGGAAAGAGAAGGAGACACGCAACAGCCTTGAAATGGATAAAAGTCTTGCCACATTAACCATAGTTAATAAACGAATACAGTTATATTATTAGTATTGGCTTCCCTCTTGTGGCAGTGAGCAAACTGTAGTTCTAATATGTAACTAAAATCTGCTGAGGCATCTGTCGAATATAAAATGCTGCAATGTGTTCATTCAACACTTGCATCCAGGATACCTAATTTCAGTTCAAGGCAGATACAAAGACCTACATGTGGCAAGCGGGTGGCAAGCTGGGATCTCAGGTCTGTAGAAATACCACTGATGTGAACATTTCAAAGACTTACCCTGATACAATTCAAGCCAGTATCTAGCCCAACCTTAAACCGAAGGAAGAGACACTTTCCACTTGAAGGTACACTTTTAATCCTGCAAGAGAGTTAGCTACAGTGCTACCAGGCTGAGAGAGTGGCTTGTGTTCTAGGCCTATTCAATGACCCCTGCTGAGACTTACAGTTTAGTGGTCATTTCTGTGACAGACCGCAAGGAAACAGACCAGCATCTCTCATTCCCTGCATACATCACCATTTTGACTCCAAAAGTGGGACAAGAGATAAGATTCTCCTTTATCTTCTCCGTAGCCCCTTGCACATTATCATAACTGATATTTGTGAATTTACAGCTACTTTATTAACAGCAGCACGAGTGAGAAGGTTGCTATTAAGAAAGCATGTTTCATCAACAGAATGCATAGCTCTTTGTAAAGAGCGTTGGTCTCATTCTTTCTTTTTTGCAATGGGAGAACCAAGGCACAGCATAATTAGAAGCCAATCAGTAGGCCCAAAGCAAAGCTGAAAATAGATCCCAGCTCTCCCGAGTCTCAGTGCAAAGTTCTTGCTGCTACTCTGCCAGTACATGAGATGGCAAAGCTCAACTGTTAGCACTGCCTGCACCAAACCATGTCCATTATTTGCATACTTTCCAAAAGAAGTTCTTATTACTGCTGATATTTTGTGGACACCCTTTAAAACAGCCCTCAGTGAGCCCTCATCGGCTTTTCCAGTAGAAAGGTCTTTTTGATGAGGGCTTATTTTCTAATCTATTAAAACAACATAGCAGTTTGCCTTTAAATAAATTTTTCAGGCTTATTCGACTATCCTAAAAGAGGCACGAAGGAGATATTTTAACAGTGAAGCTAAAAGCACTTAATTGTGACGTTTTTTGCCTCTTACAATAGATCACCAAGGTAGTTCAGAAAACAAACTACCACTCACACAGTACTTTGGGCTGCTCACGGTACAATAACATCATAATGATTGATCATTTTATCATATATGCTATACGCCAGATTGAAAACTCCTTAGGAGGGTAGGAAAACATAGGCACGGGTGCTTGGTTCTGCAAATAACCCTACAAAGAACTTTCAGTACAGTGCTCTGACGCTAAGGTCAGCGAGTTCGGCATCCTAGCTCAATTAGAAGGGCTGAATTCCCCTAACAATTCTTGTGGTTCTACAGTCATTCTTGCCAGATTGGAGGGAAAATAAATAAATAATCGTGTTTGCTAAAAAACACTTTTTTTTTAACAGGAAAATGAGTCAGGTGTTCCCTAGGCAGTTAGGTTTTAGCAGGTGGGTCACTCCACCTGTAAAGGGTTAGTCCCCAAGGAGTTCTTGTGACAGAGCACTTGAACTTACCTGTCGAAGCAGAACAGCTCACGGAGCAGAGGTTTGGAAAATAGCCAAATGGATTAGATTCAGTGAGAGTACCAACTGCTTCCAAGGATGAAAAGGGCAGCCCCTGGGAGAGAAAAAAACAACACTTCCTTCAGACAGCCTCAGGAACAAAACCACAGTAGCAACAGGGTGAAGTGGGTCACAGCTTTTCTGTACCACATTCCCTGAACCTAAAGAGCACTGTGAGTGAAAGCCTCCTTGGATTCTTGTAAATAACATAAACTTTTTACAGAGGTCAGGAACTTGTTTGCAGCTACACCCTAGTTGTTCTGGGACCTTCCCATGCTGCTGAGTGTGGGAATCCCAGGCACAGCCAAAGGAAAACAGCTGGGTGCAATTGCTGACTAGCAGGTGCAGAGGAGTGCTCAAAACAAGCTGAAAGCTAATGTTTCAGGTGAGTTGAAAGGTGAAGGAGCAAAGTACTTACTGCTTTCAGCCTTCCTTTAAAGAATTTTGACATGCTAGTTGAGTTATTGGAGGTTTTCTTGTGTTGTTGTGTATGTTTTTTGAAGGAGCTGGCCATAGTACGGTGGAGGGTAAGTTTGGCATATTTTGTGGAAGAAAACAGATATGCTCTCATCGTTGTGAGGACACCAGATGTGCTGTTACGAGCTTAAACTCATTTGAACACTACGTGCTGCAAGCTCTCTGTGAAATGGTCTATGTCTTACTATGAGTTTTATGAGACCTCATGCAGCTGTGCCCTTGTTGAAACACATCCCCACTGCCACTGTGGCAGAATAATAACGAAGAACCATCACATTCTTTCTAGAGACATAAAAGTGCTGATTACTGTAGGCTCTGTGGCTGTTACACTGGTGTGAAGTTCATGTCCTCAATAAGCATGATGGTCTGTTCAAACAAACCTAAACTCACACCAATTATTTTGAAGATTTCTCAGATAGAAGTAGAGAGAACATATTTTGCAGGATTTCAGTTCTGGTCGGTCTCAACAGGAGAAAAAAAATGTGATGTTTATAGCATCACTATGTTCACTAAGAGCAGTTACTCTAAGGTTACAATGCTTCAGGCACTGAACCTCCACATAAACTGGCAGAGCTGTAAGTGGACGTTCTTCCAGGTGTTTCCCATGGAAGAGCTTATAAACAGAGTATGTGCTTGAGCGCTTACCGGTACAGGACTTACATCAACAAACTGAAATGATAGACAGAGGTGAATGCCAAATGATGAGGGCCTGGCACTACAGGGAGTTCAAATTCTTTCTAGGGGGGAAAAAACTTGTAAGATACTCAGATACAAGAACAAGGATTATTAAGATTTAAATTTTCCTCCCTAGGACAAGGCAGAAAGGTACAAACAGTTTATCAGCTGGGAGATAATACTTGTTTAAAATTAATTGAGAAAGTTGATCTGATTTTATTTCTTGAGAGCATTATCAGGATTGGACCCAATCACCAACTCATTAAAGTACCCTCAGCTCTCAGTGATGTGACTGGTCTCAATAAGACAGATTTTCTTATGTATTACCATAGGATGTAGAATCATAGAATGATTTGGGTTGGAAGAGACCTTAACAATCACCTAGTTCCAATCCCTCTGCCTCCATGTTGCTTTGACTACATTGCTCAAAGCTCCATCCAACCTGGCCTTGAATACCTACAGGGATGAGGCAGCAACAGTTTCTCTGGGCAGCCTGTGCCAGTGTCTCACCACCCTGACAATGAAGAATTTCTTGTTTACATCCAATCTAAATCTACCCTTTTTCAGTTTAAAGCCATTGTCCCTTAACTTACCACTGCATTCCCTGATAGACTCCCTCTCCAGCTTTCTTGGAGGCCCCCTTAGGTACTGGAAGGCTGCTATATGGTCTCCCTGGAGCCTTCTGTTCTCTGGGCTGAACAACTTCAGCTCTCTTAGTCTCACTTCGCAAAAGACGTGCTTCATTTCTCTGATCATCCTTCTCTGGACCCACGCCAGCAGGTCCATGCCCTTTTTACGTTGGGGACCCATGAGTTAGATGCAGGTAAAGTCAAGGGAAAAGCAGAGGAGGAGAATCTCCCCCCTCGACCTGCTGGCCATGCTTCTTTCTATGCAGCCCAGGTTATGGTTGGCCTTCTGGGCTGCAAATGCACACTGCTGGGTCATGCTGAGCTACTCATCATCCAGCACCTCCAAGTCTTTCTCCTCAGGGTTGCACTCAATCCATTCTCTGCCCAGCCTGTACTTGTCCCTGATATTGCCCTGAGCCAGGGGCAAGACCTTGTACTTGGCCTTGTTGAACTCCATGAAGTTTGCACAGGCCCACCTCTCAAGCCCGTCAAGGTCCTTATGGATGGCATCCCTCCCCTCCAGTGTGCCATCTGTGTGACACAGCTTGGTGTCATCAGCAAACATGCTGAGGGTGTGTTCAATCACACTGTTCATGTTGCCAATAAGGGTTTTAAACAGTGCTGGTCCCAGTTCCTGAGGCATGTTATTAATCCCTGGTCTCCACCTGGGCAGTGAACACAACACTTTGAGCACAACCATCCACCCAATTCTTTATCCACTGAGTGATCCATCCATCAAATTCATGTCTCTACAATTTATAGACAAGTATGTCATGTGGGACAGCGTCAAACACTTTGCAAGTGTCCAAGTAAGTGAACTCAGTTGCTCTTATCCACCAGTGTTGTAACTCCACTGCAGAAGACCAACACATTTTTCAAGCACAATTTAGCCTTACTGATGCCATGGTAGTTGTCACCTCCTTATTTTCCATGTGCCTTAGCATAGTTTCCAGGTCCTGCTCTATAATCCTAACAGGCACAGAGGAGAGACTGACTTGCCTGCACTTCTCCAGGGCCTTCCTTTTTTCCCTTCCTCAGAATTCCAGTTGGTGGCAACTTCACTGAACTGCCACGGCTTCTAAAAATATGATGGATAGTAGTTAAAAGATTGTGCTAAAAGATCACCAAGTATTCCAGAATTACTATAATAATATTTTGGATATGAGGCTTCAAACAAGTATGGGACTGGTAAGGCTGCACTTCACGTACTGTGCTCAGTATGGGAGCCCTCACTACAAGGCAGACATTGAGATTCTGGGATGTGTCCAGAGAAGTGTAATGAAGCTGTGAAGGGTCTGGAGCACAAGTCTGATGGAGAGAAGCTGAGGGAACTGGAGTTGCTCAGTCTGGAGAAGAGGAGGCTCAGTAGAGACCTCATCACTCTCTATAACTACCTGAAAGGAGGCTCTGGAGAGATAGGGATCAGTCTCTTCTCTAAGGTAACAGCAACAGGGCAATAGGTGATGGACTCAAGCTTTAATAAGTGAGGTTTAGGTTGGATATTAGGAACAATTTCTTCTCAGCAAGAGTGCTGAGGAAGTGGCACAGGGAGGTGGTGCAGTCACCATCCCTGGAGGTGTTCAAGAGCCGTGTGGATGTGGCACTGTGGGCAGTGGGCATGGAGGGGGTGGGCTGGTGGTTGGACTGGGTGATCTTAGTGGTCTTTTCCAACCTTAATGAGTCTGTGATTCCATCCAACCTGGCCTTGAGCACTTCCAGGGATGGGGCACCACAGCTCCTCTGGGCACCTAAAACTACATCTCCCCACAGCAACTAAGCTGCATACAGCTGACAGAGCTCAACTCCAGCATCCAAAATAAAGCATACTGGTGACACTACCTTACTTCTGACGGGACGCTAGACCGGCTCTCTTATTCAGACCATATTTCCCGCAGAGCGCTGCTCTAATTCCCTGCTTTTGGCGTAGCTTAAGCGAGCACTCCTTTTTCACTCTGTACCAACAGCACCATCTAGCGTCTGGATCCCGCTCTGCATGCTTGCAGCACGTTAGCGCAAGGCGGTGCGTTCAGCAGTGAGCAGCACACGGGGCCGGAGAGAGCAGCTCAAGGTCGAGCACTGTGGCACAGGCGGAGCTGCAGGCTGAGCGCCCGCCTGCCCTGCGCTCCACACAGAGGGTCGTCTCTCCGCGCCCTAGCAAACGCCTGGCCGTGTTTATCGGAGGGGGGAGAAAACGGCTGGTTGTGTTGCAGGGCTGGTTTCACCCTGTGAGAGAACAGACATATCTTCGAGGCAGGCGCGGCCAAAATCTCCCTGTGGAGAACGTGTAGGAGGCAGCTGAGGGCAGGGAAAAGGGCGGGAAAAGGCTCCGGGCCTAACGAGCCTACGGCGCCTCCTCCGCCTTCCGGGGAAGGTCTGCTCCTCCGCCCGCGCCGCGGAACTACACGTCCCATCATGCCCCGCGCGGCGGGAGGAGCCGGGGCCTAAGGCCGCGCCTGCGCACTTCCTCGCCGCCGGGCCCGGGCGCAGCGGTGACCTCGAGCGGCGGTGGGAGAAAATGGCGGCGGCGGGGTTCGCTCTGAAGGTGAAGCGGGGCTGGGGGACAGGGGGCGCGTTGCTTCGCGGTGGGTTCTCACCTCCTTCCTGAGGGGGTTGGACAGTCGCTGTGTGTCCCGCAGGTGCGGCAGCTGAGCACGTCGGCGGCCCGGCCGGTTTCCAAGCTGGTGAAGGTGAGCGGGGCCGGGGGTGAGGGTTTGGGCTCGGCTTCCCGTTCAGGGCCGCTCACAGGCGCCGTCTGTCCCGCAGCCGCCCATCCAGGTGTACGGGCTGGAGGGCCGCTACGCCACCGCGCTGTATTCCGCCGCCACGAAGCAGAAGAAGCTGGAGCAGGTGGAGAAGGAGCTGAGCAGAGTGTGGGTAAGGCTCCGGGGCGCACCTCGGCCGCAGGTCATTAGGGGCCGAGGTCCGTCTGGTGCTTTTAGGGCGCTCCTGCGTGTTGTGAGACTCGCGTCGGGCCTGCCTGCGTTCTGCACTCCTCCCCTCGTGCCCCTCTGCGGCCTTCTGAGCTCCTTGAAGGAGCATCGGCTCTAAAGGGGCATCCTCTCTATGAGCTCTACCTGGAGCTGCCGTTTCATTTCTTGCCTGCTCTCTCCTGTCCCGTATCCTTGCTCAAGGAGCCACTGTTGCCTGCGTAGCCCTGAAAAGCTTGTGGCCTTTACAGCGTTATCTGTGTGTTCTCTTAGACTCTCTTGAAGGACCCTAAGCTGTCCAGCGTTGTTATGAACCCTCATACCAAGGGCACTGTTAAACAGAAAGCTGTAAATGACGTTTTAGCGAAAGAGAAGATGTCCCCTATTACCGTCAACCTGATGAGTGAGTAACCATTCCCCTTTTGAAACGCATCTGATGCCACTTGTCATTAGTTGTTGCTAACCAAATCTGCTCCTAGTGGGTGTGCTAAACCCTTCTGATACCTCTGCATCTTCCAGACCTGCTTGCTGAAAACGGTCGCTTGCGCTACACTCCGGGCATTGTTTCTGCTTTTGGGAAGATCATGAGCGCATTCCGAGGAGAGGTGCTGTGCACAGTCACCACCGCACAGGTGAGTTTGGAACCTCGAGGTTGGGGTTAATAGGTATGGGAGTAAAAGGCGAGCTTCTTTAGCTGTAGTGTAAGCAGCTTGCTGCGTGAGGAGTGAAGGAAAATCTCACTAACAGCACAAGGGGGATGGCTTTAAACTAAAAGAGATTTAGATTGGATGTCAGGGAGAGATTCTTTCCCCAGAGGGCAGTGAGGCGCTGGCACAGCTGCCCAGAGAAGCTGTGGTGCTCCATTCCTGGAGGCGCTCAAGGCCTCATTGGATGGAGCCCTGGGCAGCCTGAGCTGGTGGGGGGAAGCTCTGCCCAGGGCAGGGGTTGGAACTGCATGATCTTGAAGGTCCCTTAAAACCCAAACCATTCTGTGAAGCTGAACTTCAAGCTGGAGATATGATTTCTGGTATGTCAGTAGTTTGTGTGGGGCCTGGTAGAGTGGGAAGCTTGCCTGCCATGTATGCAACATCAATATGTAGCCTTTGGGTGGGGATAAAATGAGCTTCTGACCTGGACTGAATAAAAAGCCTTATCCGTTTGGGTGTGACAGGCTCTCCATAGGCCCCAGGCACAGACCGTAGCTGATAGCTTCCAGGGACATAAGGATTCACAAGCACAAAACTTTTCCCAAGTTTTCCCAGATAATTAATAAGTAAAGCTACATTCCCAATGCCTCTTTTGTTAATGGTAGTTGGTTTCTTTTGGCTCTCAACTGTTAGCTATTAAATAGGAGTTATTATTGCTAAAAGCACTGTTTTCTTGTGGAGTCTCTTTCATTTCTGTTGCAGTAATGTCTGAATAACTCAAAAGGAAAGCGAGGGCAGATTCATGGTGCCTCTCCCCCAGGGATACAGAGTTCCTCTGTGGTGATGGAGAGAGGTGTACTTGGATGAGCCCACACAGCTGTGCTGGCATTTGCTGGCATTTGCTTATTGCTATCCAAGAAGGCTGCTTCCTCTGCCTTCCTGGGAGTGTCTTTGATAGAGTCTGAAGAGAAATTAAAGGGGGTTCTCGTTATATCATTTGAATTGTTTATGTGCTTTGTTTTCATTGTGTTCTGTGCAAATGTTTTCAGCCCTTGGATGATGCCAGCCTTACTGAGCTCAAGAGTGTGCTGAATGGATTCTTGGCTAAAGGAGAGGTCTTGAAGCTGGAGACCAAGGTAGGAGGTTTTGATTTGTAAATACACCTTGCCAAGCTGTGCTTCTTGTGCTCTCTCTCATCTTTACAAAAAACAAATGAAAGAGGAACATTGGGACACGGTTGTATACATTCATTTGGTTGAATTCAGTTGTTCTATTATATACTTCTGTGTTTTCTTGTACGCCTGATGCTTTAATTACTGAAATCTTAACTTTGAAATACAATGATTGCAAAATTATCATAAATAAGGCTCTTTTAAAGCTGTTCACGCTGTTAAAAAAGAAAAGCGTAAGGGTAACAAGTATTTGCTAGTGGAGTTTCTGTTCAATCTTTCTTCTAGACTGATCCCTCAGTCCTTGGTGGAATGATTGTCAACATTGGGGAGAAATACGTGGATATGTCAACGAGGTCAAAGATCCAGAAGCTGACCAAAATAATGAAAGAGACTGTCTAGCAAGCTGTCCTGTTTGTTCATGATGAAACCTGTCACAGGAAACCAATAAAATTGTTCTTCTCGAAGAGCTGTTTTAGAGTATTGATTCTAATATGCAGCAGTGGGAGAAAGATGATGAGGCCTCCAAAAGCTTGCCAGGGAAAGATTAAGACGTTTGTATCTTAAAACTACATATAAAAAGGTTCAGCACGGGACCCTGATTCACAGCTACCTCGTGTTACATTAGTGTTCTAATGACAAGGCTGCGTGCGCCTCCTCTTTAATGGGATGTTGAGGATATTAACCTTAGGGCAGCTGGCCAGATGTAATAATTATTAACCAAAAGGAGGGGGCAGCCCAGAGAAGGACAACCGATCTGAAGACTCATTTAATGTCGTTGCAACCGTATCGCTCTTCTTCAGTGCTTCTCAAGAACATCACAACAGGCTGTTCAACTGAAAGTAATAATTACAAAAAAAACCAACAGTGTTTATTCTTGCATAATTTCACTTGCACAAATACAGTCTCATCTGTGTCTTAACAATTAGCGCAGACCGAAGTCTGACCTGCAGCTTCCACTTCAGTGAACGCAGTCTGGGACGCGGCGTAATTCCTCAAACAGGTGAATGCATGTTGAAGACTCGTTTCATCTGACGCCGCCCATAAACAGAATCATTTAATCGAGTGCAGCGGAGGAATTAACACACTCAGAGCAACCAGAGTACAGTTCAACTTGTCTTACGAGAAACAGCGGCACCCAATTTGTTGTTAGTTATGCGTGATACCCATTAGAAATGTTACACCTGTTAGAAATGCTTTAAAATAAGCCCGTTTCACAGTCTGGATGTGTTCCTGTAGGTATAGTTAGATACAATGTAAATGAACAGTACAAGTGAATTAGATCTTCTCTGAAAAAAGGAACCATTTCTCCTACCGGTCCAGCTCTTAATACATACCTACAATAGTTATTTTATAATGCCTCTGTAATTATCAAGATCTTACAAATACTACATATAGTACAACACTTCCTTTCTTAAGAAGGAAACTAATCGATACCGTTTGTTTGGCAACAACAAGTGCACTAAAAAGTTACACCACCATCATGGTGGGGATTCCCCAGTTCTAAACATTAACATGGAAAAAATACTAGGGCTATCTTGTCTCAACAATGTACCGACACTGAATAAAAAGTATCCATGAATAATTCTGCAAAGCCTGTTGGAATCTAGACTGTGTTTTGGCAAAGTGAGGACTGGAATAGGGTATTCCGCAGAAGCTGGGGGTTAGCCTGGTGAAACGCATTAAGCCTTTACAAATCGCCACCCAAAGAGGAATTGCTTCAACCCAACTCGGGCGCTTCACGCTGCCAAAAGCAGCACACTCCCTCATCTTTCCGTATGCTCCTCACAGGGCGATTTGCTCTTAAGATACTGCGTGATCGGCATTCTGACTGGCACCAGGAGAGCTCCCTGGTCCTGTGCCCAACCTTTTCCCTTCCCCCTGGCAAGCACAGGTTCTGCCAATAGTCCCATCCTCGTGGAGCAGGCACCGTAACTGGGAGGGATTTCACTTCTAGTCCATCCCACGATGGACAATCCATCCCACGCTTCTTGATGGGAGAAGAGCCTGCTGGCTTCCAAGCTCCGGTTTCCACTCTGCTGCTGTTTTTCCCCTATTTTCCTGCAGCCCAGCTTTCCCCTGTCAGCTGTGCACACCACGATAGGCAGGAGAGCCTGAGAGCCTGCCAGAAGGGCTGTGAGGAAGCAACAACGCCTTGACTCACACAGCAGGTTGGGATCACAGATCCAATGCTAAATCTGGGCTTAGCAACACTTTGCAGCTTTACAAGAAGCTCAAGGATTCACCTACAGTGGCAGCAAAACCTTTTTCTGACACCTATGGCATGCAGCTAGGCTAGTTTAGCATGTTCTTTATTCATTTAAGTTTGGCCCTAAATACATCTGCCTATGCACAGAAAAATAATTTCCCAAGAATGGCCTTTTTATTTTAAAATATGTAAGAGAACAAACAAAACCGTCTCTGTTTTAGATTGACTCCATATTTGACAACAACAAAGTAGCTATATCCTTATATATATACAAATAATCACATGTTTATATACGTATATATATCTATAGTTACACCGATATGGTTGTAGGACAGGAGTGTTTGGTCTGAACAAACGTGGGGTACACGTGGAATGTACATACAGAGCAAACGGCTCAAAGTGAAGGCGAGTTCACCTGATTCCCCACTGTTCTGCATTTAAAGGGGTTGTGACTGCTCAGCTGGAACAGTGAGACACCACAGTGCAAACGGAGCAGTATGAAAGCAGACCCCGCTGTTGCGGTGAAGGTCCGGACTCACCACATCTTCATCTGGAAAATGTATTTAATAATATTACAAAAACGTTGCTATCCACAATGTTCTTCCCCCCAAACCCAAACTCACACGTAACAAAAAGTGTTGGTTTTTTTGTTTTCTAAAGGGTAAAAATATTCTAGAATGAGCATTAAAAAATTTCCGTCATAAAAACTCATGTTGAGAAGATATAAAATAATTAGGTGCATCTAGAAAAAGTTGTGTAATGTATGGGTCACATTCCTTAGGGTCAGCCCAGCAATGTGTTCCATTCCTTAAGGTGCCCACATCAGACCATCAACTGCACACGGCCTCTCAGGGCCTTACAGACCGCCTCCATACAGCACTGATCTTGGGGAAATAGTATTTCCAAAGCCAAGATCAGCTTCATGGTTTCTCTTTTACAGTGCTTCCAAATCATTATAACTTGCAGGTATATGACTTACGATTAGCCCAGTAAATACCATTCTGGAGTCTGGTGGCTATAACCCAATGACCATGCACTTTCAGAAAGACAGGGAAGAAAACAGATCTGTAAAGAACATAAACTCCTTTATCTTAACCTCAACTTGTTATTTGATGCCCTCTTCAGCTACTGCGATCTACTGGTCCTTAAAGAACGTGAATTGACTTTGTAAAGGTAGGCTCTTTGAACTCATCCCTGCATCTCCAGCATAGCACATGAGCATCCAGCCAGCTTCTAGTATGCCTTTGTTCTAGCTGGTGCACACAGGTAATTAACTGTAATGGATCATAGCCTATGGGATGACAGGGTCGGAAGGTGGAGCTCACAGTGCAGCCCTGCTGGGAATGTGTGTAGTACAGCCCTGACAGAGGAGAGCTGAACATGGCCTGGGCTTAGAACCATAGTATCATTAAGGTTGGAAAAGACCTCTAAGATCACCCAGCACAACCATCAGCCCACCCCCACCATGCCCACGTCCCTCAGTGCCACATCCACACGGCTCTTGAACACCTCCAGGGACGGTGACTGCACCACCTCCCCGGGCAGCCTGTGCCACTGCAGCACTGCTCTTGCTGAGAAGGAATTGTTCCTATTATCCAACCTGAACCTCCCCTGGTGCAACTTGAGGACATTCCCTCTTGTTGCATCACTGTTACCTGGAAGAAGAGACCTAGCCAGTCCCACAGCTCCATAACACACGAAGTCCTGGATGGACAAGGGAAATTACAAGGACTGATTGTAACTTAGAAATCTATGAGCTGAATCCCAGCCCTTCATTATCATCACACATGCATGACTTCCATTGGCATTAACAGGAACTAAACGTTTCTGTGCATTGAGGGCAAGTTGGAAATGACAAGCAATGGTGGTTGGGAAGGTGCTCATTTGTGTTACCACATGAAAAAAATCCAATCTGACGTACCCATGATGGGGTCACGGTCCGAGAGGAGCCCCCACAGCTACCTGGCAACCACTTCCAACAGCAACTGAATCGCAGAGGAAAATGCAGCAACTTGTGGCTTCTTCTGGAAACCTGGACTGGATCTCTGCACAACATCCACGGTGTTTTTTTTCCTATCTGTCTACTTATTTGTTGCTGAAATTCATGCTGTAGAAAATGATACCATAAATGTGATCTGACTTTCTAAACACAGAGAGGAATGTTCACTGTATGTCCAGCTACTGAGTAAAATTAGGACAGCAATAAAAGGTTAGACAATGACATTTAATGTTACCCATTAATAGATTTTATCACTTTGTTTTTAATCCTACCACAACAATGTGTATTTTTCATATACGTTATATTTAATAAAATGTATTGATATGGAATTAGGAAAACATGGGTTTAGTACTATTTACATATTTTAATCGAAACGATTTTCTTAACAACATTGAAAAATAGAAACTTAAAGTTCTCTTGATCGTGTTTTCTGCCAGTTAGTGGTAACCAAATGCGTGCCCAGGAAGTTGCACTCCCTCTCAAATGTGATCAGTCGAAAGTTTCTAACTGAAGCGTGTATTCTCTGGTTTTTCTGTTTCAAAAAATACATAAGTATGTCTGTCATTTCTGATACAAAATTCTACACTATCATCTTCAATAAATAAATAATAAAGCGATTCTGAAAAGTATGAAATGTAAACTTTGTCGTCCCTCCAACATACATTTCTTTTTTTTCCCATTGCTTGAAACATTACAGTGGTCTCGTAGGAAATTATAATACACAGACACTTCCCAGCACAGTTTACACTTACTACCATACTGTATCTACCTATTCGTTATGAATATATCCTAATTTCCTAATGGAAATCAATAAGAATTGTAGTGCTAGAGAACACCATCTATACAGGGAAGGTGGAAACCAGTACTGAAAGGACATGCAAGGAACATCAAAACCTAACAACAGGCTCCACGAGAACATTCACATGCTAATGGAACAGGCTGACACCTCCCATTCAGAATTAAAGTCATTACAAAAATACCAGTGTATGCATGATAGGTAATGAACGAAATGATTCCAGGCAGAACAAAGATGAATTTCACTCTTAGGGGTCTGTCACATCCAGTCCTAGCAAAGCACTTGGTCGTGTACATAAGGGAAACACAACCTATGTGTGCACTTAGAGACAGATGCTTTGCCTAACGCGGGAAGTTTGCTGGACGTTGGCCTGTATGTGTGCTATGTGTTGAGTTAAACACACATATAACCCTTTGTGTTCCCCAAGATGAAATGACATCACCCTGGGTTTACCCACTCCATCACACAACCACAAACACTCCGTTCTGTTCACGGCTACCATCTTTGCCACCAACTTTGTGACCAGCCCGGTTTGCAACAAACAGTGCTGTGAGTGACAGCGCACTACAGCCCTGAATTCAGCAACATGATGTCGAATGCAGTCAGTTTAATAACTGGTCACCACCGATCGCTTTGCACACTAGTCTCTATGGGGCAGAAATGAGCTTCCTGAGCTAGAGCCATCATTTTTTTTCCTTCCTTGCTGCAGGTGACTGAACATCCACCTGCATTCACACAACTGAGCGGCAGTAGTAAAACAGTATTGAAGTGGTACAGCACAACATTCAGCAGGGCTCTATCGTTCCATCCTTCACTCACTGTTCATACACTTCTTCCAAAGGTACTGAGCGGGTGGACTCTTCTGGAGTGCAACTCATCTCTGCGCACAAGGCCTGCACGGAATTTATTTTGGGGGCAATGTGAGTCATGAAGTGTTATGTTAATAGAATCTTCTCTGTTTATAGATATAGACTATTTCTTTTCTAAATATTTTCAGTATCGCCATGAAGATCTCCAGAGATCTTCTTACTGCATAACTGCTTGTTCCATTCACAAAACATTTACACGCCACTTTGCTGAGCAATAGGCACAGAATTCCTTAGGGGGGAAAACCCTGCAGACAGCCACCAAACATACCAACACTGCCTTCTTCATGTCAAATAACGAGTAGAGTAACTGGAGCAAGCGCGAGGACCTGTGCGGTGTGCCAGCCTTTCAGGCTGCAGCACAACAACCAACCAGGTTACTTCATAAACCCAGGAAACTAACATCAGGTTCCGCATGGAAAAATCGAGGGAGACTTCCTCACTAAACTGGGACTCGTTTTTCAGTGAGAATTATCAAGGCACAAAGATGCTCCTGTTTGCTTTGATAACCCTCTTGTGTGTGAAGGGCAAGCAGTAGTTTCATACCAAACCAATCAGGGTTTTGTGACAGCTTCTGCAGATACCTACATTGCAGTGAACTCAGACCAAAACAAAAAAAAACCATTGGTCCCTTTCCTTCTAAGGCTCATCAAACAATTGCAGGTCTAGTCGGACGACTATCTCTCCTGTTGGGACTTCGTGGAGAAGGAGACACTTTGTAACTGGTCCCTTTGAACCCTGATCCTTCTTAATGTCTGCCACACGGATCTCTGTTCTGCCCAGAAAGTCTGAAATGCAAAAAGACAGCATGCTTAGAAATGAAACAACTGTTTTCTGCGGCAATAAAACGCTAAATTGCAGAAGGAGCTAAGCTTCCGTCTACACACAACAAAAGGAGAAAACGAACCCTTGGTCCAATTACATTTTTGCATTTGAAGGACAAACGCTGCCTGTCTGCACAGAAGAGATTTCCATCTGGACCAGTGGCAGCATTTAAAAATGATGCCAAAGTCAGAAAAGATGCACCATGTACTTCACAGCTGCTTTGCTTAAGTAGCTTATTTATTCTATGATATGTTAGAAAAAAGGCCAAAGGCTGCTGCCCAGCTTGAACTGAACGAGTAGCTCTCAGATGATAGAGCAAGGGATGGATCACAACAGCGACAAGGTCACTGGGGCAAATGGTACTGGCCACACAAATGACAGTCCTGCCCAAATACTTCCTGAGGGAAAATTACTCCAAAAGACATTTCTCAGTGCTCCGTATGTCTACTGTAAGTTATGAAATTAAAATGGGTTGGGAATCTTGAGTTCATTTCTTCTACTGCCTGTTACAGGAACCTGACAACATTTCTTTTCCTCCTCCATTAATTTGTCCATTTGCAAAAAGCATCCAGAATTACATGTAAAGGCTTAGCAGAATTACAAACTGCACTTCAGTTACTGTCAAACTGCACAAGAAAGGAAACCCAAAAACCCAGAAAGAGCGCAATTCTTTTTGCTCCAACACAAACGTGACTACACTGGGGAGTGAGAGTGTGTCAAATATGCACAGGGGTTCAGTATTTACCTCAGTGGGAGTGAACCTCTTCAAAATGGGAGGTCTGAAACCACCCTTGGAAGGGTGGCTGCCCCCTGCTTACCATCTGGGGAGAACTGGTCCCTCTCAAACACCGTGATGCAGAGCACGTCTTGCTCGAGGTCTTTGATAAAGAACTGGCAGTTGGAGTTCCACTTCGGATTGAGGGTGTCCTGCATTGTCTTGGTGATGTGGCACTGAGAGCCCATTGTCACCTCACAGTATGGATTACTCTTTCCTGGGAAGCAGGAAACCAACAGAAAAATGTAATCATGTTTTCAGGTGTGTGTCTGAATGCCATCTTCTTCTCGCAGCCAACAGACCAGGTGAAGACGGTGGTCCTGCTGTCATTTTAATAACCAGGGGCACAATTCTGCAAGGTGCCAAGCACTTGCCACTCTTCATTAAGGATTTTGTGGCTGATGATCTCTTTTGAAATAGTTTATGTGGTAAAAGCTGTTTGTATGAGCCAAATGATAAAGCACAAGACAACTGCATGACTGCTACTGAACAGCACAGAATCACCTTTGCGCATTTTAAGTTCACTAAAACAGCTTTGTTGAACAAAAATATGTTGACAGAATGTCTGTTAGTCACATAGGAATGTCTCCTTCATAGAGCGTATAATCACAAGACACTTACCGTGGGATCTGCAAGGTTTTAGTTCAATGCCTTCAACAATATTCACCATCAACCTCCCAATGCCTGTTGCTCTTTGTGAGCGAACTGTGGTGAAACAGAAGAGACAGAAGTCCATAATGTATTTTCTGGCCCAGGGACTTCCCCACGAACAATGGGAACCCCAGTACCCCATGCTGTACCTAAGTAGGCCTTTTCCCTCTTCTTCTTTTCAGTCTCTATGTAAAGTTCTGAAGCAGCTTTAATTTTCTGAACCCACGCAGTCCTTCAGAAGGAAAAGAGAAAAAGGTTGCAAAATACCATTTCTCCTCTTACTCCCTACTGTACTACAGGCAACAGTAAAGCTGGCCCTCCTTCTCAACCTCTTGCAGCCTAAGGCCCCCACCCCACCATGGGCTCTGCTACGCTGAAGCTTTCTGCTTGGAAGAGATCTTGCTGGAATTCATAGCACCTGTAGAAATGTAATCATTGCAGCCTAGCAGATCCCATCACACAATGGAAGCTCAAGAGAACTATGAACAGGCAGGGAGCAAAGATCATAGTATCATAGTATCATAGTATCATAGTATTGTGCGAGTTGGAAGGGACCTTAGAGATCATCGAGTCCAACTCCCGGGATTCGAGCCCTCTGTGTAGCAGAGCGGCACTTCTACCCCCTGCTCCACAGGGGGGGATTCGAACCCGGGCCCCCTGGTGTTGCAAACGGGATGTTTTATGCATTGGGATTTTTCCAGGTAACACATTCTCGAGCTGGCATAATACTATCTATACAATGTGTTTGGGGTTGGTTTGTTTGTTTTTTGCTGATTTTTCAGCTTCTGAATTTTAACAAAAGTTATTTTTCAACAACTTAGAAGTCTGCAGACCAATCTTTTCAACATAACTCAGTGCAACCCTGTCTTTGTAAGCTTGCCAGAGACATAAGTCACTATCTGAAGTTGTCACTTTTCTCGTTTACTCATTATAAACAGAATCAGGTTAAAACTGAGTTTTGCTCAGCAGGTTTTTGCTTCATGTTTTAATCTGAGTCATTCCTGAATCTCATTCAAAATACAGCCATGCAGATGCTTGCATTGGCACAGAAAACTGATGGACATTAAAAGAATAAGATAGGACTGAATCTTTTAGCTTCTTTACACTACCACAGAATGGAATCACCAGCCATCCTGCTGATCTCACCACTGGTATTACTGGAATTCAGGAAGTATCATTATTTCTCCATTCTTCTCATGTACTGAGTATCACTTTATTCTCAAGCACAAGGAGATGTAATATTAACTGCTTGGACACTGCTATGCACGTGTACATCAAACACATTTGAATGAGGCCTTTAGAAATCAGCACTAACGTGGCCTGTGCGGGTACTTACCTTTCATTAATGCTTTCAGCCCGGAGTGTATAGACTCTGTCAATGTGGGAGATATGGAAAATGGGCTCATCTCCAGAAGGGTCTGTGGGTAATTTTACTAGTACTTCATTTAGAAAAATGGGCTGGAAAACATTAGGCAAAGCTAGTATTCCATTGCACAGTATCCAAACAGAGGCATGCAAGACAGAGCGATTCAGAACAGATTTCATTTGTGCCCACAACAGTTTCTCCCCTTCAGCTGTCCTCCCATCTGTCTTAAAATATGTCATTTTTAAGAATTTTCTTCTTATTAAGGTGCATCCACACTCTGGAAACATTTCTCCTCAAGTAAGCAAACAGCGTTATGAGATATAGAAATCTCTCCCTTCCCACAGGGAGCAGCAAATACTGCTCTCTGCATCACCCCCTTGTTATGTGAACTCTGTTAAAGAAATTGTTTTGGCCAGATTTCAAAAGCATCTTCCCTTACCTAGCAGACAACCAGCTTGCTCAATATTGGTCCCTGGAATCCTCAGCATATGCCAAAGCTTTCAACATTCTTCTATATAAAGGCCCACATGTACGGTATGTGGGTGCTGCCTCCTGAACTTTTGTAAGTATATAACTATCCAAGCCACCATTTAAGAATGGTACTTACAGTTTTGTACATTTTGTATTGCAGATTAGACTTGGGGCTGAAGACCTTGTCTGTGCCAGAAGAGCCAAGAGGTTTTATGATCTGAGTCAAGAGGAGGAAATCGTTGAACAGAAAGCCATACAGTTCCTTGTTACTCTTGGCTTTATAAAGCTTCCCACTGTGCAGAAACTTGCGTGGTCCCAAGCAGTTTGTAACAGAATTAAATACGAGTTGCTGCGAAAAGTAGAAGAAGAAGAACAACGCACTGTATAAAGTAAAACAATCGAGGTTCCCCTGAAAGAGATCAAATACAGTTTTGAGTCCTGACATTAGTTTTAATTTGTGTCACAGGGATGATGAGCAATGTCTCTGCCTTGCGCGTGACAAGCAGTGCAAGTCATAAAAATGTTATATGAAATTTAAGGCATCCCATCAGTTGCACAAGGCATGTCCTCGATTAGAGAAAAGCCAAAACCATTTTTGCCTCCTTTTGAGTTTCTCTGCCAAGCACATGCACCTTTGTGGGCAAAGCTGAGTTCATGATGACTTGTCCTGGATGAGCAGTAGTTACACAAATGACCTCTCCAAATGATGAGCTTTCTTAACAAGAACAGCATTTCTGAATTGTGTCTGAATTTCACTCACTCAAACATAACAAGATAACAAGAGACTTCCAGACAACCTGCCTTTGTGCCCCCATAATAGGTGGGCTTAGAGGACGGCTGCTGACCAGTGACTGGAACCAGAAAGATGCAAGACTCATCTGGAGGTTAGCAGTTCTGTAGAGGCTTGCTAGCCCTTTCATTTTTAAGTTAATTTCCATTGGTCAGGATGGTGTGGGCCCTGCCATCCTTGCTAGCCAGGCAGGTAGATCTGGAGTAGCTCCTTCTACAGATTAGAAAGACCTCAGCCAGAAGACTACAGGGGGAAGGCCTGGGTACTGCTTGCCACATATTTAAGGTGTTACCAGCATCGCCTTGTCAGCAAGCAGTCAGTTGGCCATTCAGGTAATATTACTCATGTTCCAGGGTTAGACATCATGTACAAAAGACAAAAGCAGCCATCTCCCTTCAGGCAGTAGTTTTAAGACAGCCAAACACAACTCTTGCCCTTCTGAACTTGTCAGAATTGTCTTTCCCCCAAAATAGATTTTTAAGACGAAATGCATCACTTTCCACTTTATAAACCAAGAGGTGTTTATTATTTGTTTATCTTCTGAACTGAAAACTCAGCACACATTTTAAAAATCAAGTTGTGATCTGTCTGCCTCTAGTATCTTCACCATTATAGGGAGGCCATCAAAGTATCCTCTGTTCATCACAAATATTCTGTTTTCAGCAGAGAGGCTTAACGTGTTACCTTAAAAAATAACATGCATTAGTAGGCAGTGATTCTCTCTGTAAAGTCTTGAGAGAGACTTGATCAATATTCTCGCATTTTCAGAATGTATACGAAGTTTTATTACAAAAAGCAGATACTGTGATGACTTTTAAAGCACTCCAAGATGGTCAGGTATGGCTTCAGGGTGAGATACAATGATACAATAATTAATATAAAGAGCCATGAAACTGAAGAGCTGTGGTTGGAAACTGCAGCACTTAATCTGGCACTAGTCCAGAGGCAGGAAACAAAAGCAACATTTATCATGTAGGAGACAATAATACAAGCAGCAAAAAGGATTACGTGCCCAAATGAAAGGGAGCCAAAGAAAGATGAAAACAAATGATTGAAGATTATATGATATGATTACACCATTTTCCCTTGATGCAGAGCCATAAGTGAGCCATGGTTTCTTCCCAAACAGTGAAGTGTGTCCATTACTCTAAATTGCATGTTGTTTACCTCAGAGAGACCTTCGCACTGAACATGAGCCTGGATCCACTCCAGCCTATCTGAATTTTCTTTCTCTCGCACTCCTTCATTTACTTGAGAACATAATTCTTCTGCTTTTTCAAGAGCATGCTTCAAGTGACTGTGGTCAGGATGGTTTTCAGGAGTGTTTTCTATTATCTACAGGTAAATAAAACATGTTAGCTTTTTCTATTATCTGCGTTTAAAATATATGAATCTTGAGAACCCTAAATTTCTGTTTTATTTCTTCATTTTCATCAGAGCTGGTCAGAGGCTTCCACATTTCTCTTCCTGCTTGACAAACATGAAAAATAAGAGACGACACAGTCGGTAGGTGAACAGCTGTCTGCATTACATCGGTGCACTACTCACTCTTCTGACATAACTATGCAAATTCCAGCCATAAACAGAAACACAGCTGATTATAGAATCTCTTAAACGACAACATCCAATTTGTAACTAGATTCATTTCTACGAAAGTCTGGGCTCAATTTCAACAGTACTATTGAAGATGGTAAGTGTTAGGCAGCAAATAAAAGTTAGGAAAGGGTTGCGAGTTATCCGGTAATGTAAGCTGCAGTGATTTGGCATTCAGGATTGTATACTGAATGTCATTTCTGAGACTACGAGGAAGGAATGATACCACGTAGAAAGGCAAAGATGAGCATAAGGTAGATCCAATACTTCAATTTTCTGAATTTCAAACTTTTCATTCAGCTTTGATTGCCTTCTGGTTCTTTGTGTGCAAGTAAGTCTCACCACTATTTCTTGGAGAAATCCAGAGACATTTTGTTGAAGGCAAATGAGTTACTGCATTTGCTCTAGTGTGATAAAATATAGAAGGGCATCCCACTTTCCCTAGCATATCAGATATCTAATAGTGACAATGTAGGAAAACTATCCTGTAATTAAGCTACAAGCAAAGCAGCATCAAAAACATCATCTTTGCAAAAGAACATACATTTTTAATTATTAGTGGGTATCTTGTTACCCGTTGCATAGGCTTTAGTAGAAAACTTGATAGTGGCATTCCTTTACAGCGAGGATCCATTGCTAACCTCTGAAACATTAGAGAGGTAAAATGGTGTTAGTCAATTTGCTTAAAATCCAGCAAAATAAGGAAAAGGTAATGCAACAAATGAACATAATGCCTCAACTAAATCCATTAGGTCACAAACAATGTCAATGCACTAGAATTTCTTGTGTTTTTTACAATGTATTATTCACCTAACTTGTCAGAACAAGCAAAAAGCATCTCCTCACCATTATTTGTTCAGTTCTCAGCATATTACTGCAAGACCATTGCTGAAGTAATTTTTTTACAGCTGTACAGCTCACTGAAAAAAGGCATTCCTTTAACAAAAAGGGTATTTCTTCAGTGAGTGCTCAAGTCTCTTCATTCTTAAGACTCCTCATTCCAATCCAACATACAGCGCTATTTCAGACAATGTTTTGGAAATCTGCAATGCAGTTTATGGCATACAAAACACACGGTGAATGCTTCTTACTTTTACAAACTCCTTGAATTCAGGGACTTCATCTGTTTTCTGCTGAATGAGTGCTGCCCCATTGAGCTGGCAGCTACAGAACCGAATGTATGGCTGCATGTGTGGCAGCTGAGCTGTCAGGATGTCACCAATCATTTTCACTGGCATCTTCTCTCCAGACATCTTCTTACGCACACGTAAGGCCCTAAACATGAAAGGGTCATGTGTGTTCGATTAGTAAGCAGACCTCTACATAATGATTTGTGATCTATGAAATAAGTCGGTTGATTCTTATTCATTACTGAAATGAACAGACCTCTGGATAATAAACAGATAAGCCACGGGATTTATTGCATATTATTAGAACATAATAATCAAGACTGCACCCTCAGCCAATCTAAGTTTTCCCTCTTGTGATCACCAATCTATAATTTTACATTAACATTTACATTTACATTAATATTAATGCAAAGCCAGATCAGATGCAGTATAGGAAGGAATGTCATCACTGTTTCTATTAGAAAGAGTATATAGATATGCTCTTGAACAAGGAGTAAAAACCTTACCACCACCTTGGGCCCAAAGCTATTTCTAGCTTTTAGCCTGGTTTTCTAAGGAAAGGCATTTTATTGCCATCTGCTGTTTTATTATCAAACCACTTGTCTCTGCTCTATCACTGTCAGAACTTGCCATTTTGTGGGCCATTTCCAAACACATAACAAAAACAGAGGTATCTCAAAGTTACAAAATTCCTACACTTTCAACGAAAATTAGCAAACCAGTAGGGAAAAAATAAAGGAGCTTTATTAATACTCGTGCTTCTTAAAATGCGGGTGTTACTCAGTTGTTACTCATTTTGTTGGGCAATGGCCAAAAGAAGCAATTTGTTTGTACATGCCATCAAGTAAGTTCTGATTTGTCTTACAGTGTCTCAGGTTTGCATAACTTGACCTCTTTATCAAAAAAAGAGGCTTTCCCTCCTGCTGAAATAACAAGGATAGGTGAGAAAGATGAGGGAAGGAAGATGGGATCTGGCAGAGGCTGCTGAGATTGAAGGGGGAAATAAGGGTACATGTACTGTGTGGAGTTTCGTGGTAGAGAGTCGGAGTTGCAGCAGTTGAAGACTTTGGTAGGAAGAGTGTACACTGGGCACAAATCCATAGCAAACCAGGCTTTGTTGGCACTGCTTCTCACAAAACAGCTTATTCGGGTGTTAAAAAGTTTACAGTAACTGAAGGAATACATCAGGCAACTCAGGTGGCAGTGAACGTTGGTTGTAGTTTGCTTCCCATTCACAGATAAAGGAACTGGAATTTGGTATGGGACCGTGAAAGTTAATGAGGAAGCAGAAATATGAACTGTGGGCAGCCCTGAGAGGTACTACTCTTCAGGAGAAGCTGACCTTGCCTTCTGCAGTGCAGGTACCCTTAGAGCAAATTAAGTGCAGATCCTCACTCAGCGAAGAACTGATGCATTTTTCTCAACAACAATAAAAAATTATAGCAAACAATAATATCTTGCTTTTTCCAACATGGAAAAACGCCTGGACCCTTTGGCTACTATTTTCTTAAGTAGCAAATGCAGCTAAAAGAAGAGGCCCGTGATTTTGTAGTTGATAAATACAGAGGAAAAAGAAACAACAAAAACCAAAAACTTACTTCAGTAGTTTTATATTGCACATAATCAGCTCCTTCCAATTAACAAAAATCATAGCAACTTCCTTTTCTGTTAGCAGCTCAGATTCCATTAGTGGTTTCTGGAAGATCTACGGATTCAGAAAATTAAGCAATTTAGAAAATATATATAAAGCATAATCAAAGTTGCTCAGACTGATGATGCTTACTTCCTTAGTTTGGAAGTGAGACAACTTTACATCAGAGTAGAACAGCAGAACAGACCTCAAGCATGCCCTGTGCCCATTATCACATCTACCTAATAATACCTTTGTGAGTAGCTTATTTCTTTGAAAGATAATAATCTGAATTGGTCTTGGTGGTTCACTGTGGCCTGGATATTCTGTTTTAACCTTGGGAATTTTAGTGACAGGTCTCCTGTGAAATAGCCCAGGGCTACTTTGATAAACAACTGAAAATACGTTTTACTTTGGACTCCTTTGTGGAAGTTCTGACTTATCTCATATTGTCTCAGGCTTGCATAACTTGACCTCTTTTTCAAAGAAAAGGCTTTCCCTTGCTGTCAAAAGAACTGCCCACATCACTTGCCTGTATGAATTTCCACAGATAAAAAATGCTATGTACCTTGTAATATTTAAAGAGAAACAGGCTACGTGATAACTGAGTGCCACTGTGCATGTGGAAATTGGTACATGATGCACTTCAAGCTTTAGGAACTTACATATGAGAAGTAAACATTCAAAATCAAGAGCGAAAATAGTTGACTTAAATGACAATTGAAACATCAGCAACAATAACACAAGGGCTAACCATCAGTTAGACACACACCAGGCATTCATATATATACAAGACACACACCCAGACATTCATACATATACACATATGAAAATTTAACACAGATCATTCCTAGGAAATCCAACACAGCAGTGATACCGAATGAGTTTGAGGATGAAATTATCAATCCAACTTACTTCAAAAACATGAATGAATAAACCCTGCTCCTAAACGCGCTGTGTCTCCTTACCTCTGTGACCAACTGCAAATCATTTACGTAGTTCTCTTCTGTGACAATGAGCTCATGGATGTATCCCTGCCTTTTTCTTTCAGTAGGTGTCAGCATATCCAGAAGATGCAAATCTGCACACCCTGGAAAACACAAAAGAATCCTGGATTTTACTTATAGCAGTTTTCAAATTGATCCAGATCTGCAGAGGTTCAAATAATGCTTAATGAACAGTAACTTCTGCCTGTTCATTTAATCATAATTCACACGTAATGACACAGCGCTTACAATCTTTCATCTCTTAGTGAATAAAAATGTCATTAACGTTTTTTTTTATTATTTAAATCAAAGTCATTTCTAGGTGATAGCCAGTTAACAAGGCAAGTGAATGGAGGTCCCATTAAAATGAAAGCATGCAGTCCAGGAAAAACTAAAGCAGACCTCCCTGTGGCATGAACAGGATTTCTAAATGTTTCTTCTCTGGTAGCAAAGCTTAAAAGTCCCCTTCACCACTACCTGCCCATTTCAACCTCAATCCGATGTTCACTGTTGCCCTTAGTTGTGTCGTTCAACTGGAACCACACTGTAAAATAAATCCCCAAACGGATCACTGTTAATAAAAAGGGGACAGAGACGTCACCTGGAATTAATGCCAAAGAACATATATATTTATCCTAAGAGGGAGCAGAATTAAGGAAGAGAACTGCAGTGACATTAATGCTGTGGTGAGCTCCTTAGACTTTCAGCTCTCAGCTCAATTCGAGTTTAACCTTTATTATCGAAGTCAAAGTAGGCATCCTCATCAAAGCAGGGTTTATTTACTTCATCACACTTCAGTTAAAAACTGCTGCAGAAGTCTTGAAGGGCTTGAGCCAAAACTCATGAAGGTCAGTGGAGTCACCTCACAGATCTCACTAGTTTACAGACTGAGTCAAAGGGGTTGATTGATTGTCGTTCTATACCTTAGAAAGCAGGAGGAAATCTTATAACTAAGAACACACCTTCCATCAAGTTTGTCCTTCTGTTTTAAACCACCTTCTGTGTAAATTCTAGGATTTTTATACTATAAGCATATTCCAAATTTCATGTTCTATTTTCTATTCTGCATTACAACAGAATACTTAGTTACTTTTTTCTTTCCTGTAGATCCCCTGTATGTTTCATCACAGCTCAATTGAATTCTTCTTAAATTGCCAAGGAAAACGCTTTCTTCCTGTTTCACTTCTAGCAGCATTTATAACTGTTCTGCATAAAATACAACGCATTTCAGAAGTTGTTTTGAAACGGGTTTAAAATATTTTGCTTTAAAGAAATACTACCTACAATTACTTCGATACAATCAAAATGTTTCATTTTAAGTTTTTTCCCCCACCCCTCAACAAAGTATTTGGCAAATTCAGTACATTCCCCATTGAAACAGATTTTCCACACGGAGAAAAATCTGACTGAAAAACATTCAGTGAGACCTTCACTTCACAGCGTTTAAAATGGTGAAAGCTTTTTGTATTTTACTGTTCACCAGCATCAGTCCATGACTCCAACACAACGTGATCTAACAGGCGTGCTTTTAGATCAGATGTTCTCAAACGCTTTCATTTAGTGAACTGCTGCTGCTACTAATCATATCACACCCTAGCCAACTCCTTCAGTTCTTTGCATGTAAAATTAATACTTAGATAGTATCTACTGCATCTTCAGCTTCCCAAACGTAATTCAGAACCTGACTCCGCACTACACAACTAGCAAGGTCCACCACCTATCACCATTAAATTCCTCATGAATGCCTTGGGACAGGTTGCTTTCACTAATCTGTGCTCCAGATAAAAGATAGATTTCTTTAAAAAATAAAAATAAATAAAAAAAAAAAGTTGAGCTATTTTCCTCTATAAGCAAGCAGCTGAATACATATCAGATTGTCAACGTAGCATGCTGACAATGTTCCTCTGAAATGCTTGTATTGCAGTCCTTTCAAAGATACAATTCAAACTTTGCTTGGAATTAAAAAGTTGGCTTTGAGAAGTGTTAATTGGCAACTTCAAGCCAAAATAATTATAATTCTCACTATTTTTCCAAAGTCAGAAGTTTCAAGTCTGTTTAATAAGCGACTGCTTTCAAAGCATTTTCTTAGTTATCGTGTACATCACTATTCTAATTAACAGAATCAGTTCTCCCCATGCAGCATCAGCTTCATTAGAAGTCAACAAAATGTTTAATGATTTTTCTCTAGAGGCTGACGAGTTTTAGTGTTCAAAGATGCCGATGACCTTGGCTTGAAGTGCTGTTTCCAACCACCACCAGCCTTTAGATGGAAGTATTTAACATTTTGAACTACATTCCGGCGGCCAGTTTGACAGATAGCCAGCTGGGACTTAAATGGGTTACTCCGAACATCAATGGAGGGTTCAACCTTGAGTGCTAAGTATTTGGGGAAACTGCCTACTGCAGTTACTGCAGGAAATGCAGGAGAGACTTTTCTCACAAGGGATTTTCTTGATTAGGTGCACAAGTATTAAGAATTGTCGCATCTTTGTATCAAAAATACCATGCAAGAACTCTGTTCTTTTTCAGGCTGGAATGTCAAGGCCATACAGCTCTAGCTGGTTATTCATGGAAGCCAAAGTACTGTGTGAAGTACTTTTATGTACATCCAAATTCCATGTGCAGCTGAAATAACACCATTCATGAATTCATCCCGCTAAAAGGGACTCCTGCCAAAGTGCCCCTGATATCAGGCATTTCCCTTGACAAATGGCAAAGTTCTGCTATGGGTGAAGTCCAGGACCTTACCTCAGTGTAGAACCAGTTAAAGTTTCTAGCTTAAAGCTCACAAGTAGTTACCATTCAAGTACTTAAAACTAGGCACTCTATTCTACCTTTTAGGTTATCAGATACCATTCCTTTCTATTTTCTCTCCCGCTCTGGAGTTGGATACCATCTGAAAGATTGCAGAAGCTGAATTTGAATCTTTAACTATCAAAAAAACATAGTAAGTGCAGAAAATAATGGAGAAATCATGATATCCAGCATGTTGTTCACAGTGCAGTGAATACGTAACCTTCTGTCCTTTAATTCTGTAACAAATGTGAACAACAGCAGTGTCAGAAATCTGCCATCCTACCACCTCATAGATAGAACTGAGGGTTCTAGAAATTCATTGAAAATAAATATCATTGTAAAAACTAAACATTTTTTTTCTTTTCCTTGCAAAGGCAGCCCTGAAAATTTAAGTTTTCTAAGCTAATTGCTAAGCTCGAAAGCAATGCATCATGGATCGCGTCTCTACAGACAGAAGAATTCATTGTGGAACTCACTGCTCTCAGTACATAGGCACAACTTCTTATTTCTTTAAATTCAGGGAGACTTTCTGAACACTCTAACTGCCAGTTTTCACTATAAGTTCAGACTGGACCAGTCTGCAACAGTAAGATCACAGTAGACAGGAATCCACTCTGTTGTCATAGAACCACAGAACTGGATTAGAAGGGACCTTAAAGACCACCCAGTTGTGGTGGGCAAGGTTGCTATTACAGGGAACCAGAAGCAGTAAAAAATTACATCACAGTTTTCCTCCAAAACATTAAGTGAGGAGAAACAGTACTCCTGGCAACACAATAGCATTTCTTCACTCAAAGTACAGCATCTGGACATTCATTCTTCTTATCAACTGGCTTCACATGCAAACACCGATTTCCTGTGAACACCCTGTGGTTTGGACTCACTACTGAGAGACTATTTCAGGCTTTTGATGAGGACGGCTCATACACTGGTGATCCAACAGATCTTTCCTCCTCTACCTTCTGTAATGCAAAATCCCATTTCACAGCCATTTTCAGTGATTTCAGTGTGTTCGGAATTTCTGAACAAGACTGTTATACCCATTTATCAGTAGAGCAGAGCGTTTTCCTCTGGGAAGCAGAGTAGAATCACAAAGTAAATCTGGAAAGTCACGCTTGCAAACTATTAAACAGCATTTCATTTTTGCTGAGCGGTCACCCATAGCATGTGTTTCCTCCTGTTCACACCAATCAGCTATCATCAGGTGACGGGGCTGCCACTGCCAATCCACACAGACCTAACAGCATCTTGAGGATCTTTTGTAGTAACTCCTGTTATCTGAGTTAACTAAGTCCTGGACTAGTTTATGTTGCATCAATGAACTGTAACTCTCACCTTGGAATTACAACCCAGGACCGATCTTGAGCCCCTGACCTCTTTCTTCACTGTAACAGCACATCAATCAAGAGCAACAGCCAGAGGTCCAGGCTGATGGAATGGCACAACCCAGCTTCACATTGTCTTCACAAAAATAAAGATGCTACATAGGTACTGCACTTGCAGTATGGGGCATCTCATATTCTAAGAGTTCAAATATTTCATTAATTTTTCACTTTCTCATGCTGACCTCCATCCATTACCTTTTCCTGGCTCCAGGTCTTCGCCTCAAAAAAAAATGTAATGTGAAGGAATTGAACCAGATAGACTTCAATGGAATTAATCCAACATACAAAACAATTCAGCTGAGAAATGCACTTGGTAGAGATGAATACGATAGGGGACAAAAATCTATGAAATCAGGTTTCAGCAAGCTAGACCAGGAAACAGAAAACTGCTATTTGGGATACTGACATGAACCCAGTGCAGAGCAGCACTTCAGTAGTGATGACATCAGCTCATGGCTGTATGGGCATCACTGGAGCTGGCAGCATCAGCTCAGCACTCAGTGGGTACAAATGGGCACCATGATGGGCCAAATGCAAGTTGAGATCAGAAGCACTGAGCTTTCTTCTTACTGCTAGGTAAAGCTGCCGATGTGGGGACACTCAAAGAGGTGGGCTATAAACAAAGGAGAATGAGAAGTTTATGCTAGAACATGGAGCCAAGTTCTGTGCTCATGGAGAAATGTAACGCTATGGTGACTCCAACCCTTTCTAGAAGCTGTATATTAACTTGCTGTAAAATTACCTCAGGTATAAAAATCTTTCCATTTCAACACACTAGCAGATACATCATCCATGAAATACTCAATTGTAATAATTTTGCAAGAATGCAGAATAATTCTGTGAATACAGATTTTTTTTTTTCCTCAAGATAAACAGAACAACTCTAAAGGAAAAGAACCACCAGAAGTAAAAGCACTCTCTAAATGCAGTCTTATCGACATATCTCAAGTGACAGCTCCTTTTCCTGATTTCCTGCTGCAATGGGAAAAAGTACTTCACAAATGAAAGCTGATATAAAGAATGCATTCAACTGATTAGGCAGCCACAAGGCCGCTCTTAATGCTGACTTAAATTGCAAATCAAAATGAAAATCATCTGAGCAATTTCTAATCTTTGTCTATGTAGATCATGGAAATCTTATTTCAGCCTTGATCAAGATTAGTGTTTGTTGGATTTGTAGCCACAAATCGAAGAACTGAAGAGACAAGAGTGTGGGCACATCTCCGCATAAGGAGATAAGTCTCCACATAACAGGAGACAGGTGTATTTTGGGAGGTAATTGCATGTTTTTAGGAGACGAAAGAGCTTCTCAGATGAACCACTAAGGAGAGTCAAAACTGAATTGAGACACAATCCTGAAAAACTATTATTTTTGATGGATTATTTCAATTTACTTTACTAAGGAATTACTTTTGTACTTCCTTTCTCACATATATTGATAAAAATACAGATGGGTAAGGGAGAATATGTGCGATGTCATTTTAATACAATCACAGAATCATATCGTAGTCATAGAATGGCCTAGATTGAAAAGGAACACAATGATCATCCAGTGATCAACCCCCCTGCTACGTGCAGGGTCACCAACCACCAGACCAGGCTGCCCAGAGCCACATCCAGCCTGGCCTTGAATGCCTCCAGGGATGGGACATCCACAGCCTCCTCAGGCAACTTGATCCAGTGCGTCACCACCCTCTGTGTGAAAAACTTCCTCCTAATATTGAACCTAAAACCTCCCCTGACTCAGTTTAAAACTGTTTTCCCTTGTCCTATTACTATCCACCCTCATAAGCAGTTGTACCCATTCCTGTTTACACACTCCCTTCAAGTATTGGAAGGCCACAATGAGGTCTCTCCAGAGTCTTCTCTTCTCTAAGCTAAACAAGCCCAGTTCCTTCAACCCTTCTTCACATGAGAGGTGCTCCAGCCCTCTGATCATCAGGGGCCCTCCTCTGGACTCGTTCCAAGAGCTTGACATCTTCTTGTACTGGGGGCCCCAATCTTCCCTACTACCCACTGGAAATGACTGATAATAAGTACATTTAAACAGTACCATGCTGATCTATAGTAGTATGCATAAGAATTTTTAATAATTGAGTAAATAAACATTATAAGTCTTTCAACAATAAACTTCATTACAAGCCACAGTGGTCTGAATATCTTTGTCTGGGACTTTTAAAATGTGTTTTGAGGTTTTTATGAGTTAACTGTTCTCAAGAATAGACTGATTTATAAGATGTTGCTCAGTTGAGTAATACACAGCACTCTTCTGTATGAGGAATCCTGGCACAACATACACCAGTGTGTGTATCTACAGAAGGACAGTTTCAGTCTGTTCTATCCAATTCAGTAGAAAATTGACCTCAGGAACTTCTAGGGCACTGTGATTATGAGTATCTTTCATGAGACATCAGTCTCGGTGTTTTCAAGAAGCATGTTAGAAAACATAGAACCTGCAGATATTGTAATAGTTTTATTTTTTTTTTCTCCCTTAATGTAAGAATAATTTTAAAAAGCAGCATCTGAATGTCCTATATCCAAAGTATTGCCAATATTTCAATATGTAGAGAAAGTGTGTATCTGGCCTGAAGTCATAAAACCCACAGAGTCCCCTAGGACAAAAGCTTTTAGTCAAGTTATAAATCTTTCAACACAATAGCTCATTATGGGAACATAGAGATACCCTTTCATTAAAATAACATTTTAATGCATGAAATATTGAAATAATGGAGGAGAATCTGCTACATAGTTCTCAGCAAGCAAAACAATGGCAACTGAAAAATACAAGTATTAAGTTATGTTCAATTTCTGTCAGATACGAGGCAGCACTGTGTTCAGCAAATGGCTACATTGAAGAAGAGAACCTTTTTTCTATGGCAGAGTGATAAAGGAAAAAATGTGCATGTTAGATACTACCTAAAAACAATGTCCAACGTCTGTGCAATTGTGCATGTTTTAAGACTAGAGCTTCTGGCATACAATGCAGAGCCTAGGTCAATGTAAACCCACAGTAAAATAAAAAAGTATACTTAATATATCTACTAGCATAGTGTCAAAAAGTACCTACTGTTCCGTAACACGTAGAAGGCAATGAATAGAGAAAGAAAGGTGCAAAAGTTTGCAGCTGATCACAATTATAATCAAATAATATTCAAAGTAATAACACAGGTGTCATTCAGAAATTAAACAGGAGGGCTTCAGGCTATTCTGGTGGCAAATTCACTACATGCACTAATGCCACTTGGTGAATTCTGCGTGTACACAGCAACAAGACAACAAACACATTTTAGTCTAGCTTTTATATGAAGAATTTAATTATCTATACATGTGACTAATTTTAAAGGCTGTATTACAGTTGTTAAAGCTGCAGGTTTTTATATATTTATATATTTTACATTCATATTGATGAAATACTGAAGTGCAATTGAATACGGAGCTTCACTTGTTCTTTGCACCGCATGGTGGGTCAGAAGGAGGGAGATGGGGTAGGATTAGAAATTCTACAACACTGCCAGCATGAAATATAGAAATAAGTGAAGTACATAAAACAGAAGTTAACTAAATGGTAAAGTAATTAGTATAAATGCTATATTGTGCTTGAGGCGTTGGGTAGAGAGGGTTTCTGCACTGACAGCACCAGGCATTTCATCAAGAGCTTGTAACTAATGCTGGAAAGGCAAACATGGCTTAGCTACAGCACATCTACTACATATATTTGACCGTAAGCTCCATTTAATATTAATTTGTATAAATTCCACAGTCTAGTTTTAAAAAAAATGTAAACATTGGAAATTAATTGCAGGGAGATATTTCTATACATTCTTTCTTGTCAGGAAAATTACTTGTTCAAAAAGCGTTGTTCAATAGTCACGAGAAAGTAAAAATGAAAAACCAAACTCCATGAACTTCATGTAACCAAGATGAAAAAAAAAAAGAAGTTAATGCTCAAACATCACATGAATGCAGCGTTCTATTGATTTTTGACACAAAAAATGCAAAAACTGAAACATCTGAGACAAACACAAACCAGGATGTTTTCTAATCGTATGCAGCTACAAGTAATGTGCAAAATAAGATTAACGTAACTGGGATAACAACATTATGCAAGGTTAATATCTCTTGCATCGGAAGGAAGTTAATTTCTTCTCTCCACAATGTATTACACACTCAACAATGAACACCTGATACATACAGTACAAGAACTACAACAAAACACCTTATCTGCAATTGGGCGCATTTAAAGTTCCTTAAAATGATTTAACTCCTTCTGTTCTTTTGTAATAATTAAAAAAAAAATTAAAAATAATAATAAAAAAAAGACATATTGACAACACTGGACAAGCGAACAATAAAAAAGAAAGATACATAAAATCTCAAATTTATGGACATTTGGAACAAATTTAACAGCACATGCAGCATTCCTTGATAGTGGGTCTTTTTGCACAAACGAGATTAAAATGAAGAAATTTAATTTATACTTTTCCTTTTAAAAGGCTAAAATATATACTTAAAAATAATTTTAAAACTGCAAAAGCACCTGTGCAAAGGTGGAAAAATTAGTTTGGTAACTATGAAAGCCACAAAAGGACCCACTATCCTCTGATTTTTTGTTGTTTTTTTGTTTGTTTGTTTGTTTCATTTAATTTTGCGTCTATATCTGCAGGTAATTAACTCAAACATTGTGATTACATGCAACTAATGTAAAATGAGGTAAACTGCTCTGCAGTGTGTTCTTCTACTCAGAAGGCAGTAGATGATCATGCTGGAAGTCACATGATCAAGGCTGCATCTCCCATCATCCCTCTGGGCAGTGATATGGGATAGTGGGTCTCTTTGAGGACTTTCAAGCCTGAGTGGGGGATGGACAACATATGATTCCTAGAAAAAGGAGGAAAACAACACATAAGCAAAACAAAACAATGAGCAAATTCAAGCTAGGAAAATGAGTCAGGCATGTAAACAGCATGGTGCAAAAATGATAAAAGGTAACATGCTACAAAGGGGATGGGAACTAAAAATAAAACAAACATAAAATAAGGTTTGCATTACAGAAGGTCTTCAAAGAGACTTTGCCAAGTGCAGCAGTGGTGAAGCATTGAGTTCTGCAAACCACAGCAGAATCACAGCAATGCTGCATGTTTCGTCTTAAAGTACTACATAAATAATCACAGCATGGCAGCAGAGAGGGTCACTTACATTGCTGGCTTGGGTCCATATCTGTTGTCAGCTTCACATAGTTGGATGGGAAGAGACCCACTTGTCCATTCACCTCCCCTTTCCACCAGTCTGGGTCTTCCTTGTTAAGGACGTTTATAATCTGGCCTTTATTGAATGCTAGCTCATCATCATTCTGTGCAGTGTAGTCATACATGCCAATTACTTGGCACACTGAAAGATAAAGGAAGAGTTCTGTAGCACTGGTAACGTTTCAGCAAAGCTTAAACACTGCAGATGTCACAGTAAAGTTCCATGATAGTGCACTGATCTACACTGGCACTGCTGTGCTCTTGCCCCTCTCTCCTCTGTCCCTGAACCAGAATTTATCCAAGCCCTCCACAATTTGGCTCACGGTTATTTAAAAAAGCAAAGACCTTCCACATAGCTTTACCCTCTCAGTCAGCCTACTGAGGGGTCAGTATCACAATACGAGGGACAGAGCACAACAGTGCAAATGAGAACAGTGTAACCCACTGGAACTGCACCCAAAATATTTTTGATGGAGAGTGCTCAACAGTGAGAGACTGGAAAAATTTAGAATTTAACACTTAAGGGACGTTAGCTGTCTACTGAAACTTCAGCTTTATGTATAGATATTTCTGTCTATAAAAGCACCAAACTTATAATGTATTTATAAAATTAGCATTTTGCATCCTCACCACCCTGTTCTAAATAAGTATCCTTTCCAGTTGAACCACTCAACGGACAGAAAAGATTAGGAAACATTTTAAGTTTAATTATTTGAGAAAGGCACTGCTTTCCAATTAGCACTGGCCACACTGAACAGACCTATAATTCAAGAGAAAGGCAATTGTGATACTCTTGTGCTGCCCTATAGTCATTAGGAGCATAAAAACCTTGGAAAGATGAAAAAAGTAAAAAGCTACAAGGTCATTCAGGGTGTCCTTTTGGCTCCATGGGACTGTTGCCAGAAGCAATTTTTCTGTTTTCTTACTATAAAACTCATCAAACTTGGATGGTTCTCAGGATACAGCAGTTTCTCTTCAGTTATAATAGAGCAATTTTCTTAATTCTCTAAAGTAGGAGGCCTGTTTATTTAAGTTATATAATTTCCTCTATTTCTCTGCTGATTTCTTATTGCCAAGACACAGGGCTTCTGGTATTTTGCCTTAAGACACAACACTGCTGGCTAAATTAGCCTTCCTGTCATGTTGTCTCTATTCTCAATCTACAGTTTTCTTGAATTTTTGTTCTTTTACATAGCCAACAATTTAATTAAATTTGACAAACAGCTCCTTCCTTTTTTAGGAATTTGTATTCCAGAAATTATTCAACTCCTCTTAGTTAATATTTTACATCTGTTTGCAAACCTCATAATCAAACATATACGATATTTATATTATATACATAATATAGTATTTATATATATATATATATATATATTTAACATTTAATATATATAACTATATATTTAACAGGACCTGAGCATATATCTCAAGATTTCATTTAGTTACTTGCAAGAGAGAATAAAATAATTCTAATTAAAATGTAAAAGTTAATAAAAAATATAAAGTCAATGGGCATTCACTGTTACTCATCACATCTAATACATCAACTTTTCAAAGAGCACATTTCCCTAGCATACTGGATATAAAATGCATATTATGGCATACCACCTACTGTGTAGGTAGTTTTGGACTAATACAAGTTAAAATGTATGAACAGCACTGATGTTCATATTTCACTTTAAAGACCTGTGAATCTGTTTTACAACATTCTTGTTAAATGTTTACAGGCTGTTACTAAAATTAGGAACAATAAAAAGCTTAAACTAGATCATACTTGAGAAAAGTGGGTACATTAACAGATTTGTAACACATTCAAGAGTTTCCTTCTTCCAGGAACTTTTCATTCAGATTATTCTCCTCTACTTAAAAGAATTTCTTGGAATTTGGTGCTGACCAGTAGAATCATCAGAATATCTAAATGGGATCTCAAGAACCACCTATAACTTCGGGAGGTGATTTAAGAGGGTTTTGAAGAGATGGGACTCCTCCATTGAGCTTGAAGAAGTGACCTCATCTTGATCTTGCTTACACCTGGTCATACAGCTTAGAAAGCACTTCAGTCTTAAATAAAACGCTCATCAAGTAGTCCCAGAAAGGAAGTTCTTCAATTATGTTAAGCAACTATCAGCAACAGCTCCAAAAGCCATTACTAACTATGGAAGTAGGCTAAGGCTTTCTCTGAGCTCCATTGTTTTAGGTCTTTGTTTCCTTTTTTGAACAATTTTGCTTGTTGATTAACACAAGTCAATGGCAGAAGGAATCCAGGTTCTCATGGTACCCCCAGGATCAGTACAAGATAGAATGTTGCCTTTCTTCCTTTAAACATGCAGAATGGTTAAAATGTGTTTCCAGCTCTTCCTGTACTGTGAACCTCCTTGTGCCTGGCTAGTTCAAGTAGCATTAACAGCTCTTCTCATTTCTCAAAACCAGGAAGGAGACATTCTTGATGCAAGTTTTGAACAGGGTAAGTATGAAGCAATTGGAAATGAAGGAAACATCCAAAGTATAAAACAAAAGAGTCCATGCAAAAGAATTTTCAAAAAGGTTTAAAGCCATGCAGTTTGCATCACAGTATGATACACAGAAAGCCTATGCGTCAAAACAAACAAAATGGCAAAAGAAAAGGAGGCTTCTGGTGGATCCATTGCCTTTAAAACCCAGACAGATGTGACACACACTCTTCACAGTGCACCACCTTGTGCACTATTTTATCCTTGTGAACAGTTTTCTTCAAGCTTTCCATGTCTTTTGCTATAATACGACTTCTCACTAACACTCCCTCCATAAAGATACTTCTCAAACATTAACCTCTTAACATCTTACATTAACCACAGAGTAAGTTAGACCATCTATCATAATAGAAAGTCAAGATGGTCCTATTCCTTATTCTCACTCTCCAAAATAACAGGTCCATAACAAAGCAGAATTTTATTAGAATGAATGGCATTAACATTTCCATGTTCTACAAGCAATGAGATGGGCTACAAAACTTATTCTGTAAGTTTTATTAGCATGCATCAAAAGTCCCAAACTGTCAAACTTGAAATAACAACCCCAAAAAATTCCCTTCACATTGAGATATTGTGTCTCTGTTCTAAGAGACCAATTTAACGACAGAACACAAAGTCATTGACAACTGCCTCAAATCTTCGGGTATTATGGAAGAAAAGGAACTATTCTACACATTTTTGCTTGTCAGGAATCTCCTTTACCTGATACTACAAAACCAGTGAACTCAAAATGGTGACTACAATGCCAAATATTTGATGCTTGTAATTGATTTTAGAAGTAAATAATATGCATTACAACAGCAACTCCATTAAATGCACTGCTTACCTGAAGGTACTGCTGTTGATTTAGGTAGCTCGGTTGGTGTAGTTTTACTGGTACCAGGGCTCAAAAGTTTTACATAATTAGCAGGAAACCATCCGATTTGTCGTTTTTTCCCTCGTGCCTGGTTAAAAAGAAAAAAGCAAAAAAAAAAAAAGAAGAAACAATTCTTATAGGAGGAATAAGCATACCAATAGAATCTTAGGCAAGGCTAATCAGCCAATACCTTAACTACCTGCAGGCACACCATCTATTTCAAGTAAAATTCATTTTATAAGGAAACTGTCAGCTAATGTCATGATGATAGTTCAATGTTATGACGCTTCCCATTATGAAGCAAGCTTTTGTTACAACTTATTTACCACTAACTTAAGTCTAGTATTAAATGTGGAGGTTGGTGGCTGGGGGTTGAAGCTTGATGATCCTTAAGGTCTCTTCCAACCTAATCCATTCTATGATTCCATGAACTGAAGTGAGTTTTCACTTAACTGTTCCTACTTCATGTGCTTTACAAATAAAACTACAATGCTGCTCCTTCTAAAAGATTTTGATATTAACAGACGTTAAGGTTTTGGAAAGTGTGTTAGGTGTTCTCATGCTGTCAGAGAGCATCAGTACAAAATGTGATACATGTGCATACATTGACATTGAATAAAAAGAACACTTGTAAAACTAAATGTAAGATAGTGTGGTATCCAAAACTACAGGTAAGAATTTACATTAAAAAATTGAATTTAAAAAACAAACAAACAAACACCCACCAAACAACTCACTCTGCTCGTTAGCAGTTAAGTGGTAATTGTGACAGCTCTTGCCAAGTGAAGCTTATTTTGTGTCTTAAAATAAATCTTGAGTCTCAAGTTACAAGTGAGCAACATGAAGATGAGCATGAATGAAAACCAAAGCAATCTTGGAAGATTATTTAAATAAAAAAATACCACCAGGAAAAGCAAGAAATTGGCAGTAATGAGGAAAAAAATACTTAAGTTTGAACAAGGTTGAAAATGAACAGGAGAGCAGACTGCAGGCTGTGTCTGATTCATGAGATGGGTATTCCCATCTCACAGTGAAGCAATATGGTATTCTGCCATTCTCCAAAGTTGTTTCAATTTCAATGAATTAGAATGAAAAGGCATTTTACTTGTAAAAGATTAGTTGCAGAACATTTTCAAAATAATGTATCTAGTATTGACACATCATTTTGAACTATTAAAAAAAAAAAAAAAAAGACATTCTTTTACAAGCAATTTTATTTCAAAAAACAGTAACTCACTTGGAGCTCTCCTTCCCACCAGCCACCTGGGTTCTTCTTTCTGATAAGAATCAACTGACCAGGAGCAAGGGTGAGTTGTTCTGGACCCGTTGCTGTGTAAGAGGCAATAACTTGGGCAATTTCTGTTAGAGCAGAAAGAAAAAAAAGAGTTAATCTGAAAAAATAAAAAAAAATAAATGAACACATTCTATTCAAGATTGAGTCTGCTATTATCACTGGCACAGTATATCCATTTTGAATTTTTTTCCATTGAACTCTAATGTATCTACATAGTTTCTTGAATATAATTATGAAACAGATTAGAAGTTACTCCTTAGAACGTTCACAGCTGTACAGGAATAATACAACAGAGGTGTAACAGCTGTATGGGTAAGATACAAAAAATGTCTGAAATAGAGAAGAATAATGATCAGCATTAAAGCCACATGGCTCTTAAAATCAAGTATCATAAATACTGTTTTCCAATAAACACGTTTTTGTAGCATCAGTTTGGACTGTGTTCCATATAAAGAGATAGATGGTGACGACAATATTACGAAGATGTAGTAACAGAGGTGCAAACTAATGAGGGTCCATAAAAATCTCTTAGCATCACACTAGACAAAAAATGGAAGTTTCTGAAATGCAACAGGCAGGATTTATATTGAAACCTTTCTTTTGTGGACATTAACAGAAAACCGGTGCCTTACCTAATTCACCTAGCAGCAAAAATGTGACAGGAGAGTAATGATAAGAACACAATTCTCTCTCAGTTACGTTAGCCAAAGTGGATGGAGCAATTCACACCATTTTATGGTAGTTGTGGAAATATAGATGAAAAGTTAATCACCACAAAGTCTGACAAGTTTAACCCATTTCTGAACAGATTTGAACTGACAGGAACTAAATAATGGCTGCAGTTAGGGTTGCAATGTCTGACTGATAGCTTTAAGTCAGGCTTATCATGTCATCAAAACATGGTTAAGGTGATGGAGAGAGCATATTTAATGCAATGACTACTGGAAACCTTTGGCAAAAGCTTGGACCAAACAGGTGATGAAAAGGCTCCTAGCTGAGAGTTAGAAAGATGCTTTACACATGAATCTGGAACTTAAAAAGTAGCATTTCAACTCTGAAAGCAGAAGATGGAGGAAAGAAATGCTAAGTAAATACAATATTGGTAGGTAGAACAGAAAGGTCTGTACAGAGAAAAGCCATTCTGTACTGTCTTGTATGGAGACAAAGCAAGCTTTGTGACAGGAAACACAACCATACTGCTAAAAGATCTACAAGATCCCTGAGTGGTAGGTTTCTCACAATTGCATCAATTCACCTATCTCACTCAGAGCAATTCAGAAGGCAAAATAAACACCAGCAAAGAAGCTAAATGTGGGAATTGGTCATTTTTTTAAGAAAAAACCTCTCTCTACCATAAAAGAACCATAATCTTCAACATATCATACTGTGCCATTCCATGGAGAGAACAAAAACCCTACAGCTTGTAACTCAGAAAAAAAAAAAATAAAAATCACATTTTTATCTACATAATTACAATCTATGATGCTCCAGGTATCAGAGATCCCTCTTCACCAACTTGTAGCATATAGAAATTTTACTGTGGACTGATCTGAATTACATGTCAATATCTAGCCCTTATGTTTCAAAGAAAAGCAGCAAGTTAGAGGAAGATATGCAGCAAAATAAACTTGGGGTCTCTGGGGGCTGGTTTGGTTTTTTGTTTTTTGTTGTTGTTTTTTTTTCTGATTGTTTAAGAAAAAAAGGGGAAAAATAGCTTCTATTTTTAAATAGGAAGGACTTCTAATTTTGGTATATCTAAATACTAAATTACTAAGAAGAGATCCAATTCACAGCTCAGGCCAGAAGAACCTTTCCTCTACCAAAAGAGATTCATTTAGAAAAAGAAAGAAATGTCTTCCCATAAATATAGCTGCTTAAATTCCAGAAGACAGCATTTTCTTTTCCTTGTCAAACACACAGTAATATCAACACTCACTCTTTCATTCTGCTGCTTCCAGAATAAACTGGAATATTTCACCTCATTTATTAGCATTTCACTCCTGTTGGCTGAGCTGTTGAAGCTTTTCTATGGCAAAAACATCCATGAACCTCATTGCTGAAAAATAGGCAGAACTGTTCTTAAGCTGTTCTTAAATTCCAGTAAGTTCTAAATACACCTTTTGTCAACACAAACCCCAGTCTCTCCTTTGATGAATGTTCAGATTTAGAAGATTAGTGATTATAAGGCTAGTACTTGAGTCCTGTTATGCTTCATTCTCCCATGCATAGAAACAGTAGCCAGACCTATCAGTATCTTGTCATTATTCCTAACAGGTCTCACTTTTACAGGCTTTCCAGAGTTCTCTTCTGCCTCTCTCAAACTTCTATTAATGCAACTGTGTTTGGTTATTCAAAGCAAAGTTTGACAGAAGTAGTTCATTTCCAAACCCTTCTTTCCATAGATGGATCAGTAAGGTTTGTCAAGAGCAGGGTTAAAATCAGACAAATTAAGCTGGGGCTACTGCAGTCTATTCTACAGCCTTTCTCTTTTCTCTTACACACTTGCATAGTGAGCCAGTTCAGGCAGACAAAAAACAACTTTCTCCCCACAAAACAAAATAAACCATGAATATGAGTACACATTTGTGTATGGAAATAGGCTAGATTTGGTAATCCACATCCTTGAACTACCTCACTAAGCAACTAAATCAGCCTCAGATGAAGGGACAGAAGCACTGAACATCCCCTAATTTAGTTCAACTTGATGCAAAATCATCTCTTTGGTACAGAAGCAAATAAATACACTGAGGAGAAAAAAAGAGATGTCTTCTGGAATGTTTACCAATGCCTGCTAGTGACAATGCACTTTTAAATGATCTTTGGAAAAACAGCCTTTTAAAAGGACAGCCCTTCATGTGACACCTACCCCAAGAACCAGAGGACAATGCATATCAGACTGGAGCAAAGCTGTGAAACCACAATGTGGAATGTGTACTTCAATTTCAGGGACACTGGGAAACTTGAGTGGGCTTCCACTGTTCTGTTTGGTTCAGTTTACACTCATTTTTGAGCAAGCAGATTTTTATTCCCTAGCTACATATGCTACTTCATTACAATGATGAATAAGTTACATATTATTTTAATATAAACAGTATTCATTAATGTAAAAAGCATAACAGCGTATTTCATAAGATACAAATGACAAAGAGCAAATGATTTACTATTAGGGAAAAGGTTTTGTTCCCTCTGAAATTTTTTCACTGACTAGATATACACAGTATTATGACTTACCAGGTTTCTTCCCTAAGCTTCCTGTTTTTCCAGCTGCTCCAGAAGCCTTGAAATAGAGAGTAAGATGTAAGTTTAGCAGTCATAATTATATCTTCAGTATACTAAAATGATTTACTGTACTTCACTTTAACACACCAAACAAAGATGAGAGTAAAAAACTCAAAGGAAGTCTGTTCTTGCAGGAACTCTTACCATTTGAGATGGCAATTAATACATAGAAATAAAAAATGTTATGTACAGAAGTGGATAACTATTATAAAGGCGCAGAAATCTTTCCTGAACTATCCTGCCTTTCAGTGACACCAACGTAATTCCAAATTACATAGCATTTTCATTGTTTCATTGTTAACATGCATATCTACAAAATGTTAATGCTGCCAAGTTGAGCTAATATGACAATAGTATTTTTCGAATCTCAAATATTTGGATTGCAAATATGCCTAAAATGATGATAATCAGACATAATTATTTAAATACCATACATATTATGGTTCCAAATTTTCTTACACGGCAAGTTTAGTTAATGTAGAAGTCCTTCGCTGCATCTTTAAGATGAGCTATTTGAACTTTTTAGATGGTATGTGTTACATTAGTAAAAGCTCCACCATCATTTTTTGTGCCCAGCTGAGAGCACAGGACACTCAATAATGAAGTTCTACCTGTCTGGACAAAGATAGCTATCTCCTCTGAATGTAGATGGGTTCAGATGAGGTACAAATATCCTGTCGCCCAAGCCAAGACATCTGCAAGAAGAGCCTTATTGCATCCAGGTTGTCAAATAAGGCACGTAGGGACAGATAAAGAAGGAACTGACACTGTATATTTGCAGTTCACTGGTAAACAGAGGCTATCTTGAGAGGGGAGTTTCAAAATCACCTTTCACTAAACTGAGCCTGAGTTCTGTCTGAAGATTCTCTGAATCCTTGTTAAAAAGAAGAAGAAATAAGCAGAAAACCCTGATTCAAAAATTACCTAAATTAATAAGCAGTGCACTTAAAGATAGACCCAACTTCTGGTACCCCTTGGAGAAATATATGGTATCCTTTGGTTATGAGAAAAAAAAAACAAAAAACAAAAAACAAAACAAACCAAACAAACAAAAACAGTGGAAATAGCTCATTTTATCTCCTTTTTGTACATCTAAGATACTAACTGCATTTGGAGACATCTTGTGCCAAACGATAAAATCTTTTGAACCAGTTAAGATGAACTTGCTCTGATAATGTAATAAAACAAGACAGTAGCATTACCAATTGTGTTGAACACTAATGCCCTAAGAATCCAGACTGAATAGGTTTTGACTGCTAGATGTTTTCCACAACACTTATACAAAGTCTCATAAGCTGAGGGATCTACGTTTTGGGTTTTCCAAATCCACCATATCAATTCCATATTCTAATGCAGAGGTAATTATCACATCAGTCCCAAGGAGGGTAAAATAAAAATCTGTTACAGTTCTATACATACCCACCTCAATTTAATGAAAATTCTAAGATTAAACCATCAAGTTGCTTACTTGAAGAACAAAAAGACATTCACTTTGTTAATATGTCCAAACTTTGAGGGACAGAAAAGTCCTTAGTATGGTTGCTTGAGGTAACTGAGTAGAACTACTGAGTGATCAGCAGTGCCTTGTTTTTCAGGCTTAAATCAACAGAGCAGAATGCAGTAAACTAATTTGCTTTTTTAGCAAAATTTTTCATGATCAGCCAGCAGCTGTCCAAGCACAGCAGCACATCTGAAAGTTGAGACAGCCACCATTGTGAAATCCTTTGCAAAAATTGGCTCTGTGACCAAGCTGAATAGCAAAGCCTTGTACGTGTAATGGCAATTATCCACTTGGAACAACTACTATCTCCCAGGGGGCATGTGAATCACTTCAGGAAAATAACCATCCTGAATATAAATCTTCATAAGCTCTGTGCTCTTTCCTCTTTCTTCTCATCAAGATTTTATCTGAAGATGTGGTTTTCACCAGCAAAAAGAGCAGTCAGACCACTTTTTTAATAAACTACACTTTGTGGTTTCAGGCCCAGACAAGCTGAGATCAGACAAACATGAAACTGAGTTCTCTAATAAACACAGTTCTCCATATTAAATGTCTGTTTCTGAGTTCTTTACAAAGACTTGCCAATATGTGTGCCTGTTCCCCATCAGACAGGACAAGCATTTGGTACACCCAGTACTTGAAGACACACAAAAGGCAGCTTAGCATACCTTAATATAAATTCCCAGATTTTGAGACTACAGCGCGTTAGGAATATCTCACGGGAAAACAAAAACAGGTCCTTCAAAAGCATTCTAAGTAAAGTTATCCTCTGTTACATCCCTGTTAGTCAGTGTAAAGGAACTAATCAGCAACTATTACTACCCATCTATGAATTAGGCCTCACAGGGCTTCAAGAAGCTGACACTGCAAGTTCCCACTCATCAACTATGATATGAACTTACATGTATTAAGTTCTAAAGAGACTTGGGACTCAGTTTCATGATTAAATGTTCTTCCACAGACAGGGAATAAATTATCTGTATCCATATTTCTAACCATGGGGCAATCACCATCTTTGTGATATATATCACCAACTACTGACAGGGGTGAACTACAACATATCCTGAACTGCAAAAAGTTGTGCTTTCCTTAACCACTCTTTTCCATGAGACAGACCCACAAAGACCACTGCCACAGTTGCAGTGGATGGGTATGCAGGATGTTGCAGTGCCAAGAAGTGTATCAAGCTGCTAAACTTGGGGATATAGATTTCAGAGCCTGCAGCCCAAAGGCATGTCTGGACTGTCACTGAGCCCAGATTTCAGGACAAACCCCTACCCTGTCTTAATGAGGTGACATCACAACTTGCTACTGTAAAAAATGTTCTCTCTCTGACAGAAAGACAAGTTAGCTTGCTATGGTGGGATCCATGGTGCTACAGTACTTCCAATAACTGAACTGTTAAGTACTCCTAATCTAGTCAGGGACTTGATCCAATTTTTTTGCTGCCCCATAAACATTAGACAGATTTAAGGTTTGACCTGATGATCTTTCAAGGTCTCCTCTAACCTGGGCTGTTCCATAACTCTAGATTTGATGCAACTAAAATAACAGGAAAGAGCACAGACATATCTAAAACTGTACGCTAAACATAAAGCACAACATTTCAATTCTAAAATGAAGATTGAACTTATTGAACTCAGGTGCAGGGAATGGGACACAATACTCCAGAAGTAACCTTGCCAGGGAAAAGAAGAGAGGGAGGATCATCTCCCTTGACCTGCTGGCCACACTCTTTTTAATGAGCCCCAATATACCACTGACCTTGTAAGCCACAAGGGCACAATGCTACTGGCTCATGGTCAATCCATTGTCCAACAGGACACCTAAATATATTTGTATTTATTTACTTAAAAAATCCTACAACTCTCAGAGACACAAACAAAAAGTCCTTTCCATCAAGAGAGCAGTACTATATAAAACTGTCAATAAGGTAATTCTTACTGGTAGGTGAGAATTATCCTCCCAGATAGACAAGGAACATGAATGAGAACATATCTTTCTTAAGAATGTCTAAAAAAATTTTATCACAGACATGCTCCATCTGATTATTCCAGGATAAAATCATATGATCATATGAGATAGGACCTCTATTATTCAATCAATAAATACAGTAGTTAGTTAAGTTTTATTGACAAATGTGTTTCTCTGGGTTGCAAGAATACTGAAACAGGGAAAGAAAAAAAAGATAATAATCTGAAATATTTCCCTTAATTTATTTTTTAAATAAAATGACAGATGGATACAATTCAGCCCTTAAAAACTTACCTGGAAAAAAAAAAGTAATTGTAGCTATTTTTATTTGTCTCCACAAAACTGCTAAATTAACTATTAACATATTTAAGAGTTATTGTCATAAATGGCTCAGAATGTAACTTAAGAAATTATGTTGTGAAACGGAACTATTATTTTCTTTTCCAAATTCATGTTCAGCAGATACATATTCTTCCCTGGCAAACCAGTCTCAAGGAAGTGCACTTCACTTGCAAATATCACTACAACACCAAAGAAAACATAACTCCCCCAGGTCAATTTTAAAACAATTTTATGTCTCTACCTCCGAATCCTTGAGTCTCACATAATTAGATGGGAAAACTCCTGTTTTATCACCCAGTGTTCCTGTCCACCAGTCGCCATCTTTCTTTGTCACAAGAATCATATCACCTTGCTGAAAGGTTAGGTCTCCTTGTTCAGAACTCTCGTAAGTATACATAGCAACATATTCTGCAAGAAGGAAATAGATACACAACATTGGGAAACACTTCATGAAATGTTCAATTATCATTTGCAAAGCTGAATAGAATATGATCTAACTAGAGACTAGATAGAAGATAAATTGATTACTTTATTCATAAAGCTTCAATATTTAATGTATAAAATGAAACATGCAGCAGAACTAAATACAATTTATCAAAAGTCTGCCTCAGGGGAATCTTTTTGGTAAAACAGTTTGCTAGTACAATTAAAATGTACATACATTATTACTTTGTATCATAAACTACTCTGAACATACTTCCCAGTGGTTTCTGATTTGTGCTGTTGACTACATTTTCAGATTTGAGGACAGAAAAAAAAAACTCAGTATCCAAACATCTGTAGACAGAGTCTTCATCTTACATATGCTGTTTGGCTCTCATGCACAATGAGTTCTTTCATTACTTGAAGGTTTGCATTGAGAGCACACATCTCATTACATGTTATGAAACAGATGGCTCGGAAATGTCGAGACTAAGCCTGAATGTTTTGTTTTGTTAAAACACAGTCACCTACTTAGTATTCAAGTGCTAAAACACTAGACTGATGTTAAGTAATGCAGTGCATAACTGTATCACAGAACTACATGAAAAAAAAACAAAACTTTTCATAAAGTATTACAAAGAATTTTGAACAATTAATTAATACTTTAGACACAACTTGATACATTCTTATTTGAGTATTAATAAACTTTACATGGACATATATCCATTACTGAAGATTATATCCTATGTTTCTTTGATCAGCTCTGGAATTAAGAACAGGTCACAGTATTGATGAAGACTATCATGCATACTTGACAGAAATGTTCACATATTCCATCACAACTGGCAATTGTTCCATTTACTTGACCAAAACCCTCATCTTAACTACTGAAATTCGGCAAGAATTCAAACCACAATAGATTTTCTTAACAAAAGCTAAGAGGTGGTTTATGTAACAACAGCAGTTAAAGAAGACATCCACCTGTTTGTACACAAGTACACAAGCACAATAAAATTCACAATGTATGCCATAAATTGTATATTCTCTTACATTCTCTATATCTAATTAAATCTGGATTTAGCATCTTCCATTATTTCTTACAAACACAGCTTTTTAAAAATGGTTTTGTATAAATGGTGTCCCTTTTAATATTAACATGTAATTAGTTAGTATTAATTACTAATTATTAATTTAGTAATATTATTTTTATATACTTTACTATACTTTACAAAAAAAGACTTAGCATTTCCAAATTGCTTTTAATGGAATACATACTGAGCAAGACTAGTTAGGTTTCCAAATAACTGATCATCCCTCTTTCCATTTTGGACAGATATTTAACATTCTCTTTTTTTAATTTCTGTAATGCTCATGTCAGTACAGTTTCAAATACATCAATAACCAAATAAACTCTTCCACTTGACATCATACGTAGAATTGTAGCTGAAAAATGCAAGCCATTCTGAAGAGATTATGTAGATGTTAATTTGTAAACTAAATTTAGATCCATTAATTTACTCTGACTGTGATTAAGTTAACCTAACAGACACTGCACTGAAGTGGATTAGAGTGCCCACAGCCTGTCACCGCAACTTGTATGGAGACATTAACCTCCAGTTGAAGAGTGGTAACAAGCAAGAATACAAGTCTTTTAAAACCCTCCAGAGACCTGACAATTATCTGTCTGCGCCCCCATATGCTCTGTCCTTAAAAATGAGGGGTAGCTTTGACCATACAGATCAGAACTTTCAAATAAGGAAACTACCATCAGTTACAGAGAGCTTTAATGGAACAGTGGAAATGAGTATTGAGTGAAATTGAGACATTCATTAATAATTCCTGGCATCATGAATTACCTATGAATTACAAGTAAACACAGCATGGAAGTGTTTTCCTGGTCCTCTGCAAAAACCCATTCTAAACAGTTCCATGGGGAACTGAACTGATACCAAAATATTTACATATGGAACATTATAAGCTGTAGAAGAAATGTTCAATTACTGTTTCTGCATATACAACATACACAAATTTTTACAAGCATGATCTTAAAACATGCTTGTTTTGTTGATTCTGGGCTCATATTTTGGTAATACACAGACTGCTTACATTTAATCACATAGTAAAATAGTGCAAATGCCATCCAGTCTGGAATGCTTACCTTCACCTGACATAGTTGCTTTAGCTGCTGGTGATGCTACTCTTTTCAGACTAGCAGGACTTTCTGAAGATCCAGAATCCATGCTTTACAAGAGAATAACAGTTATTTAAGAAATTAAATCTCTTCAGAAGATGTTTAATGTATGTTAAAAATAAAACACGCACGTGTATCCGTAAGCAGTTCCCTAAATTTTCTAACAAACAGTAAACTTACAAATTACATCTTTCAAGTACGATGGCTAGTTGTAGTTAGAATTAAGTAACTGCATGGAATACACCATTTGTTGCCCCTCCTTATCCCTCAGAAGAGAAAAAAATCTAAAAACATTCTAATCAGTATTAGTGATGTTAATGCTGACCTCACCTTTCTCAGAACTACATTCTGATTGCTTCATCCTCCAATAATAATGATAAGTGATTAAGCTTTGATGTATTGTATTTTATTCTGGGAAAAGATAAGCTGAAACTTATGCAGCTATAATTCATAATGTCAAAATAGTAATTTCTTAGTTGCAAGTGACTTATAATTAAGACTGTTGATTAAGCTTTAGGTCTATTGGTGGTGGTGCACGGTTCAAGGAGAACTGAGGTCAGCTTACATATTCCTCACCTGAATTTTCAGAGACGGGAAAAAAAGCCTAACAGAGAAGAGTCACATCAAAATATTATCGAGTTGATTCTGAACTTTAAAATTCAAGTGAGCAACTTTTCACATTAATTTAACCAAAATAGTATTGAAGTAAAGTACGGTATAAGCATATACAATACCTTGTTGACTTCCTAATGGGGCCTGAAATAAGCTTCACATATGACTTAGGAAACCACCCCTTTTGTCCTTGAACTTCTCCAAACCACCACATATCTTGCTGCTCTAAAACTGTGATGACATCATTTTTGTTAAAATTAAGGTGGTTGTCTTTTTTTGCTCTCCAAGGATACAAAGCCTGTGCTTGAAGTCCCTCCACTTTTTCACCCTAATGCAATTTAGAGAAAAAGAGAGAGAATTCAGCCTTGCAACACTTTTCATAAAGGAAGCTCCTTAAGGAGTTACATTCTTATACTATCTATATAGCCCCAAAATATGGTGACTTCTCATCTGTATAAAGCAAAATATGTCAGTCAAAATTACACAGTAATACAAGAAACGCCCACAGCCCTCCTACAATTCTTTCTGTTAGTGAGTAATCTCTACAATGTAAGACTATTTGGGAGTTTGTTTCTTTGTAAGTTCTACAATTAAGATATAGATACAATAAACCTTGATGAAGATATTTTGAAAGAGTTTAGAGTAAATTTTACGGAAAATTATGCTTTGCTACTAGTAATATATTGTATATTCCTACCTCTTAGTTTTGCTCAAAGACACTTAGGTATTTTGCATTTATCAGAACAACACATTAGCTTACAAGAATGATGTGTCCAGTTGAGGAAAGTGCAGTCTTTTACAGATGGACTGAATTCATCTAATGTGAAGCTTAATCTCATCTACACCATTTAACCATATAATCCACTCTGGAACAAACATTGTTGTCATGTGATTTAATAAAGCCCAAAGGAAGTGATTCAAAAGTAGCACCCAGCCAAACTTTTAAGAAGACGGGACTACTGTAGTTCAAAAAAGCCAGCAAGGAACAGCAGAAGAACAGCTGCTTGCTTGTGTTAGATTCTGCCGCTGGCTTTGTTAATGGGTGTATTCTAATACTTAATCACTCCAAACTGTCATAGTTTGCACACTCAGGGAAGGATTTCAATTGTAAATATTCTCTCTGCTATCCAGAAGTTCATGCTGGCTAAGAACAGTTCCAGTGAACACAGCTGCTCACCTGACCCAATACAGGAGAGGGAGACGATCCTGTAACAGTGGCAGGGGTGAAGGCTGATCGCTGCCGCAGCTGCCCTGCACTGGGAACAGTCAAAGACGGCTGAGCTGCCCAGGCATCCCAGTTGTCTGTCTCTGGTTTCTCATTAGTGTTTGCTGGCCATCTGAAAATAAGTGAATTACATTATTCCTACTGTTTTCAGGGGAGTAAAAATGCTCATGTGCAAATAAATAAATTCTACATTCTTGGTCTATTTCTTGTAATTCAATATTCCATGAGTGATTAGCAGCTTAACTCTGCAGTGAAGGTTACGCAAACAAAGAAAGTGTTACAATAAATACATTTCTATAAGGCAGTCTCTAAGAATAGCTCATTATTGCTTACTTATGGCCAACCATTTCTGTAATTTAGTTTCATTGTTTAGGTATGCCCCAGTACAATGAAAATGTTAAGTACTGCAGTCTGTATTACATACAGTCACTGATGGCTCTCACATGCCTCAGCGTTATGCCTCATATTGCTACTTCAAATCTTTACCTTTTTTCTTTTGCTTAAAATTATTTTCTACTGACTTTTTTTTAACTCTAGAGGTAGTTTTAACAATACTTCTTATCCTTCTTATGCTCTTATCTTTTAAAATGTCCATCAAATCTCATGATCTATATCTCTGCCTCAAAGTGCCCACTTAGATGATCAAAATTCAGTTAACTCAAGGAGTATAATAAAATAATCCAACTTAAATCTTCTCTGTTTGCTTTCTTTGCCTGCTTCATGTGCTCTTAGTTGAGTAATCGGTTGTACATCTGGACTATAATAGTGCCAAAAGCCCATAACTAACAAAATTCTTTTCATGTCAGGGACAGCATTACTAATTTTTATGAAAAGCATGAAAAATGAGTATTATCTGCCTAGATATGATAGGAGAATGATTCCAGTTTTACAAGGCTGCAATTGTAACTATTTACTACAGAAAAATATTTTACTTCAAACAAAATCTTTTTCTTTTGCAATCTGTGTACTCTGTGTTAACTGCTTATCGTAGTCCAATCAATTAAAAAGTACACACTCGAGGCGATAATCACTACCCAAACATACGTTGAACTGAAGTCTGCCCAGTTGTTGGCAGTTGTCGTGCACTCAGTAGATGCAGCAGTTCCTAGTGATGTGGTTGTTTCATGCACAGAAACTTTAGGCGCAGGAGCTGCCTCAACTGGTTTTATAGATGCTGGAACTTCACTTTCAGGTATTTTTTCTGCGTAGTTTGCCGGGAACCATCCAGTTTTTCCCTTCAGTTCTCCACCAAGCCACCCCGGTTCTCCAGTCTGACTTTCATCCACCTGCAGATGCATTAAATTAGAAAGCTAAGAAACATGATATACAAATGGAATACTAAAACAAACAAACAAACAAACCCAACATCTCATCCACAGTAATTAACTTTATCTACTTACAGCGAAATGAAAACTTCATTACAAGTATAAACTCCACCTAGGTAGAACTTTGTTATTATTATTTAATTTACTACTGGGAGGATTATGCCATCAGCTATTCCTTCAATAGCCTTTAATAGTTAAGAGAAGATTTCACAATGTAACATTCTTTGCAAAGTTGGTGTGTTTTGGTTTTTCTTCCAAACCAGAATCAAAAGGTTTTCTGAGTGATAAAGTAACAAAAAAGGAAGGGAAGGAGAAAGAGAAAGGGGAAGGGGAAAGGAAAAGGGAAAGGAAAGGGGAAAGGAAAGGGGAAAGGAAAGGGGAAAGGAAAGGGGAAAGGAAAGGGGAAAGGAAAGGGGAAGGGGAAAGGGGAAAGGAAAGGGGAAAGGAAAGGGGAAAGGAAAGGGGAAAGGAAAGGGGAAAGGAAAGGGGAAAGGAAAGGGGAAAGGAAAGGGGAAAGGAAAGGGGAAAGGAAAGGGGAAAGGAAAGGGGAAAGGAAAGGGGAAAGGAAAGGGGAAAGGAAAGGGGAAAGGAAAGGGGAAAGGAAAGGGGAAAGGAAAGGGGAAAGAGAAAGGGGAAAGAGAAAGGGAAGGAGAAAGAGAAAAGGAAGGAGAAAGAGAAAAGGAAGGAGAAAGAGAAAAGGAAGGAGGAAAGGAAAGGGGAAGGAGGAAAGGAAAGGGGAAGGAGGAAGGGAAAGGGGAAGGAGGAAGGGAAAGGGGAAGGAGGAAGGGAAAGGGGAAGGAGGAAGGGAAAGGGGAAGGAGGAAGGGAAAGGGGAAGGAGGAAGGGGAAGGAGGAAGGAGGAAGGAGGAAGGAGGAAGGAGGAAGGAGGAAGGAGGAAGGGATAGGGAAAGGGATAGGGAAAGGGATAGGGAAAGGGATAGGGAAAGGGATAGGGAAAGGGATAGGGAAAGGGAAAGGGAAAGGGAAAGGGAAAGGGAAAGGGAAAGGGAAAGGGAAAGGGAAAGGGAAAGGGAAAGGGAAAGGGAAAGGGAAAGGGAAAGGGAAAGGGAAAGGGAAAGTTTCATTTCAGCACTAATACATAAGTCAATAAACAGATGCTTGAAAGTCTGTCATGGCACACCAGACTTGGAGATATTAGTTCTGGAGAAGACAATTGTGTATTGCTATTTCTGCTTGAAAATAGTTGTAATGTTTTTTCTAAATCTCCTTTTGCAGAAAATACAACAGAAACACAGCATTTTATAATCAACATCCACCAAACAAATTCAAAACAAGTGACATATTTTCTAACATATGAAACAATTCCACGGTAATCAAGTATTGCAGAAGAAAAATAACACACCATTGCTACCCCTCCTCTTAATTCATGAGTTGATATGGTAGCTAAACACTAATGCAATATCTGGAGGCTGCAGACATTTTTAAAAAGAAAAAAAGGCAGTCATTACATTAAGTAATAATTACAGTAAATTTGGGAATCTAGCTATCCAACATCTCTTTGGTACTCCAGTGGAATTTCAGTTTCAAGGGTTTTAAGCAAATGTTTACATACAAACAAGGTTTGCTCCTTCGGCACGTCAATACCATACATTTATCTGCTGCAGATTCGCAAGCAATGATCAAGTCGGCAGTAAAGCCAGGCTAGTAATGAAAAGTCATGTGATCAGCTCTACACAGACAAGGATTTCTCTCATCTGTTTATGCCAGTAGCAAACAGCATTTTAAAATGCTTAAAAGTTTATAATGAGATCATAAGTCAGCATTTACTGTTGCAGTTACCAATACAGCAATTGGTGAGAGATGCTTAAATCCCTGATTCAAAACCACCTCACCCTCCTTCCTAAGCACCCATTACTAACATGGGGGATTTGTTGTTAACAGTATGCTACATTAGCTATGGAATCAGAAATGCTATTCATTTCAGTCATAGGAGTTTTCAGAATATGATGACGTATGATGATATCCTACAACGGCACATGGTACTACCTTAGAACTGGCTGCTTCAACAGTTGGAAATGCACCTATCTACGCATTCTGTTTGTGTGCAGAGAAAAAAACAAGAAACCCACAGTGTTAAAAAATTATTTGTGGCAATAGTGTAAATGAATCACTCCAGACCAAGAGAGGGAACATTATTTGCATAGAAATGACTCCAGCCGAAGCAGCAAAACCTCTGATTGTTCCTGGATCACTCCTTGGAACTATAGAGATTGCTTTGCTTTATATCCTGTGCCGACTCTTTGACTGCCTATTTCTGTAATTTGTAGCCCACACACCTCTTTTGGTGCAATACAATCCATTATTTCTGCTTTTTGTTGCATGTATCTTCTGTTTCATTCCCTATTAACTCAAAGTAAAACCAGAAATGGAGTACATGCTTGGCCAGTTCAATGTGGTTTTACTGCAGTGCAGAGTGAAACTTCCGCTGCAGTGCTGAATAGGATTTGTTAGCACAGCAATATGAGTGATGGAAGGTCACAGAAGAGGTGAATCTTGGGACAGCAAGGAAGACATGGACCACCAGCACCCAAAGCAGAGTTGAATAATCTAAACAGTAACAATAAATACACATTTCCTACATTCAGTTCTTCAGGTGATTCAGATTAGAATCACTAATACACAAAAGAATCAGTACCAAAAGACCAAAAATGTGTCACCATGGTCTTCAGAAAGTGGCATCTTTGAGACAAATCCCAGTAAACACAAAAAAAAAACCCACTGTGATCTACATTTGTTGCACAATACTAGAAGTTTAAACAAATTCCTTTGTATGCTTTTCATATTAATTTGTTCTGATTACCTTCTATTTTTATACTCACCATCCCAAATCCCTACAAGAAACTTTATTCCGGATTATTTTTTGTAAAATACAACTAGAATGTGAATGTACATCAGAACAATGAATAGAAGAAACACACGCGTACTTTTAATTTACTCAATTGTACTTCAGAGACACAGCTTACAAATTCTTATTCCCCATGGCCGAACACAACAAGTGACAGAAGTAACAGCAATACAACAATCAGCAGCAGAAGCACTGGGTACAGCTAATTTCCCTCTTAACAAAAGGACTGGCTTTGCAGTGGCCTACTTTGAACTGGCTTGTGTATCCATGTACACAAAATGAGATGTTTTATTTTACAGCAGTGATTCTCACTACATATGAAGTCAAACCCTAAGCCTCAAAAAGCTATTTAATGAAAGCTAAGCATAGTTTGTTTTTTTCAACTATCTACCCATTAAATCATCATTTTAACCCTATTTCATCTGTAAGCTTTTGATCTGGATATTCAGAGAACACTGGAATTCTTAGTATAAATCTGAATTTAAGCTCTGCCTGCCAGAGGCCATATGTTGACTACGCCTACACAGTATCTAACACAACAAGGCTGCCTATGTGTCCAATACAAAGAACAGTCATTCTAACTTTCACAATCAACAACTAAAAAAACTGACAACAAACTAGCATTATGAAATTGTTCTAGTCCTCCCGTTTAAGCTTCCTCTATGAACTTTCTATTTAACATACATTCTGCTATCTGAGACACTGCAGTTCAGTTACTCAATAATTCAACTGTATTTCACTGAATTAAGGCTGAATTATATCAAAGAGTATTGGTAACAACAGAATCTATTCATGTGCTCCAAAATGGAGTCCAACAGAAGCAAATGCCAGCAGAACCTGTATTTATCAGGAAGCCCTCCAAAGGAGATGAATTCCATACATTGTATACATAATAGAAACCTAAGTTCTCAAATAGACAGTGCCCTGAACCAAGCGTGGCTTTCTCAGAGCAGAATATACTTGTTTAAGTTATAATTAGGGTTACAAATCAATCTATATAGTGAAAGGAATCACAGTCTTACAGAGAGAGAGAATTTAACAGGCCTTAAAAGGTAAGAAGCTGGGAAAATAGAAAATCAAGTTAAAATACAAATGTCCTTTAATGAAAAAGTGGATTTAAAGAAAAAATACAGCCCAAACCTCACAAATTCTCTGAATCATGTCACAAGACACATCAGTCCTACTAACAGCTAACATACATACTCAAAAGCAAAGCAGAAGAAAGCTCTTCTTGTCTTTACTTTTGCAAATACTTTCAGACTGAACTCTCCTCATTTTCACCAAGACAGACCTCAACATTCACACATAGTGTAAAAGTGTATTACACTGTTGTAAAAAGCTATTTACAAGCTGTACACCTATTAAAGCCCCAAGTCATTCTGACATAAAGAATTCTGCAGTCCACTTTAAATCCAGGGTTTATGCCTGGTTTTCATGAGCTTCAGCTGGATTCTTTACTCCTAACAGTGACAGTTTGGTTGAAATCTCCTGTATTTAACATACAGGTACAGCACATGACTTCATAAGCTCACACAGACAAGGCCATTTACAGCACTAAAATGAGGAAATGCTAAATTTGCCCATGTTAGAACATAGTTACTCTACACTGCATTTAGAGTAACTGTGTCTGAACTCTAAACTCATGTTTGTTTTGTTGAACACAGTAATCTCCTAACTGCACGAGTCAGTGTAACTACAGAGCCGCATTTATGTCATAAATGAGAAATCAGATGCACTTTAACATGTAAGCTTGTAAATTACTATTTTCCAATAAACATAACTGACTTGAACCTTGTGGAACCACATGACATGACAAACACTGAAGGACAGAGTCTAGGAGTCTGAATGCCCGTTATCAAAAGTAAGTTCTAGTTCATGGCACTTAAATTACTTTTGACAGTGTGGGCTGATTTGTTATTTTACTCCTACATAAATTAAAAAAACAAGTAAACTACATGGTAACAGAATCTTGATTTATGAACATGAATAAATTGAGTACACTTCCTAACGGCCATATAGCACACTTACCCATTCCCTTTTAACCTCCATCAGGAAAGCAATGATTTAAAGCAAGGCAGAATTATAACACATTTCACAGAAGCGTCTTACATTAATTGTCTAAGAGTAGCCCATTTAATCAATTACTGCAAAGCAGGAGATAAATCCCACAAGAATCAATCATCAGGTTTAATTATTCTTTATTTTGGCAAAATAGTATTTTCCTGTTATTCTACCTCATGGTGATCACTCTTCCTCAAGAAAAGCAAACAAACAAACAAACCCAAACATTTACTTACATGCCTAGGCAATAATCTATTTCCCTACAAAGTAAGATAGAGCATTTTGCAAGAGCCTAAAGCCATGTATGTACCCACATCCTCTCTAATTTAATAACACACTGACCCATACTATTTATTGATGAAGATCAATAAAAACTGGATTATTATTCAGAATGGGATTGGTCCTCTTTGTAAGTCATGCAGCACTGCTACTAATCTAGGATTACTTTCCAAAAGCAGATACTAATGTCACAAATATTTCACTGTGGCACAACAAAAGGCTGAGAGGTGAGGGCTCATCTCTGCAGAATAGATGCATTTCCATTAGGGATACCATTAGGACAGACTACAAGGTGCATTTTTTTCCGAAATTCATTATTAATGTGCTAAAATACAACAGTCCTAAAACAGTTTTTTTTGTGTGTGGAACACTATAATGAACACACCTTCCCAAAGTGAGCAACATACCATTTGATATCCACGCCTGGTATTTTCATTATGAGCAGACATATGCATGCAAAGGTCATACTAGCAATTTCTTCTTATTAATACAATTTCCATAACTCTAGCCACTAACACCAGAACTGCAATTTTAAAATGTAATTATGCATACAAGCAGAAAACAACTTTCAAGAATTTGAAGTTTAATATGACAGTTATAGGCTTATAGGTAAATTATATTCCAGTATCTCATCCACTCTTAAAAAATGAATGGAAATGCTTCAGTGTCAACATGCCTGCAAGGAAATTTTTACATTTTCAACTTTCCATTTCTTTTAGAAGTGATATTTTATCTACTTCATATTCTCTTGAGAATAAATGTAAAACAGTCTCATGAAAGAACAGAGTAAATTATACACTTTAAAATTACAACTAAATTAGATCATTAAGTCAAAAATGATGACCAAAGAGTTGTAGAAAAATTCCATTACTTTTAGAGAAGTATCACTACAATATAAAGACCATATCAGCGCTGCTGGGATCATGACAGAAGCGCAGTCATCCTGTACCTTACTGTAATTGTTTCACTTTCTACTACCCCGGACATCACATTCTCTTAATATAAACAAAATTTTACATCATTTTTTCTTAACACTGCTCTTGTACTACTCCTATATATTCCTATTAGAAACACCCTTTATTTATCAAAGTCAGTTTTTTATTTAACCCATAGCAACCAGTCTGTCATTTGAAAATAACACTAATTGTATTTCCTAGGTACTTTGGAGGACAAGAAACCTTTCACCATGTCCAGGAACCTTTTCAAAACCTCTGCATCTCAGACATACACAGCTCAGCCTACTAAAACTAACACAGTCTACTCATAGATTATCTTTCAGTTTTACAATACAGTGAACTTTAAGAAGCTATCCATAATTAAGAAGTTCCTGTGTCACAACCTGTTTACTTTGGTATTCACTAAAACATGTTTCTCAAATTTAAAAAATAAAAATAAAAAATCTTGCCATATGTAATTTTTCTCATACAAGTGCAAAACCTTCAGTATTTTTTGAAGCAATTCTATCACAGTCTGTTCTTACCATGACTATGTCGCCAGGTTGAATACTGATTTCGTCATGGCTTCTTGATTCAAAAGGATACAGGGCTCTATAATACACTATTTTCACATCCTCCTGAGAAGAAATTGTTAGTGGAGCTTTTCCTGAGCAAATAAAAAAACACAGATACAAACAGAAAAACACATTATTTGTCCATAATTGAAAAAATACAGTAAAATCAAATAAATAAATAAATAAACACACCTTACGTTGTACGTTATCCTCTTTTTATATACGAGAGGAAATAGGAAAATTAATGATTTTCAATATAGCTCATGCTGTTCTCTCTTCTTAACATCATGTAAAAAATTACTATATTTTAACTTGTATGATATATGCAACTATTTTTACAAAAAGAGTTGTGTAGTTACAGTGCAACACACATGACTTATCAAATGCTTCACTGATTATGTCTGATCACTAACCTACTGGTTCAATTCAAACAGTAACGTTCCTGTATGCAACAGTGGTATCCCAAATACTTTTAGAGCCTGCTTATGTAGCAGCCTCAATTGCAGCCTGAATATAGTTCCAAAAGAGATGTTTCAAAATGTTCTAATACACATGGATTAGCTGAAAAGAGGTCACTTACAGATGGTGCTCTAAAAATCACATGCTGTATTACAGATGCATTATTAGTGAAAAGAAGAATAAACAGATAAGCTACATTTCTCCTGTATAATGCAGTTCCTATTTTGTCATAGAAGTGCCCTGTACAAATAATACCAAGCAAATGGATATAATTGATAAATGCTAGATTACAGCTAAAAGAGAGAAGGCATTTTCCCTTTTATGCAGTCCTCTGATCAACTATTAAACAAATATTACATTCCCAGTTAATTATCATGCACAATTATCAAAGCTACTCAACAGTGTACCATGATTCCAAATATGGGCAAAAAATCAGGTCATAATACTGAAAAAAGCTCTCAGCTGAAAGTGGTCAAGTGCATAGCAGAAGAAAGGAGATTCTATCATAGACTTCAGGCAATTTCTTCAGTAAACAACATGCATAGTGAGGAGAAGAAAAGGTAACTGTATGACATTATAAAAAATTCACATCAATACGAGATTTGTAATGAGAAGCGTTGTAGTAGTTTTTGGCACCTTATAGCAGGATTTTACACAAACACAAAGCTAAGATTCTCCCCTCAGTTTGCACTGTGAATCTCATCAAGTACATTTTATTCTATCTGCTTAACACCTTACTTTTAAGGCGAATGCTGAAGCCTAAAAGTGAACAAGTTTTTGGAGTCTAAAGCTCAAATCACACATTATTTACTTCAACAAAATTAGCAACCCAATCTTGGAACATAATACTTTCCTGTATTACATGAGAAGACAAAAACAAATTTTCAGTGAGGTATGTGCAGAAGTGTTTTTTTGAGTATTTCCTCTACCTGCATTTGACCATGGAGCCTGGACAGCTGGCTTAACTGGTTCTTGGTGTGGTTGGAAAAGCTTACTCGGTTTCTCTTGGATTTCCTGCTTCCCCTTATCCTCACTTTCCTTCTTCTTGACTATTTCTTCCCTTTTTTGCTTGTCATCTTCTTGATTTTTTTTTTGCCATTGAGGTTCTTCCTCTTGTTGCACTCGATCTAGTCGCTGTTTATCCCGTTCCTGGATTCGCCTGTCGGATAAGAGAAACATCTTTCTTAAGTTAGCCAAACAAAATACCAGAGATCATCCTTGTACATAATTGACAATAAAAAGTGTACTCCTTATGGCTTTTCTGTATCCTGTCAGATCTGATGATTTTATTTCGGTGAATTAGCAAGCACCCCACCACATTTTCTAACAGTGACTCCTAAAAGGCAAAGAAGAATGTATGAATTCTTAAAGTAAGAGCTGTGACTCTCAGACAAGTGAGAGGACATCCTTCTGTGTAAACTACTAGTGGCTGCAGAACTCTTTTACTTTGAGTTGCTTTGTCTTTGCATTTAAAAACCAGTTTCAATAAGACTCACATTTAAAGTCTACGCCTCCAGAAGATAATTCCATAGAATTCTAAAAGTTACAGAGCAACCTCAGCATACAGTAAGAAATGAAAAACCTGTTGAGTTTTGGAGCTGAATGTAGGAAGAAAAAAAACACATCTAACATATTTGTTTATTCCTCAGAACTGTATATTATTCCCATAGTCATACAAGTCTGCAAGGAATTAGACTTACTGAAGCTAATTAACTTTAGGAGTGCTTCGAAAAGATCTCTATAGTTTAAAATAGCTTAAAAAAACTCTAAACTGCTAAAAATGGAATGAAGCAGCTACAGATAAATGATGTCAGAATAAAAGTAGTCACTAGCTTATAAGTCATTCACTTGAAGACATTACAATTCATTCAAAAACTTCTCCTCGTATGTAGCAAGAAACTGTTGTCTATGTCCTTACACATAGAAGTATCTTCAAGCAATCTTCAAGTAACAGCTGAAATCTGTACGTATGTGACAGTTAAAAGTCACAGTCAGATGTAGATCACCTCCACAACATGTTCTTCATTCAAGGATAAAACTGATCTTGGTCTCAGATATTTTTGCCATTTAGTGATATACTACTTGAGATCAGATTATGCTCTGGGAAATATGAAGTTTCTTTGACTTTTTTGCAAAATGCTTTGCACTCCAACACTCCTGCAGAAAGGGCATAAACTAGAACACATTGCTACCTCTGAGCTTCTTTTTGCTTTTCCAGTTCTGTCTTCCTCTCTTGCTCTTTCTGTTTCAGCCTCTCAGCTTCCAAGTTCTTTTGTTTCTGAAGTTGCTGTTTGTTATGTATTTCTCTCAGCTCCTAGACCAAAAAAAAAAAAAAAAAAAAAAAAAAGCAAAGAATGTGTAAACATATGTTATATTAATCATAATCAATGGCCTCATATATTTTCATTGCGAGGTAACAAAAATCACAAAAGTTGGATATCTCTTCAAACTTCCAATAATGCCAAATGCATTGGTAGATATCTAAGGTACATTTCAAAGGACTATAAACCATTTGATATTCTCCTAGCTTTTACCAATACTAGCTGAGATGGTGAAGAATTAAGAAACAAGTCAGACTTAACTAAAATGTGGCTTTAAGAAGTGGAAAAAAGTTTGACAAGATTTCATACAGCAGACACACTAAATATGCAGAAAAAGTCTGCAACAGGAAAATTGTTTCTAAATCCATAGCTTAGTAATGCCTGTTTTTATTGAAATATACAACTGACAGTAAGCAGGTTTGTTGAGTTCTTGTGTCCTACAAAGCTTTATCTTCACTTACTCAAGCATTAAAATAGTTTATCTTGAAAGTAGTGTGAATTTTTTTCAGAAATTCTCAGATGAAGACTTCAAGTGATTCATTTAAAAGGCCAAGATGATAAAAGTGAATTAATCTCACAAAATTATTTATAGTTTCTTAGTTTAAAAAGTCAAAAGTTAATATTTTATTTACAGACTGAATTTACATGGTGCCTAAAAATCTGTGAAAGATAGTGAAATGAATCCATGCATTAGAGCTTAAAGACTGCACTGTGTAACATCAAATTTTCAGATCAAGTCAAACAAACTACATTATTAAGAGGAGTAACAGATGACCTCTGCAAGGTACTAAAACACTTCTGACGCATGGATGAAAGTTTCTGAAAAGTCAAGCTGAACTTTGTGTTACAGCTTTCAGTCCCATTTTCTTACTGATCCTCAACTTTTAACTCAATGAAAACTGAGTTCAGCATAATTAAAGAGATAATCAGTTCCTATACAAGTTCTACTTAAAACTCTGCTAGGGCCATGAAACTTACTGAAATACAGAGATAACTTGGGCAATGCTACATTTTATGATCATCATTATTTTCCATAGTTACATGCAAGCTTAGCCAAAAGTTAGGATCTAGAAGAGATATTGCAGAGTATAAAATAAACTGCTCTCGTGAAATCACCAGAATTATTCAGGCAGGATAGTGCCTCTGGCTAAATTTTTAACCTACGGATAAAAACATTCATGCATAGCCCTACTTTGGACTAAGAAAACGGAATTCTAAAAGAGAAAAGTATTAGCAATATTCAACATAATGGGTTTGTAGTATTTGGCCCACATGGAACTATGTGAAAATAAAGCCATCAGCATATTGCAGCAAATGCACAGTTGGACAACTGCTCCTGCAGCTAGATGTGGTTTGCACCAGACTTTTTTGTAGTGTTAACTACAGTAAGAGATCATCTCCAATAACTGAATCATTATATCAGCTTCCTTCATGCTGCTACACTTACTCTGAGGTACAAAGGATTTGACCTTTGTTTCCAATTAATTTATCTGGAGGAATCACAAACATTGTCTTCATTATATGACCACCTGAACCCATATTTGTATTTAAAAAGTACATACATACAAGTGCAAAGGACAAAATACACAGCCATAAAAGCACTGGCAGTAAAGTGTTTTACAAGCATTAATCTGAAAGGTCATAGATTAAAAAACGGCACAGTTTCACAGAATCACAGAGTGGTTTGGGCTGGAAGGGGCCACAAAGCCCACACTGCCTCAACCCCTGCCATGGGCAGGGCTGCCCCCCACCAGCTCAGGCTGCCCAGGTTCCCATCCAACCTGGCCTTGAGCAACTCCAGATGGGGCACCACAGTTTCTCTGGACAACTGTGCCAGAACCTCTTGGGGTTTTCTCAGGAGATGACCAGCATGTCTTTCTTTCTGTCTGGGCCTGGTGTGCTGCCACCATCTGCTTGCCCTGCCTGCCCCTTGTAGGAGCTGATGGCTGGAGATGATATGGGAAGGCACAGATTAAGCAGGGAACAAGAGGCATCACTCATCTGATTTTAGTTTGCCATGTGAAAAACTGCTTTGAACAGTGTTTGGCAGATTACAAAAGTCTTCACACGTGCAAAATGAAATATTTACAAAGCCCGTGAAGTTTAGATTGCCATTGCTTGGAAGTATCAAGTATCTTGAGTAGTACTTGTGATTTTCAACTAGCTGCCTCTCTTTTCTGGATAAAAAGACTGCTATCGAAAGCACAGGTTTCTGTCTCCTAAGCTGAAATTTGTATTAAATTGTAGCACAGCCTTTAGTTCAGAAATCCTTTGGTATTCTATTTGTTGTTGTCTTTCTTCACATTCATTCCCTCTCCTGTCCCTGAACTCTGCATGCCAAGGAAGCTCAAGTTTCTGAGTCCTAGTCGATGAGACAAAAAAAACACCCTCCTGTTGCTACTGAACAGAAAAAAACTGAGGTAGCTGAACAGCTCTAACATGGTCACACTGCAGATTACCTGTCACTTGCAAAAGCTATATAGGTGATAGCACTTTCTAGTTTTTTCTTTCAATCTCTGCTGTTCAAGCAATTAAATAGGAATAATCACCAAGCAAGGGAAGAGGAACCAAAATTCTTGAAGAGAGGACTATCACAGTTAAAACAAAAAATCACTAACATTGTTATAATGTGACAACCTAGATGCAAATACATGAGAACTTTGTTTACTTAACAAGAAATCTGTATATCAAAAAGAATGGGTCAGTTCACCTACACTCACAGGATCAGGAGGAATCTACCTCTAATTCAGAAACAATTGGTATTTTGCTCCATTCAGAAAAACATTCTAGACTCCCAAATACATAAAAGTCAGAATTTACAATACAACCGTGTACCAAACATTACTTACTTCTACTAGATGCCTAACTGCAAGGTCTGCCCAAACTATATTCTAACTACAGTTTAGACATAAAAGTTCACCACGCTACTGAACATACAATATATACCACTTTTACTGACAAATAGAAATCTCTGGAAGTTCTAGCTTTGAGTCACGTCTGTCTGAAGCCAGTAATTTTTGTAATGCAAAAGGCAGCATCATTAATTCTGGATCAAGTAATTAAATTATTTTCTTACTTTGTAATTTTATATATACGCTCAGCTATGTAAGGATCTCAAAGTACAGTTTATAAAGATTTCCATAGAAATTTTATCACATTATTCCTTCCCAGCTAAACCAATATGTTAGTACAGTATTTTGTGAAGAGAATTTTCTGTGAGACATATCTGTCATCTGACAAGTGAGAAAATCCAACCTAAATTTTACAGCTGGGACTGAATGGAATATTTTGGAAGTAAAAAAATTAGTCAATAATCTTCTTTGCATCGGCTAGGAAGAAATACAGATTTCACTGGTATTTCATGCCACTGGTAGATACTCTGTTGCTTTGATAAGTACCAGCGGGTGATTGAGGTAGGAAATAATCAGCATCTACCACAGTGCTATAGGACATCAACTGAACAGAATTATAGTAACAACAGTCAACAGAATGAAACATTTACTGAATATTCAGCACAGTCCTACACTCATCTTTTACAAACACAAGCAACTTAAAATTTGTACAAATTGTACATTGTAACTCCAAAGTCATCACAATGCTACCTTTGTTTCTGGTGTGCAGGACAATAAATGCCTTATCGTAAAAGCAGAGACAAATTGTTAACTTTCAATTTAATTCATAAACGGACTAACAGGTATAAAAAAATTTTTGAGATGTTACAGTAACCACATTTAGGTACTCACAAAATATTGAATATGAATTAAAATGCGCATTTAATACAGCAGAGTAATTATAACTATATACAGACAAGTCATACTGCTATGAAAACCTTAACTTTAAAAAAGTAATTGTTTAAGCACAAATTTTGCCTTTTGACAGAAAGATAAGAGAGCTTAGAACACTCATCAATGATTACAATAAAAGATTTCAATCAAATCTTCTTTTGAGACAAATTGGAGCATTTGTTGAACCCTACAGTTCTGTGCTCACTGAGGCTTCCCCACAGAAATGCTTCTCTACCCTATTTCACAGCTCCCAGAGCACCTCAACAGAGTTCTTCCCTTCACCCCATTTCATAGCTATGGCAGATTTGAGAAAGTATTGTCATTTGGAATCCCAAATTACAGTGTTGTGTAAGAATACCTTGTATAAAAGCTTTTTCTTTTTAAGAATTCTAAACATTGTAACCAAAAGAGGCAATTAACTTCAAATCTTAAAGTGTCAAATACTCAAAAGGCAAAAATAACTAGCTAGTACCTTGCACAGGTTGCAAATCAAGGCACACTTCTCGCTTAGGCACTAAGGATTAGATAGATAAAATTACAAACTCTTCTCCTTGGTTATGCTTTACTGTTAGCACCTTTCATTAAATACTAACTTATTTAAACACTGCACACTCATCTGTTTATGGAAGAGTGAAGCACATAACTGGAGGAGGTTCATCACTCAGATTGAGAAAGTTGTGTACTGCCTGAGTATGGCATGGAGACCTTTAGAAAGGAGTCTAAGTAGTTGACGCAGCCCAGGAGAACTGCCAGGCACTGCAGCATTGCATCTTCCATTGCCATTGACTGGAAGAAAGAAATGCTCAAATGTAAACAGGCATTCATATGCAAGACTTGTCCAGTGCACACTGACTAGACAGGGACTGACAACAACTGGAACATGACACAAAATGTAGAACATTCTTAAGAACTTAAATCTAGTCGTTCACCACTTTTTGCAGGCACCAAGAATAGCTTCTCAGCAAGACTAACATGTTTCAGAAACATTGTTTTCCCTTGTACAAAAACTTAGATAAGCTCTATAACATATGATTCTTCTGTAGTATATGAAATAATGACTTGGTCTTTGGAGACACAAACCGTATTAACAACTACTTTAATTATTTTATTTGGCTGTGTAGTGTCTAGTCATTGTGAGATTTAGAAGTAAAATTAGTACATTTTACTAGTATCTGCATCAGACTTAATTAATGTATTTCTGGGCTAAGAGTATCAAAAAGCCAGACTCCTAGAATTTAATTAAGGATACAAAGATGTGGCCTAATTTTCAACCTTGTTACAAACTCTGCTGCTCATTTTATAGCCAAGTACAATCCACAAGACTTCTGCAGCAAAATTTCACAATTCTCATTTCAAAAGACATCTCATGTTTCAAACTAAAGTACTTATTTCTTTGCCAAACAAGTGCACTTGGTAGCTTCAGGTTAAAGCTACAGTGGCACTCTAGAAGTCAGCTAATTCTAAGTACTATCAGTTTGCTCAAACTGAATTGGTGTAGCTACAAATATCCAATAATGATACATGGATCTATCTCTTTTGAAGCATTAATAATAATTTCTACTCCAGAAAAGTTTTGAGTGGAAATGAATCCTATGGAAATTTCAAACAGTTGAAATGGTAACTTGAAACAGAAGTAACTCAAGTACTTGAGATGCAGAGGATTAATAAGAAGAAATTTAAATCAATAGTTTTGGAGGGTTGAATATAGTTTCACTGGAAAGAGAAATGATCATTTATCATCAGAAGTTATTTATCCCCTTAGTCTGTCATTTGTACTATTAAGAAATGAACCAAATCTAAGGTGATATGACACCAACATTGAGTATTCACATAAAACTGCAACACAGAGGCAAATGCAGTACAATCCACTGTATATGCCAAGTGTTGAAAAGTTGACCTGTAACCAAAAATACATTAGAGTATCAAATAAACCTTATAGTCTCATCATTGTAAAGGTATGCTAGATAAAGCGTACTCTAAACTGTTCACTTTATGTTGTGCTGTCTCAGCATATTTATGTATTAGCTCTCAGTAGATCAAGTGTAGCTTGTTTCAAGAGAATGAATTTGAAATGTGTTGTAAAGATATATTCACACTGGAGATAATGCAACGGTTATTCATAAACAAAACATGAGAAATAAATCTCAATAATGATTATAAATGTTTATGATTTCATGTTGCTGTCAACTGTACTGTCTCTTAAGCATTTCACCAGAACTAGTAAGTTAGTTTGGCATATAGTTTGTACTCAAAGAGCAGTAGCTTACATATTTCCAGTCTTGGCTCTGTATTCTATTAACTTAAACATTTTGACTAAGTACTCTCTCTCCTAGTAGGTAAGTGCAAAACACTTCAAGATAGCATATACTTCTCTTTTCAGAGAATACACAAGATGTATCATATTATTCTGCTTCTAGCCCAGAATTTAGCTGTAGTATATAGTTAAGCACTAGTGCCTCTCCATCATTTGATAAAACAGATTCACTGAAAACAAATTCACAAGCCAGTGTCAATGAGAATGACACTGTTCCAACAGCTACCCATCAAATGTGCATCTCTCAGTATTTTGGAGCACAACAGAAGAGTAGATCATCATAGAAGAAAACTTTTACTTTTAAACATACAAGATAATTTAGGAAGATCCTTGATAAAAAGTGTTTTAAATTTACTTATTTAACAAAAATACATTTTCAATAAATACTTACATTCTATTTTTACACAGTTCCCTTTGGTCTATAAGTTAAATAAGTCTTTAATTTATTTGGAGCTCATATGGTTGAATTTTAATACATTATTTGAAAAGGTTTTACATTTTAACATGAGCACTATACAGCTGACTGATAATTATATAGATTGTATAATATTTTAGCACCAAATGAACACATAATGTTTATGCACAATATCAGCAAGTCATTCTACCCTCAGTTGTGGAAATTAATACCAAATTAATTAATTACATTAATTAATTATTTTTTTTAAAAAAGGAAAGGTCATCTTTCCAGTGGCAGCATCTTAAGGTCATCACAGGTTTTTGGTTGTTTAGGTTAAAAATATCAGACAATTATTCAGGTCTCTAGACTACTTCGTGGTATTTTTACTTAAGACATAGCTGTGCTCTGGCTTGATTAAAGAGCAGAACTTCCACTTCATGTAAACTGTAACCAAACTAAGAGTTTCAGGAACTCTTCTCGCTAGCTTTGTGTACAGACTCAAATATAAAACATTTTGAGAGCTCCTTCAACAAGAATAAATGGTCCTTAAAATAGTGCTGCATATACAGGGTCTTCTAAGCAGTTGCTCTGTCAATGGGAGTCAAGGAGAGGAGGTTCAGATTGGATGTCAGGGGGAAGTTCTTTACTATGAGAGTGACGAGGTGCTGGAACAAGCTGCCCAGAGAGGCTGTGGATGCTCCATCCCTGGAATTGCTCAAGACCAGGTTGGATGGGGACCTGGGCACCTGGTCTAATACCAGATCTGGAGGTTGGCAGCCCTGCCTGTGGCAGGGGGGTTGGAGCTTGATGATCCTTGGGGTCCTTTCCAGCCCAAACCATTCTATGATCACCAACCCATGTTGATCCCAGAAAATGGCATGTATTTGCATGCAGATATTTAAATCTAGTAATAAAGATATTCAGGTCTCCAAAAATGCCTTACACATTCAACAAAACTACAAAGGGGAGAAGATACAAATCTCTATGAATTAAGTTCCCACTTTTCAGTTTCATTAGCAAAACTGCCTCACTGCCACATTTTTGCTTCTTTAATTCATCTCCAAGCAAGCATAGGAAGCTGCAGCAAGGCAAAAAAAGTAACATTCACCATTGCAAAGTGGTCATCCTATTAGGCATTGTGTCTACACATAATGAAATGAAGAACACAATGTCCTCAGCAAAAGAAAGGCTGCTTTTGGGAAAACCTGTCCACATAATTAATTTTCAGCATTTAAAGTTATAATGTTAAATACTAAGGTTTGAACACAGAAATCAATTATCCCACTAAGCTGTGAAATAGCTTAAAATTACACAGTGTGCTAAGATAGGTGGCAGGCACACTGATAAATCAATGTCTTTGTTTAATGTCAGTTTTCATTTTTTAATTCTTATCTTGTTAGTTATTGAGTCCTTTCATATTTACACAATTAAATGCTTGGGTTTTTTTAGTGCCATCGAACTAAGATTATTCACACGTGCTCCCTTTCTACCCATTTATACGCTCTTTAGGTCACCTATAATCAAACCAAGCACTGATGCTACTTTTAGAATGAGTATCCTTTGGTCACATTTATCTTCAAATTGGTTCAAAATGTATCCATTAAAAAAACAAATCACCCAGAAAGCACAACGTGATAAATGTGCCCAAAGAGTATACACAGTGAAAATGCTGGTAAGCTAAACTGTTGTGTTTTCTTTTAAAGTAAACTGAGTATTTTGTTCAGTTCTGTGTATGTTATGTCTTTGCAGAAATTCTTCACTTTCTTCCACAGGTAGTGTTATTGTCTACAGCTTTTTATTTTACCTACAGCAAGTAATTTTAAGATATTTAAAAGCTTTTTGTTGCGTAAATTCAAACACGCCTTCCTTCTCAAAGAGCATTATATAGTCATAATTGATATATATATATAGTCATTATATAGTCATAATTAATATCAAATGCAATACAGAAATATTAATGTATTGATCATTGTGCTTTTCCTTTTAAATACCAGTAGCAAAATTTGATTTTGCCTTGCAGGAAATTGAGAATTTTTCTCATGAGCTTCCAAGGAAAGCCAACAGATAAAACAGCAAATAAAGTACTTATGCATTGGAATATTTTGCTAGGGAAAAAAAACCCAACTAACACTATTAAATGGTTCTAACTACAGACTGATTTATAACCTCTCTGAATAACTCTTCCTCTACTGACTTTTGCAACTTCTGTAATTTTCTTGTGCAGAAATAAACAAAATCACACAGTTTGAACAAAAGACTTATCAATAAAGTATGAAACCACAAACAACAGACAACTACATTCAGGAACAAGTATGCTCTTACAAATAGCAGAAAAGTAACTCTGTGTGTCAGTAGGAAAACAAGCAACTTCAATAAAGATCTGAATTTGAAGCACTGATTCCATGAGATTTGATGACCTGCTGAAGTCATGCAGTTCTTCCAATGCAAAGGGGCTAGAAGGTAATGACTTAATACTTGTAGTTACAGCTCTGGAATCAGACTTCAAATTAATTCCTAGGTATATTATGCAGATTAAGTTTATCCAAACTCTTACTTTGAATGCTAAGTAGTATTTTCTTCAAAAACAAAAATGATAGATTTCACAATGTTGCCAACACTGACATTCTGAATCAATCATTTTAGTTCAATATACCTCTCCATGATAAAGTAATAAATTTATTGACTGAACATTTAGAAGACAGAGATTAAAAGTTGCAGATTACCTTCAGCTGATTATTGAAAATATCAATTTCCTGAAGTTTAGATCTGGTTTCTTTTTCTACTTCATCTAGCTGGTCTCGAAGCTGTTGACGGGCTAGTTCCTTGGCTTCTAAGGCTCTTTTGATAGTAAGAAGAGAATCTCCTGTTTTTAAACATATTGTGAAAGAAATATTTTTTTACATGGAGAATTCAATGGCACGGAACACAGATTTTTCAAATGGTATCTTACAACACAGAAAATATTACAGAGTATGCTGCATAATGCAATGTCATGGCTTCTACAAACACATTTAGACTTACAAAAAATATACTTACTATGCAAACTGTTCTGTTGAACCTGCTTTAGTTGGTCATTGAGTAACTGCTTTTCTGGAATCAACTTTCCAAGCATCTGCTGAGATTCCTGAAAAGAAGACAAGGAAAGAGAATGCAAGACAATAAAAATGCAGAGTTGTAAGTGATGGATGATGACCATGGTCATAAGATCTTTCATTTTCACTTCTGCTGAAATCACTTTTTACTTTTCCATACAGTAAATCATGTATTATTGCTATTACAGAAGCACTGTCTGTGTGGTACCTCCACTCAAAAATGGTTCTCCGACAGTTTGTTCTGGCTTTTTTTGTTGTTGTTGTTGGTCTGTGTTTTTTTGAGTACAAAAAGAGTAAGAATATAAAATTTTAGCTTATTAGCTAAGGACTGATTTCTCACGGAATCTGTAAGTTGGATTGGAAGTAATTAAAACTGAGGACAAAAAAAGATAGGCATTTTTTCTTATATCTAAATATGTTTAAAAAACACTTCTCAACAGTTCTCTTTTTAATAAATAAGCATCAACTTCAATAATAAATAGGACAAATATTATCAGCTTATCCAAAGAAAAGAAAATAAAGGCTTTAACCTTATATTATAGACAAAAGCCATGCAACACAAACTCTGTTAGATGAGAATAGACATCTCTAAAGCTCTATATTTAGTACTCATGAAAGAGGATTAGGGCCTCTAAATTTCAACATACATTCATACAATTTTGTACCAAAATTACAGGAGACTGCAGATGGGAAATTCATCCACTTGTGGATTATATATAGCCCTCGCTCTTCTTGGAGGATGAAGTGCTACTTCACGCACTTTCAGAAGCCTTGACCTCCAAACTTCAAGTTATCAAAGCAAATTATAGAAGCATGATGTGAAACAGCTTATTGTACAGAACTGTACATACAAAATTGTCAGTGTCTTATCTCTCACACAAACTACATAGTTCATTTCAGCAGCTACTTGAATTGCAGGCACTTGAAGAACATCTGACAATTTCAATTTGTCACAAAGGGCTGTGAATGAAATAATACAATCACAGCAATAAATGTCACCTCACAACTCACAAAAAGTTTCTACTTTTCATCACAAGAACACAAGCTTGAACCCAGTGGCATGACTTCAGAGTTGTCCCACCTTACTCATGCCAGGCTTTAAGACCCAAGTATTTGGCTCAGATCTTATGATTATGCAACGATCACAGACAACTTTAATCTCTTTATGTTCCAGAAGACATACTTAGCAGTCAAGGTCTCTATAAATTTATAAGGTCTAAAAATTAAGATAAGCTATGCATTTCACTCTTAGGAGTTACACCTGTCTCTCAATATTTAGCTGTACTGTCTATAGCGTTTTTCAGCTCTTCAAGAACATAATGAAGGCCAGATAGTGCTATCATGGGCCTGTATTCTTTATTTAGAAACAAAAAAGAAACAGCAATATATAATGCAGCATTTTCCAACTCATCTGCCTGAGGAGGTCTGCCTTATTCCTAATAAATCACCACTGCCATGTTTTAAACTATATTCAAAACACTGTCCTCTGCATTTACGCTTCCCCCATTCCACCAGATTCCCTTTCCACTAAAATACCTGCAAACTCCATGTCACAGTTTGAGATAAAAAAATTTAAAATAAATATAAAATTAGACTCATACTCAGCCATATTGGACATGGAGTTTTCAAATAGTATTACCCAAGAGAGACTGCCTCTAATCAATCATTCGTACTGCGGGATTAACTTCAATAGAAAAAAAATGAAAGTAAACTGGCCCTCTAGACACAAAGATATCAGAATTCTATCATTCCAATCAAGGAATGACTTAATTAGGAAAAACAGCAGAACAAACCATAAGTTTATCCAAGATTTACAGAGAAATTACCATTCTACAAGTGCAAAAAGTAATATATAACAATATTTCAGAGCAGAATGCAAATATAGTGTGTTTGATTTTAATGAGCAGACTACTACTGAAATCCAGGCTCTAATCTGAATACCCAGAATAATTTGGAGTGTATTTAAGAAAAGAGAATGTCAGGGAACCACAAGGATGCAGCTCTGTTTCCTGCTATCACAGACAACTATGCAACAGTTATCTAGTCCAAGAATGTCTTCTGTATCCATTAGTTCTACCGAGGAAACAGATGGAAGAAATTAATGGCATCACTAACACTGTAGTTTCATGCAATGAGAAATTTCCATATAGCAGCAGAAGGGAAAAAAATAAAAAATAAAATAAAGAAGCAATCAAAAACAAGTTCCCTTATGTCTAATGAGGGAAAAAAATTCTCTTCTGACACTATGCTCTGAGCAAGAGGGTAAATGAGAAACTGAGATACCACTAATACACTGTAAGTCTCTGTCAAATACTCTGCTTCCAGTGCTTCAAAGAAAAGTCAAATTACTTGGGAACCAAACTGCTCATCAATGAGGCAAAAAAAAAACCTGCCAAAAACTAGTGGAAACCCTGCAGACAGTATACATGTGGTTCAAACACCCCTGGAAATATCACTCTACCAGATACCAGAGATTCACATAACTAGTACAGATTTTCATCATGCAGTATTAACTGTTAGACAATTTCTTCCAAAATTTTAATCAGACTCCATCTTGAAACTAATTAATAGGTTAAAGAATAATTACTTCTTTTAATTAACTCACTTTTCTTGCCAAGTGTCAGATGTATTAAGTTATAATTCTTCCAAGTAAAGATTTAATATTCTACAACAAGAATTCACAAAATTAACTTTTAATCTACTGGAGTCTTTATAAAAGTCACATACTGCTCTTCTTTTTCCTCTACAAATTAAATTTTAAAATGTGAAGTATATTTGTGAAATTCATATTTTTCAGGAAATATCTAGCTATCCTTTTAGGTTCTCCCCAGACAGAATTTGCCCTTTTCTACTAACTACTAGCACTTCTTTCTGGAATCATAATCAAGCAGAACTAACTGAAATACTAGTGGTTGAGAACAATGGACTCCTAAGAGAAGACAGCTCCACAAAGCCAGAGCTATTGCTATCAACCTAAAGCAAGCAAACAAACAAAAAACAACCCTCAAATTCAATCTGAAAAATCCAACAAAACAACCACTAAGTGAGTCATTTTCCTTACGGAAGCGCTGTCGCAGTCATTGTGAATGAAGCAATGTAAAAAGTGCATAGATAGAAACTGTCTAACAGCAACAAGAGAAAGCTAAGAATCACTACAAAGATAGTGGTGATTCTAAAACAAGTGGTAAATTTCAGAGTGGTGTCAAAATGCTATTAAAAAAAAAAAAGCAATCTGCTTTTTTATCATTGTGATCTGTTCGTAAGTAGAATAAACTAAATGTTAGGAAGGTGAAGAATTGTTCTGATGTCCTTCACTTTCCCTTTCATAGTGATGAAGCTAAAATTGATGCATAAAAGTAGTAGAGAAGGAAAGTATACATACAATCAGCCAAGAAAAAAACACTGTTGAAGATTCTACAGAGAACACTGACCTTTTATTAATCTAGTACTACTCAATATGTTATTTACCTACATCTACCTGGTGGTGGACTATCCTTCTCATTACTTGTTTCCTAACTGTTCATTTCATATATATATATATATATATTTCAGCTGTACCTTCTATTAATTATAGCCAGTTATGGAAGCTCATTCCAAGTTCTTGATAACCAAAGCTGTATATTCTCACAATTTCTTTAAAATGTCTATTACAACGGGACCCTATACCAACTATAGCACATTGGTCTTTTCTATTACATCAATGACAACTTTTTGCTATATTGTTTTCTCCTTGTTATATTATGACAAAAGCTAAGAGATGCTTCAACCTTCCTGAATACAGAGGCTAATTGATGTAAAATAACCAACAGGTTAACAGAAGCTACATATGAAAGTAGGAAGTCAAATTTATTCTAATTGAAATAGCATTCACCTATGTTCAGAAGACAACTGCTAGGTAACTGCTTACCTTCTAAGATGCGTTACTGTACCTCAGACCATTTCTGCACCAATTTTTTTTTAATGTAAGTGGCAGGGAGATTCAAGTGGTTGTTGCTTTCACATGGAAATTAGCTGTGCACATTAGATCTCGAGTCTTTTAACTTATTCAGGTAAGTGGGTGCTCTTTCATGAATTTTATCAAGCACAGGCAGCTTTTTGCTTCTCTGAGCCAGTACTGTTAGAAGTGATTTAATTTCCTACACTTTGTCAAATGCTGTTTGACTTCATTTTTGCTTGCCAGTACAGGAGCATTTCATTAAAGTTAGCTGTGTGATTTCAAGATAACTACGGCAGTTCTTAATGTCACAGGCTTCCTGTAGTAGCATTTCTTGTTTGTATCAAGTGGATGCAACTACCATAAGAACGTGATCCCTCAACAGCACACTTTATACCAAGCTGCTGCCAAAATAAAGACATCTTTTTGTTGGGAGGTGTAATGATGCACACAAAACCTAAATATAAATGAGTGGTGCTGTAAAAAGTAAGAAGAAATTCCAAAAAATACTCATGCTCAAAACAAAACAAGAAACCAGGAACTCCCATCTATCTTCATATCTGACAGAGAATTTTAGATAGAAAAGCAGGAAAGAAGAATGCAAGGATTTGACCAACAACTGACTGGTTTAACTGGCAGATGAAGTTTTGATATATTTTTAGTTTATTTTATAATAACAGAAGCATCATCAAATTACTTTAGTGAGGTCATTCCTTTCGGCAAAGAAACAGAAGTCACTACAATAAAAATACATCTTGACTCCTCTCATCCCCAAACCCATTTATTTACTACTCTACACAAAATGATTCCATGAGGACAAAGTAATCACAACTATACCTTCAAGTGTAGCAAGGATTCCCTAACTGTCTGAAAAACACAGAAACATTAAAAGTAACATTCTATAATAATTGCTCATATAGAAGAAACAATGCATCCTATTTTGTGCCAAGTTTTGTTTTGTTGATGTAGTAATGAGGGCAAGGTACAAGACTTAAGAACAAAATTACAAAATTAGAATAATTTCCTTACCTGTAGCTGCTGTTGCAAATGGGTGATTTCTGCAATTCTCAGTTCTCTAGATTTATTTGTACTTTCAATTTCTTGTCTTTGGGTAGACAGCCGACATCTGATATCCTGAAGCTTTCCTTCCAACTGATTTTTTTTATCATTCTTTAGACAAAAAGAAAAAGACCTCTTTGTTTTATCAGAATGCTTCTCATGGAAATCAGGATCTAAAAGGTACTTCTATTCCACACTTAATGTTGAAATTATAGAAAATAAATAAGACTATATTACAAACATTACCATGTTTGTGTGTTTATTATGCAGTGCAACCACTTACTAGAGCTTCCAGCTCAAATTCCAAAGTCTTCTTCTTTGCCTTCAGAACAACTATGTCCTCTTGTTCCCTGTTTCTTTGATTTAGCAGTTCTTGCCGACGATTACGTTCCCATTCAAGTTGCCTTTGCCTCTCAAGTTCCCGTTTTGCAGCCTTCAGCATTTAATCAAACCAGAAAGATACAAAAAAATCTATTTTGAGAAAATATTCTAATCACTGATATTCATATTCTAATGTGTGATCAAAACATTAATAAAAACATGCTGCTAAGTGGTGGAATAACTATGTACCTCTACTTAAGCACATAAATTGCTCAGTTGTTTAAACACTCACTTGAAACTATTGGTGCTTCACTTGTATAGCAGATATGTGAATTAACAGAATATCACTCAATACCTAGTTTCCTGATTTAATAAGTTGTTTCACATTAAGATTTCCAAAATTCTTCAAAATAGCATCAAATCTCTCCCTAACATAAGGCATTCTCCATCTTTGCAAAGAACAGTCAAATGCTACTGTACTGCATCACTGATTGGCAATGTGAGAACATAACAGCTTTTAAGTTAACTGGCATGTGTTTTCTTTAACAAATTATCTCATCACAGGAAAACCATGAATGTCACCAATGCCAAGAAATCTTCCATCATTAATTCAAACATCTCTTTACATTAAAGAGAAGGACTGGCATTATTTTTAAAGAAATCAGAAACTAGGAGCACGCTGTCACAGATCTAAAGATCTCATCCATTCATTTATTGTGAAAAATTAAGAAAGAGATTTTCAAACTCTTCCCTTCAAAAACCCCAAATTGTTTGCTTGCTTTTGCAAATGTTTGCTTACTAAAAATGAAGATAGTTGAATATTCAGTGTACATGTTCTATTCTGTTCTAAACAAACACAGTTGTCAGTAACATAGTCATCTTCCTTTTATCCAATTGATTACCTCTCTTCTTTCTATTTCTTTCCTCCTTTCCTCTTCCCTCTGCCGTTCCAATTCTCGTTGTTTTTCCAACTGTTTCTCTAGCTCCAGCTGTCTTTTCCGTTCTTGCTCTTGTCGTTCACGTTCCTTCCTTTCTTGTTCTGCCCGTTCCAGCTGTGCAAGACGCTCTTGTTCCTTGCGCTGCTGTTCCAGGAGAGCCTGCCTCCGTTTTTCAAGTTCTAGATTGCCACGTTCAAAGTTCTCACGTTTTTTATCTTCAAATGTAACTTTAATGTGTGGAAACATGGGGCAAAGGAGAATTAAACCTTGTTTTGTTGTCTTGAAAAATAATTCAACGTACGCTGAATCAAAGTGAAATCATCTTCCAACAGTACTTTAAACAGCTAGTTTATAGTTTTAAGATAGTGCAGTTCTACAGGTAATCCTAGGTTTTATCATTACCTCTTACGTTATAGTCCCCTTTAAGCCCACAACCTGAGGTAATAAGAGTGAATTTTAGTCCTCATTTTTCATAATTACTCATAATAGTAATAGAACAAGAACCAGCCCTTCTTTTACTACAAGAAAGGCAAAGAATTCAGACAAAGATGTTACTTAAAAGCTATTATGCAAATGATCAGAATGTATTTAAACTTGATATTCTCATAAGACAACTCATTACTGTCGGGAAAAGAAATAGCTTGCTTAATTAAGCTGCTAAGCAGAAATACTCATGAAGACTAGAACCCTGCTGATACACATCCTCATCACTGACTGTCCTAAAACAATGCCAGCACAGATTCCCTGACATTCTTCTGCAATACCAGGAATTAACCTTTCCCTATTACATTCTCTAGACTCCCCTTTCATGGTTCCTCCAAATTATACCCTCCACATCACCTTCTGTTTTTTTTCATACCCTCTTTGTCCCATTCCCATACTTTGTACTCTATATTTCTCTTCTCTCATGCTCAACATGTGCACTATTGGCATGCGAGCTGAATCAAGAGATCCAAAGTGTGAACGTGCCAAATGCTTGACATGTTGGTCCAACATCTGCCCAAACAGTTGAATTACTGTCTTTTCTTACGTTTGAGCCTCTTCCCTATTATCAGTCACCAATTTTCACAGAAGAAGAAATTCAATCACTTTAATGTTTTGACTCTGAGAAAATTTATTTATTTAAAATTAGCCACCAGATTGAAGGGATATTAAGATACAGACTGATAAGATACAGAATGTGATTATAAACACCATTGCTTCAAAAATGAAGGGAAAAAAAGGGAAAAAAAACTGTGTGAAAGAAGTCATTTAAAAGAAATGGGCAGAAGAGCAAAATGCTTGCCATCAGTACAGGCATTAAGAAACTATCTTAAAGGCTCAAAGAAAACATATACCAGCAGGATGAAACACCAGGATCTAAGAGGACTGCCCAACAAACTAGTATGGTTATCCAACAAACTCAAGATATAACAAAACAAAGTATCAAAATAGAAGAACAAAAAAAAATGAAATGACTAGCTATTGGCTTATGTTACAGTGCTGAAGGGATGGCTTCTAAAAGTTCATAAAAACTTTTAATAAAAACTCTTTCAAAAGTCTCAATAAAAAAGCAACCCCAACCAGTTAGATTTAGTAAGACCAATTAAGAAGCAAGAAGTCATTCACTATATAAGTGATCTTTGTAGCAGAAAATCTATATATCAAACATACTGAAAGGTTTATGCACTCTAGTTATTGAACTGGAAATAAATTGTTTTAGAACAAAAATAAACTCCAAAATATTAACAGGTTGCCAATCCCAGAGAATGGTAATCCGCAGTTCAAAGACTAAACAAGATTCAGGAACTACTAAAGGTGGCCTTGCTTGAACAGGGACTCAGATCAGATGATCTACAGAGGTCCCCTCCAACCTCAACCATTCAGTGACCGTGTGATACTAGTTGTACTCTGCAACCCATCCTTTAATCAATATGAGTGCTCTAAGACTATTTGATGACAAATGCAACACCAGGTTTCAAGAAAAGACAGTATAATGACCAGTCAGTTCAATCTCATGCAGGGCAAAGTAGCAGAGGCTAAATATACCATGCCTAAAAAAGATAACCACATGGAAAAATTGATGTGGGGAACAGCTGCCTCTCAAGTCTAATAGAGAGCTGTGTTAGGAACAAAACAGAAAAGCATTATCATGGCACTGTATAAATCTACCATGTTGCTACATCTTCAACTGTATGAGATTCTGGTCATCTTAGAACAGAAGAGAGCAAAAAGTAAAAAAAAAAAAAAAGAACAAGAGGGAATCATCAGCAGTGTAAAAAATTTTCTTGTCATTTAGCATCAATGAGGCCTTATGCTTCTTTATTTTTTAAACAGAGCTGCTAAAGCTTATATAAAGAAAGCATTTTCCTTTACAGACCAAAAAGCCTCTCTCTATATATGTCGAATTTTACTGCAAATAAGACAGAAAACTGAGGTAGTAAAGTTTTCATTGCAGTCCTAAAACAGGACTGCAAAGCGCTTCTCCTATTGAAAGTACCTAAGGTAAACAGCCTGAAAGCTGTTCCTATCTCCACTGTTAGGAACAAATGATTCAGGAATAAGATGGACCAAGCAATATTGTGCTGGTTATGCCTCTGACAAACTGACCTGAAAAGAAAATATTTCTTAAAATATTATTATAACTTCAGAGCTTATAATCTGATGGTCTCCCTGATAACAGCACACAACACATCTCTATTTATGCTTGCTCACCTGGTAATTTCTTTTCCAGTTGCTGCTGTTCTTCTTCTAATGCTGGTTCTTCTGGTAACCTTTGGTCTACGGATACTGAACTTACAGCAGATACGCCACTACCAGAGCGTACTCTTCTGTCAATAAAAGGATAATTCCAAGTTGCTTAAAAGAACCTACGCCCATCAAATTTATTGACAATTAAATGATAGAATCATAAATTAAATGCAATAATGTAATGGTTATTGATATTTAATTCTTATTGTCTGGAGTATTTTACTCTGCAGTTGTCATTAAGATAACAGTACCCTCCAGAGTACCAAGAGCACACACTGGTGATCTAAGCATCAAGTAGCTTACAGATGTGTTTAACTCTCACTAAGATCTTTTAATTATGACTAGTCTGAAGCTGGGGAAATAGTGAATTTAACTATAATGAAAGTTGCAAAGACAGAGAAGATTTACAATAGCCAAACTGAAAACAAGGCACCATACAGAAGAAACAAAAAATTATTATCTTCAAGACTATACTTTCAGAACATAAAGCTGTGACTGCATGTAAACATTTCCTTCCATCACTGTAACTTGTCTTCCCACCCATTTCTCCACCAAAAGGAAGTGAAATAGGGAAAGAGAAGTACTGACTCAGCATTACTATTCGCAAATAAAGCTTTAAAAAAAAAAAAAAAAAAAAAAAAAAAATTTGCTACAGTGAAAATTTAGGGCACATTTTAACTTCTAAAACATCCTAGCACCTACAGAAGTATAAGCTTGAACCAAAAACCTTTAAGTTCATGTAGCCAGGCTGAGTCAGCAAAACACTGACAAAACCTGTACTCTCACAAGGACGTTTTTATGACAGAGCTTTTTTCCAGTATTCAGCACTTCTAATAAAAACAAACAAAAAAAAAAGGTAGACAAGCATTTCCCAATGAGAAGGCATTTTCTGCCATCTATGCAGCACAAAACCAAGAAGGGCTATTTTCCAACATCTTGCTTTTCACACTCACCAGACAGCTTTCCCACATGAAACAAAACTTTGTGAGTGAGATTTCAGAATTATAACTAGTTACCTAAATGAAGGTGGAATATATTCTGGAGGCAGTACAGGTGGCAATGGCTGACCAGACATAGCTACATCAATTAAGTGCATAGCCAGAATAAACTCTTCAGCTGTAAGTTTTCCATCTTGATCAATATCTGAAAGATTCCTTTTTAAAGGAAAGATACAATGTAAGTAAATTATTAAAGCTAAAAAATCACTCTTAAAAGTATGTTTGAAATATTCAGTTCCAAATTAATTCATTTTTTCCATTATTTTTTCACACTACTTTGTTTTTTTTAACAAAAATGAAAAGCAAAATCCAAATGCATCACAATTTCCCACATTTCTCTTGTATATCTTCCTTGAAACTAAAAATACAGTCATGGCTTCCACTTTGTTTGTCTGAATGCTGCCAGTACTATAAGCTATGTAGGTAATGTTAATCAATGGGGCATTCTTGCGAATATCCACTGGGCAATATCATTAAAAAAATGAATGGTTCAGATGTTTGGTAGAAGTTTTTAGTCTGCTTCACATCTTCCACGAAGACTCACACCTCACATTCCTGAGAGCATATCTGCATTAAAATCAAAGCCATTAACATTCTAACCTTGAAAAGCACAAAAACGTTTTGTCATTATGCACACGCAAGACAAAATGGATGGCCTAAATCCAGTGCTCCAACAGATTCTTGAAATCTCCAATACCACTTTCACATGAAGGAGATTTTGGACAAAACTTAACAGTCTAAACATCAGCTTTTTTTTTTCTCCATTATGCCTGTGACTCAAGCCAGGGCAGGAAAATCCCCCATGATGCTGTGAAAAATCTACGATGAGCAATTGATGTATGTTTTTAATGTCCTAAGGTACAGGACTTTTCAAATCTAGAAGGTTGTAGCCTCGTTTGATCTATGCTTGTGGTATTCAAGCTGGGGCACAGGAACAATAGGACAGAATGAAAACTTAGCATGTAAAGACATAATTTCAATGCCTTAAACGTTTGAGTCTACATCCTTGTCCTCCCAAAACTGAAACAGCAGCTTCAGAACAGCTGCCACTCTGCACATCAGTACTTTACCTTGTGTGTCTCTGAGACAGCAAATCAACTTCCAAAACAAACTGAAGCTAACCCCAACACAGACTGAAAACTCTTGCCCCAGGGAACAGCAACAGTGGTTACAGTGACAGAATAAATTCAGGAAAGACAGCAATAGGCAGGCCAGAAAAAGCTGTAAAGTCCATTCCATATCTCAATAGACCAGGCAAGTTTGAATGTCAAAAATTACCGTAATGTTATGTTTAAAACCCCTGGAGCATCATTCCCCTGCCCATGCAACCAACTCAAGCACTGGCAACAAGCACAGAACTTTCTGGCTAACCAAGCTGATTCAGTTGCCGTTTTTTCCTAATAGTAGCTTTGTTAGGAAACAGAGAAGAAGAGGGTGCTTTTTAAAGATGTAATGTAAATACCAGCACTTAGAAAAGAAAGCTATAGTACTGTGACGTTATATTGCAGTGACAACAGAGCTGACATCCTCACACAACAGAAGTCAGATGGACTATTTTGTTGACAGTGTTTTTTGAGGAAAGACAAATTAAAGGGATTAACTAAAAACAACTTGTAGAGGCAAACTGTAAATTAAATGTACAGAATCAGTATGAAGGTTATTTGATAACCATAAATCAAGTACTACTAAGTAATAAAACAGAAACATTACACATCACATAGAACAGACTTCCAAAGTATGAAGGCAGAAAGAGACTAGATTTAGTTCATTTATCTTTACCATATTGTAGCCAGCTGAGCCTGGGGTAAACTTGACTGCATAAGAATAGTTCTTGCTTGTGGACCTAATAAATTAAAACAAGGGTTAACAAACAAATAAGCAGTTTTCCCCTTTTCTCGTATTAACAAGAAGTTACTGCACAAGCAAAAGTTAGATGTTAGATTTGAATAGGTAACACCAAAGCAGTGTTACCAGCATGAGCAGGCTTATGCATACTACCATTTCCAGGTCCCTCAAGAAGAAGTATTTAAAAACACAGAACACATCCTTCCTTCACAACACTCAGTCAGATAAAAAAAAAAAAGCCACTATCACCAACAACAAAAAAACCCAAACATCTCTTCACCACAAAAGATGTTCACAGAACTAGTAAAACTAAGTCAGAGCATTGTTCAATTTTACTTCTGAAACTGGACAGGCACCCCTACCAGCAGATACGTCAAACACTGCAAATGGCTGCAGAAGTTTTCACAAAGCCCACTACATCTTTATTTCCCAGTGCCAACTTATTTGTACAAAAAAATCAGGAAAGAAAGCAAGAAAAGGATCCCAACTATAATGAGCGCTTGCTCCAAAAGACGACTGAGCAGCTAGGAAATTTTACCTGAAAAATACTGATGGTGATAACATAGACATTAAAGTTTCTTGACTATCTGAACAGCATTTAGCATGCTGTTACGCTTGGCATTTTACAGTTGTAAAAGGAGACAACAATAACTGTTTCAATACCTGTTAAGTGTCCACTCATTGTTTTATCGTGGCTATTGAACAACTGTCTGTACTTCAGTCTTGATGACTGAGGTACTGCCCACTCTGCCACAGGAGGCACACTAGAAATAGAAAAGGGATAGGAAAGAGGGAAAAAATACTAGGTTACATTTAATTGCATGAAGTGACAGGTACAAGAGGATGAAGTGCTGCAGAGAGATCAAGTTTTGTGCCTGTACTGCTTGCTGCTTGTTTGCACAAACATCCCCTTCTATTCCTGAAACCACAAAAATATGACTTGATTGAAAACATTTGTCTTGAGTTGCTGTCTTAGATGCTTTTTAGAAAAGTTAAATGACAGAGCTAAGATTTTTACTTCTTTCTTTACCTGAAGAGAAATTAAGTAACCTAAATAGTTTCAGTTTTTATAGCTAAAAATTTTTACTGAAATATATGCTAGGAAATGCTTTACCACAATCAGCGGAAGTAATATCTTGTTTTACCCCATTTTTAACTACTTGTCTTAGCCAAATAATACATAAGCTGATTGAGGAAAAAAAATGTAAAATCTACTGAAAACATTAAAGAGTGTGAAAAAAATACACTTAAAAGCAATCCAGTTTTTTCTTCATGGAACTCAACAGACAAATGCAAAACTTCTAATTCAGATACATAGAAGGCTGAATGTTGTTATTTGTAGCTATAATTTCCCATGCTTGAATGCTGACAAGTCTTCACACTGCAAACCAGTTTGTGTAGTTTTTCTGTCTTCAGGCACCTTAATTTTTTTTTCCTTTTTTGTTAAATTTAAAAAAAAAAAAAAAAAAAAAAAAAAACACACAAAAAAAACCAGATTATATAAGCGTGTCTGAAAGCATACCAAATTACAATGAAAAAACCAAATCCACTGAATCCCTTTTCCCTGGTCTGCTGAGTAGATAGCATGGTAAAACCATTCAAAATTGAGTTGAGGATTACATGAGCAAGCTACTAATTGACCTCATATCCTATTTTCACATGGCAAGAGCCTCAAATGCTAATACCTCTATTTCTACTCCTCCAGAAGTTTTAATATTCTGGTTTTAATATTTTGTTTCCTGAGAGCAAAATAAGAAGAAGGTGCTTTCTTAAGTAATGAAAATTAAAACTGAAGCTTCACATATATATATATATATATATATATATATTTATCCATATATATATATATATATATATATATTTATCCATGTGAATTGCTCTCTCACCAGCTTTGCTAAATGGAGCGTTTCTACACACACTGTCTACTTTTGTTTTATGTATACATGTAACTCAATCTGTGATGTAATGTTTCCATATTGTTAAAAAGCAAAACTTTCCTTCATGGATACATTGTAGTTATGGAAGTAGAAATGCTTTAGGACAAAACAGTGGTCTTATGTATGCCAAATACCATGTATGCCAAGAGTCTACTGATAATGGCTCAGCAGGCTAATATAAGCACCATAAACAGAATCTTGAAATTCAAATTCACCTTTCTTCAAATCAAAACTAAATCACAGCTAGAAAAAAAAACACCACTTCAATTTCTAGTAACAACTTAAGGGATTTAGCTTTTCCAGTAGTGAATATTTTGGTAAAATTACCATCTTATTTCCTCTAAAGAAATTCCACATTATCAGATACATCTCTCCAGATGACAGTAAAATATATTTTATCTAACCATACTTTCTTCTAGGTCTTGAAATACACTTCCAAGTTTTTTAGGTGATTTTTAGCAAGCAACTTTTGAGTAGATATAACAAATACTTTTGTGAGGCTCATTTAAAATATGAGAGATATTAAACATATTTATTTTAAAAAGGAATCCCACACTTGTTAATTTTAAAGAATCTTACATTTCTATGCTAAAATGAGGAGTGCCTTTGCAGTAGTGACCAATGCAAAGTATGTTTACAGAATCAAATGCTTTTCTACAAACCAAGTTTTCAAGAGCTTGCAAATAGTATCAACACATACCGTAACAGCTTATTACATTTCAGTGATTCAGTACTCATGTAGCATTCTTTGAAAAACCACAGCATGCTACAAAATCCTGAAGTAGTATCTCAGGAGGAATTGATTTCTACAAGTTGTTTTTTTTTACAGAGAATAGTTTTGTTAAAGAGAAATAGTTCTTCTAACTATGAGGAAAAACGCACACATCTACTCACTCTACACCAACTTACCTAGCCACGTCAAACGATTGTGCCTTTTGCAGTTTTGTGTTCAGCTGCGATCCTGGACCAGATCTACTAAAGGAAGAACTCTTTGGCAATGTGGCTGTAAAATAAGGCATTGCATATATATTTTTAGTAAAAGCTTTTTAAAGAGTGTAATTTCAGTGACACTCCTTTAGTTCCTAATGTCCAAAAAAGCATTACGGTTCTTTTGATAGTGTGACTTCAAAAATATTAAGAGAAATAAACAGTGTCTAACAGAATAGTGAAAACACGTAAGTGCTTTTCTCACATTGTCTCACATTTCTATTTTTATGTATATACTCCCGATACCAAATTATATTACAATTAATGATAGAACTTACATGTATTCCACTACTTTAAAGTAATACCAATAAACAGCAGTACTTCAATAGTTATAAATAAGGAACAGAGGTCCAATTTCTAGTCAACAGTTTACAGGCAATGTTGATTTATCACACCACTGCTCAACGTGACTGACCGTTACAGTACTTCATGTTCCATATGCCTCGTTTTAACTTTCATACATGTCTGCTAAACAATTACATTGGGCTAAATCAAATCAATTTGGCTAACCCAAATCATTCCTTAAAGTAAGTTAGAATGGCTAATTTCACGTATGTTTTTCTCTGGATTTAAAGAAAACGGCAAAATGATTTGTTAAAAGCAAGATCGTACACAGAGGTTCAGTACGTGGCATACCAGGATGAGCAAAAGCAGGCAGAGGCTGTATAACAGCAGGAGCTCCATTAGCCAGGGGAGGCACTGCTGCTGCAGGAACAGAAGATACTAATGGCGGAGACATTCCTACTACTGGAATAGATGCCATTGGCACTGGGGCAACAGTTGTAAGAGATGGCATGCTGGCAATGCCCCCAATACCTATGGGGGAGAAAAGGAGACATTTTTTTTCTAATTTGGAGACTCCCAGCATGATATAAAAATTTAACAGCAACCTGCACTCCGGGAAGTAAACACAGGATTAAACAGATAATTGAAATGGAAACTTTCACACACTCTTACAATCCGCTGCACCATTAGCACGGCAGGGGAACATAAAACAATGTAGAGGAAACAAAATACCGTCTTACAATGTAAGCATTTAAGATCACACTGGATGCAACACTGACCAAAAAAATTCAATTAGCATTTGCTGAAGAAAACAACTGTTTGCCTTGAACTAAATGAAGAGCAGTACTGTCAGGTTCCAGTGAATAATGAACCCAAAGTCTACGTTTAGCCCCAGCTGAAAAGAACAAGCTCTGGGATAACTGCTTGCAGACTATTGTGAAGATGAAACAGTGCAAAGCTAATCAGATAAAGCATAGCAATGAGGTATTTTAGGTGTAAGCACAGTTGTGTGGATAACAAGGAGGTTAAGGAGGTCCAGTCATGCCAACGGGAAGAATGAGGATGCGTTCAAGCAGCTCACATTATAGTAAAGAACAAATAAGAAAACCATGGATTTTGCTGAATTTCCCGGGGAGCTGATGTTATTATACCTTTTCTTACTTAGAGTAGTATTTGTTCTGTTCAATTTCACTTATTTCTTAGTAATAGAAACTGTAAAATTATGGAAGTGACAACTTATCAAACAACAGGGCTTTTCTTAATGCTAGTAATTCTCAGGCACCCATCAACGACAGTCACAGCAGTGACTGAATCAGAACGATAAAGAACCTCTTATTATGGCAAAATATCAAGGTATCAAACACGAGGTTCAGTTTCATTTAGATATTTTAAACACAGAACTGTGAATCACTTGTACTGGAAAAGACCTTCAAGGCCATCAAGTCTAAGCCTCAGCTCAACCTACCAAGTCCCATCTCTAAACCACATCCCTTAGTGCCACGTCCACAGTCTCTAAAAATATATCCAGAGTTGGGGACTCCACTTCCTGGGCAGCCTGTTACAGTCTTTGACCATTCTCTTCAGGAAGAAATTCTTCCGGACATCCAATCTAAGCCTCCTCTGGCAAAACTTAAGATCATTTTCTCATGTGCTACCACCTGTCACCTGAGAATAAAAGACTAACATCTCCTCACTGCCACCTCCTTTCAGGTAGTTCCATTTGGAACACACAGGGAGCAGTGAAAGACCTGAAGCAAACAGGACCTCAGCTTATTTTATACAGCTTAATTGGGTGTTCGAAGTTCATTGACATTTCTCTTTTAGCATGTGCATGCAAGTGAAAGCGTTTGTTTCTGAGTCCAAGCTCTGTTGTTTCAGAAACTGCAAAATGAAAATCAAATTAAAGTTTGGTTTCTGCAATACAAGCTAACCAGAAGGACAACAAAGAGCTTACCAAACCCTGGCGCATTAGGTAGAGCAATAGGTGGCTGCTTCATGACAGGAGGCAGCGCAGATGGGAGTTGATAGCCTTGTAGTTTTAATTTGATAAGTTTCATAGCTATTGAAAACTCCAGCTGATCCATCCTTCCATCATTGTTCATGTCAGCTAAAGCCCTATAAAATACACAATTTTCACAGTTAAATTCTAAAATTATGATCTTCAGGACTGACCTAGAAGCGTGCACACAAAGAACCATATATTCAAGACAAATTAAAAACCACTCAAAAATAATCATGCCAAGGTAAAAGCAGTCATCAAACAAGACATTTTTTAAACCAAGAGCTTCTTGATTTTTTTCATGGAGTGATTACTAAATAGTTTTAAAGTCACTTTTCAACTCCTGAGGAATTACAAAAAAGCAAATAGAAAGAAAGGGTTAATGCAGTTGTACAAAAACTTTTCAAAATCACACAAATAAAACTAAATGCCACTACAAACAGAACCACAGAGAATCGTATGACTGAGTCTGCAAATTAGTACATCAGCTAAACTTACAACAAAACCTTCTTTAAATTTGTGCATTTTACTAAATACCATTATGTGTACAAACAGTTTTCCAGGAAAAAAGTAGTACACGATAAAACACAGAGACTACGCCTTGTGCAGGCTTTCATTTAGAGCAGTCAACTTAAACTGTCTTGTGTTTTTATTCCATGGTTAAGAAAATAGTGCTCAGCATGGAATGGGGATAAAAGGAGAGGGAGAAGAAGGAAGAATGTTAGCTCCTGCAGTTGCAAATCAAAAAACAAAAAACAAAAAAAAAACACAACAAAACAAAACAAACAAAAAAACCAGTAAATGCATATTAATGGTGTAATCAGATGTAAGCTTAGATTTTCAAACTGTGCTTATTTTTTGCACTCAACTGAAGAATGAAGTACACATTTCAGTACTTCAATAATATACATTTTTAAGTTCACTCATACATTTACAAATCATGGACACGCAAAGGACCTGGGCAGCTTAGTTAAACAAAGGTTTTTATTTCTAGATGAAATCTGGAAATGAAAACATAAGTTTTCATACACGTATGTCAAAAGTTATCAAAACAGTACTGCAATACACTGTCAGTTATTTATAACTGATACTTCAACAACTAGGCAGTCTGGTAAACATGGTGGCATAGCATTCAAAGAAATGAAAACCCCCTCAGTCCATGTCAAAAAGAAAAGAAACCGAGGATCTCAGTAGATCAACCACATATCCCCTGGTTTAGACTGCCAGTAGCATTCTGTGAAAACTAGAAAAACTAATACTTTCAAGACTTTTTCTTCAGTGTAGCAACTTTCTGACTATAGTGAAGTAAAATAAAGTAACACTACCAAGAATCTGTCAGCAGTATTTAAAGAAGAAAGTCCTGAAAGTGAACCGAGTATGTTGGGGCTTACGGTCAGAAAGAAAAGTGTGCATTACACCACTCCCTCTAAGACACTGAATTAATACATACATTCCATTCAAGAACAAGTTTTGGCTGTGTGAATATCTAAATGTTGCCTTCTGAAGCTCTGTGTCACAGTGAAGTTTAATTTACATATCAAAGCTGTCTGCTTTTCAGTAACTTTAAACTTTGCTTTAATTCTACTTAGACTTTGAAAGCCCAAATTTGTAGTCAAAATTGGTTCTGGGATCCACACAGCATAATGCAATTTGGATTCAAGTTTCACAGCTCAGTATGTAATTCAGTTTACTAATATTCATTTCAAAGTAGTCTGTTGCAGTAGTCAGACTTCATACCTAATAGTCCAGCCAGCAAAAGGAAAAGAGAAAACCAGCATAGCAAAACTGAACCAAGAGAGGTATGAGTATTCATTTGGAATGAGTATCTCTTCCTTGCAGAGCATCACTGCTCTGGAGTCTCAGCCTCTGACCACTCTTCCATAAAGAGCACACAAAATATAGGTACCATCTGAAGCACCGGGCTGGCTAAAATAAAACAGAAATGTGATACTTTGTAACTTGCAGAAATGAGTGAAAGTACCCTAGCGTAGGCAAAGGAAGCCTCTCTCCTAGAAGGGGCAAGGTTAGACTGTAGTAACAGTTAGTAATAAATGTGTCCAAAATAATTACTTGGGTATATAAGGGTATTTTAATTTGCTTCCTCACATGCATTTTTCTTTTCAGACTCAAAACAGTTCATATACATTTGTCACCACCTATAAACAGTGATGTCAGATTTCTGAAACTCTCACTTGAGAGAAAATTATACTGCAAGTCTTACAAGCCTGAAATATTCACAGGTGAAGACAAAAAAAAAAGTTATGTTGAGTGTGAGAATGTCAGAATCTTCATTGCTAAAACTATTTTTTGAGATGCACTCTTCTGTGGGTTTTGTATTAGATATTAGACCAACATACAGTAAACAAACAGGGTAAGATGGCATCATTAGAAAATAAAGAGTGTTAAAAACAATGGGAGCTAAGAGAAGATAATTAGTTTCATTTAATTGATGCTTACAAGCAAAAGAAAACACAACAATATCAGCAGGGAAAATGTGCGGTTTTTTAATGAAAGTTTAATTCAGTCATTGCTTAGTCATTTTTCTGTTGGATGCCTAGTGGAAAAGGGAGAACAAAAAACAGGTGTATATAGCTAGTAGACCTGTAGATGTTCATACAGAGTCAGAGAAAAGAGTCTGGAAGAAACCTATTCTAGCAGATTTTTTGACTGCACTCCAATTAGCCAGTAGTCCTCCCAAAGGAAACATCTTCCTCAACACATGGAGAAGTCAGCCAGCTCCATTGGGACCAACTTGCACTGACAACTCAAACTAATAGTTTCAGTGTTCCTTACATCTCTGCATTTAAGCAAAGATGTATTTATAGTAGTCCTGTTTATTCAACTCAAGGACCTTCTACAAACATGCAACTACTTTGATTTATAAAATTGAAGGCCTTTCATCACAGAAGCAAAGGCATGGCAAAACACATGGCCATGAAAATGCTTAAGAGTTTTAAGTTCAACTGTAGGCAAGCTTGATTCTACAGACACTACCTATTGTAAGAACACGTGAGCCTTTGCATTCAACATGAGAATATATTAACTGACCAGTATTAAGAAACTTTAACATACACCAGCCTTATTGCTGGTTCAGCTCACTTATTCTGCATCAATGACTTTGTTAGTTAATTCAGGAGTATGAATTTCAGTGAAAAAGGTAAAGTACATGCTGAAATATTTATACCTGTTTTTACAGCTCATTAACAAAATCAAGCTTTTTCTGGGAAAATCTTTAGTGAATATACAGGACAAATTTCCATTTCTAACGACTAAGCCTAGTTGTGATACTGTTAGATTACAGTGCTACTTTTGTATAAACATCACCTTCAAGGCAGCAAGTGGCTGACAGCAAACACTACCTAATTACACTGTTCTGCTTATAATGAAATTTGGAAGAACATAATGTCCTTAAATTTATTTCAATTAATGTCTGGAAGGAAACCTGTGGAGAGCAGTAAATGGATTAAACATTGACTAAATATTGATTATATTTCATAGAACATGCCTGTGTTTACAAAGGGGTTTTTTCTAATGATAAAAATTATAGTGAGCTTCATCACAATGCTTGATTTCAGGTGATCAGATTTTTCCCCTACAAATCTCTTCCTGCTTCTCTCCTCTGTTGTGGAGAATGCAGAAGCAACTTGACTATTTCTGCATCTATGAAAGGCAGAAACTAAGCAAGCATTTTTTTTTCTTTCAAATGCATATATTATTAGGCTACAATATGTATCTATCTCCATGAAAATAAGTTGCGAGCTTGTGAAGGAAGCCTATGTCTGGAAAAAGTAGTGTCAACCATTGGCTTTAGTTTGTCCCAAATAAAACAAGTACCTCCAAATGGATGAAAGCAGCTGGCATTGATTACTTGCGTTCCCATTTAATTCAAGAGAGACAGGCTACACAGAAAATGCTTTTAGAGGCCACCACTCAGGAGAGCTTTAGAAGAAAGTCTGATTATAACCTACTTAAAAACAGCTATCTTTCAAGCCATTGCACTCTTGATTCAAAGCCTACTTAGAGGCTTCTTAATAGATTACCAGCTTGGCACACTACAAAGTTTATAAAGGACAGAATAGTTCATACATGACAGACCACAATAATTCCACTAATTTGCTATGCTGAGATTTCTTTCTCACATCAGTGTCGAGTAGAAGAAACATAGGAATTCTCGGTGCCAGAAAACACGGTCCTACTGTTTTTACGGAATATGAATTCTAGGGAAGCTTTGACTAAGAGCAGGAATTCAAATAAGATATAGTCTTTAGAGGTGCATCTCAGGAAGCAGTTCCACCAACCACAGAACATCCTCAAAGCAGCCCCTGAAGAAGACATTTAACTGATGCTTCAGCTAGCTGGTGTTTGTTGAAGTTTTTTTCATGATAAAAAAATGGCAGTTTCAATTTATTTAAAATTAAAACAGGATAGCTACTATGATTGCTATCACTAAAACAAAATGCTCTCTCAAAAGATAATATGTTTGAAAATTCACAGAGGGCTGGCCTTTCCTGCAGAAAACTGGCCAGTCACTCTTCAGGCCAATCCCCTCCACAATTCCTTTCCCAGTTGTGTTTTTCTATATAAGAACTTCCACAACCAACAAAACAGACAAAACTTTCTATTAGCATAGGTTTATCTACACATAGATGTGATTCTATTATGTAACACACAGATAAGATTCCTTTACAAAACAAATACTACGCTCTTGCCTGCATCTGTTATTGATGTAATAAACTGTATTCAAGTAAGTGGAATTATTAAAAATAGAAAAAATGCTTGCAACACCCAAAATGCACACAATTCCACATTTCCAGGATCAGAAAAGTAATATGAAGATTTGTGTAAGTTGCTCAAATTCACAATAGTGATTTTAGGATACTGCTATTAATTTCTATATTCACAGAGCAAGTGTTCCGCTTCTAAATCTTAACCCAGCAGTGATCCACATTTTTCAGTGTGGTCTGGAACATACTGTGACGTCCTTTGGTGGCTGAAATGGACTTTATGTCACTAAACAGTCTGACTGCTATTGCTTCTGAGGGACAGTATTAATACATGGGAGGTTACAAGCATTCACTGATCCATCAAGAAAAGAGTTAAATTAAAGTGGTGGGAAAATAAAGATTTTCTTTTCATCTGTTGTTGTTGTTGTTGTTGTTGTTTCCTTTATTTTTTTAAAGGGATTCTTATTTTTATTACCACTATGCAAACACTGTCTTACTTGGTTACGCTAATTCCAACTGTGAATGCATACAAGTGATCTAGACTCTAACTTAGGTAATTACTTCTCTTAATTCAGAGATAATTGAAAAACGAAGAGATGGTGAAAAGGAGAGATATCTACATTGTTTTGTATGACTTTAAAAGGCAGCATGAATAAGTTTTAGTTCAGCTTTATTGAAAAAAATGTGCAAGTTCAGGCCTTGTCTCTATGACAACTACAGAACTAGTGGAATGATTCTCTCCCTCTCAAGAGGCTGAAAAACTGCATAATTCAGAGAGGAAGAGATTTTTAAGTCAGACTATTTACAACCATTTAGTTTCGTTAACACCTATTTAAAGCTCATGCCTATGGAATCATTTTGGAGAAAAACTGTTTTGTGTAAGCCAAAACTTCCTTGCTTTTTAATTAAGAGGCAAGAGAAATTCCACAGTGTCATTTGAACTTCTACTGAGTCTTCCTGCAACTAAGGTAACCAGATCAGATTTGATATTTATAAGACAAAAGTAATTTGAAACCAAAATAAACTATTTATTTAAAAGCCATGTAAACTCAGCCCTTCTTTAAGGCATGCATATTTCCAAAGCAAATGTTTTTCTTGAATGAAAATAACATTCCTTCTCCATTCTGTGCAAGATTCTGCCTTTGGAAGCCCTTATTACAACAAAAAGTTTTCTTAAGTGCAATAAACCACTCCCTCTTTTCAACAGTTAACATCAGAGAAAAAGTAAACACATTTTCCAAAAGTTGCTCTTGCAGCTTTTTCCACTCTAGAAAGTTCCTGCAGTAACACAGCTAATGAAAATTATGAACAGCCTATGTAAGTTAGCATTTCTGAATCCAGAAGGTTCATGTAATTTGAAGAGGAAATTCTCCAGCATGAAGAATTGGGAGACTGTAAAAATGTCTGCGTTGTGTAATACACAGCAATGTACATTTTAAGATATCTAAATTCATCAAGAAACAGTAAAAATGTCAAGCTTTCAAAATGTATTTCTAGCTACAACAGAAATAGTCCACTGCCAATCTTAATTTAGTAACAAATTTTGTTGGTGTTACATAGGTTGTCCAATAAGAAATACTTTTATTACTATAGAATCATAGAATTGCTCAGGTTGGAAAAGACCTTAAAGATCATCGAGTCCAACTATGACCCAACCATACTACCCTAACTAACAACCCCCCACTAAATCCCTGAGCACCACATCCAAACGGTTTTCAAACACATCCAGGCACTGTGACTCAACCACCTCCATGGGGAGCCCATTCCACTGCTTAACTACTCTTGCTGTAAAGAATTTTTTCCTGATATCCAACCTAAACCTCCCCTGGTGCAACTTGAGGCCATTTCCCCTCGTCCTGTCACCTGTCAGCAGTGAAAAGAGACAAACCCCGCTCTCTCGCTGTAAGCACCTTTCAGGTAGGTCTCTCCTCAGCCTCCTTTTCCCCAGATGAAACAGCCCCAGTTCCTTCAGTCTCTCCTCATAGGGCACATTCTCCAAGCCTTTCACAAGCCTTGTTGCCCTTCTTTTGACCTGCTCCAGCACCTCAGTGTCCTCTCTGTACTGTGGTGCCCAAATGTGAACACAGTACTAGAGGTGAGGCCACACCAATGCCGAGTACAGGGGCAGGATGACTTTTCTAGTCCTGCTCACCACACCATTCCTGATACAAGCCAGGATGCCATTGGCCTTCTTGGCCACCTGGGCACACTGCTGGCTCATATTCAGCCAACTGTGCATGAGTACAGCAAGGTCCCTTTCCATCAGGCAGCTTTCCAGCCACTTCTCCCCAAGTATGTAGTTTTGCCTGGGGTTGTTGTGACCAAAATGTGGGACCCAACACTTGGCCCTACTGAAACTCATACAGTTTGCCTTGGCCCATCGATCCGGGCTATCCAGGTTCCTGTGTAGTGCCCTTCTCCCTTCAGGCAGATCAACATTCCCTCCCAACTTGGTGTTGTCTGCAAACTTACTGAGGGTGCACTCAATCCCGTCATCAAGATCATTAATAAAGATGGATTTAACTCCACTGACCACAACTCTTTGGGCTCAGCCATCCAGTTACTTAGTTACTTACACTGTACTACTTACAATGCTTAACAATGCTATTAGTAAAGTTTTAACAAAGCAGAAAGCATTCAGTGGTATGAAATGAAGTTTCCATATCTCTAAGTTCAGAAATGCCATTTGTAGGATGGCTACTTCCAATAACTGAAAAAGTAACTTCAAAACACAGCTAAATTATACTAGAAAGCATATTTGCACTGTAGACTTCAGGAAGCACACTTGACAAAATGGGTGATTTTAAATGCCAGTATACAGAATATTATTACTTGTCAAGTCTGTACTAATAAGCTTCACACTGACAACTACAATGTTCCCCCACTGCATATACTCACCATATCTGTGCTAACACCGGCTGAGGTAACCCAGACTGAAAAAAAAAGTTTCTAGCTTGATCACCTATAAAATAAATAGGACATCATTTCAGAAAATGCTAAAAATATATGTAAGAATAAGGAGAAAATTATAAATCGGAATATCTAAATCAGAAGCAAAAGTAAAGCCATTAATACTTAATGCTACACACACATAACAGAAAAGGAGATTTAAATTGGGTTTGTCACTTGAGAAACTACAAGATATTTGCAGCAAGCACTTGCTGTTTGACAGTTAGCACCACCTGGACATGAACATTCATGATAACAGGAAATTCATAGTTCACATTCCCAAATCTGTGTCAATGGGTCTCTTTGAGCAACATACTCTTTGTGAGAACAAGAAAAATGTTTATTTCCAAGAAAGTTTGTACCAATACAAACTTCCTGATTTTTTGTTAGTGCCACGATAGCCAGCTGGCACTAACTAAATAAAGTGGTCTTCGTCTTGATGTGAGTCTGATAAACAACCTCTAATGTAATGGTGCATTTCATTTTTCCAAGTATGACAAACTAGCAATAGCACTAAATATCAAAAGAGATCAATAAATAACAGTACAAACTTGCACGCTGAACTGTAACAGATTTTATATCACATCTGTTACCTAACAGAGCAGAAACAATATAACAGGAGGTATGCACTAGTGTAATGTGTGATATTGATTTGATACTCTGAAATGTTTTTTGATGGACAGCAAAAAAAAGGTAACACATTGATACAACTCACCCTTCCATTGAGTATAAGAGTTTAGATAGGACTGAAGATAACTTTAATGTAGAAAAGCAAAACAAACAAAAATAGCAGACATCATAAAGCCTTTAAAGCCAAACAAATCAGTGGGTTTTAACGAAAAATTAGTGGGATCAATGCAGCCTTTACTTCAGCCTTACTTCCCACAGTTTATATCAGTCTTTGTCATTTAGATTTTTTAAGGCCATCCACACTGATTTCACTACTTCAAGCACAGTTTCTGAATCAGACTTCAGTTAAATTGACAGATTTTTATTTGAATAGACTTCTCTTGATATGTTAGCGTAACAGGTTGTCCCCAGGCAGAAATTAAAACCCACGTAATCATTCAGTCATTTCCCTCACCACAACAAGACGAAGAAGATAACAGGAAAAATGTGAAAACTTGGGAATCTCATTGGCCAAGATACAGATAACTGAAACATGGGAAAAAAAAATACAAGCAGTACACAGGTAAAAACTCTCACCGCCTCCTACAGGCAACCAATGCCCAGTCAACTGGGCATTCTGAGCAACGTCCACTCTGAGCAACAGCTACTTTGGAAGACAACCGAACCCTCATAATCCTATATTTTTCTTGTTTTTGTTGAGCACACCAGTACAGCATATGTCTCTGGTTGGTTTAGGACAAATGACTTGGCAGTGTCCCCTCACAACTTATTATCCACCCCCAGCCTACTTACTGCAGGGGGCAGCATGAGAAACAAACAAAGCCTTAAGGCCATGTAAGTGCTGGTCAGCAATAGCCAAAATGGTGTTACCAATACTGCTTTAGTCACAAATGCAAAACACAGCACCATATGGGCTGCTATGAAGAAGTTTAATTCCATCAGAGCAAGACCCAGGACAGTGAGTTACTTCATTAAGGACATCAGAAGCACTATAAATATTACCATGTATTGGGTTGATTCCACATCCTGAACTATTACTATAGTCTCACAACAGAACTGCTTTATAGAGCCAGTTACAAACAATTTTAATTGTACTTAAAAATCAAGTGGCATAAACCAGGAATAGTGTGTGTATATAGTATATCAGAAATTGTGGAGTCAACAGCGAGGCATACAAATAACGGGATGTAAAGTGAACAAGAGAAGTTCTATTTTCTAAATTCTTATGTCCTATTTTCTCCTAGGCAGCTCTGTACATACTTAGGCTCATTACCTAAGATGCAATTAAATGAAATTGGAACTGAAATCTCTTTCATTACCAGTGATAAATCCAGATGTTGGTTTCAGACTGTGGAACTGTTGATCATGTTTAGCTCTCTCCTCCACAGTAATAGCCCAGATATCCAGGTTGCCTAGTTGGAAAGAGATGGAGAAATATAATTAAAAAATACCATCTAAAAAAGCCTTCCCTATTTTGTCGTGAGTTAGCTCTCCATCTCCCATGCTATTTCTGAGTATACCATCCCATTTTGGACCTATGAAAACAATATACAAATACACAGAAGCTATTCCCCCAAAGTCTCTAGCTGAAAGCTCCATGAATTCTTAAACAGATAGTTGGTACTTGCGATCATAGTAGAACTAAATGTTAACAAATTACCATGACTGCTGAGCACTGATTCACTCATCTGGCTCAGGGGAATCTTAAGTCACAACTAGGCAACCTAAAGTGCAATCACACTTTAAAATGGGTTATTAAAAGACAACATCAGAGGACATAACACAGAAAGGTCACAAAACATAATATTTAGGGGGTGGTGGCCAGCTGCCTCAAAGAGCACATACAACTGAAATGCAACTGAAGTTCTTCTAACTGAAAAGGTATGTCAACTCATGAGATGTGTATTATGTAGTTTTGTATTCTTGTAAGAGAACTCTTCATACTTGTCTAGGAGAAGTGTGATGCAACAAGACAGCTAACATTCTTCACAGGCAACAATAGCACCACATGGGAAATACAATTCAGGAGCACACTCATCCTTCCTCTGAAACTGAGAAGTCTGAGTATCAGATCATGTTATGCAGCCCAGATTCTTCACACCACACTTTTAAGCTGGACACGAGTACTTAGTGTGAATTAAGATTTACTGCACCTTCTACCACACTTATGCTCCAACAACGTGCTCCTTAGTTCTGCTTTCATTTTTTCAGCAGTTTTTCCTCTCTTCCAGACATTTCACTAATACTAATACTGCATTGCAGGCTAGTCTGAACAATTTGTAGACCAGTTACACATCATGACTTCAACACCTAGAGAAGCATCTTATGCTGATGCAACTTCCTGTACGTCCTATTGTACACATGCAATGATCTGAAGGCATCTTAGTTGCTGGAATTACTGTTCTGTGAGAATAAAGAAGAGAGTTAATATTCACTCTGTCCCAGCACTAAATTCTCAGAGACTCATTTTCAGGTAATAGGACCCATAAATCCCTACAGCAAGCATTTCAAACTGCTTGTAGGATGAAGCAGAATCAAACTCAGCAGATTAGAGGAACAGGAGGATTTCTTGCCTCCTGAATTTCTTCTAATTAAAAACTACTTTCATGAGGCAAAATGTACCTTGAGAGAAAATGAAATGGACAATTGGGAGAGAAACATCCTTTTAAATGTTAAGTTTCATTAATGACATAAAACTGTATCTTTGGTAACAAATTCTCATCTCTGTTTCAGACAATCTATGAATTTCTAGAAAGCAGGTTGATAATAACTCGTTCAAAGAAAGGGTATGTGTTTTTTTTAGGAGTACTCCAAAAAAACAGAGGCACTGTAAGCACGTTTCAGAGCTGTGCTGCCTATATGAATGAAACTGGATTCTCACACAGTATCACAGTATCGTGCGAGTTGGAAGGGACCTTAGAGATCATATTGTCCAACTCCTGGGATTCGAGCCCTCTGTGTAGCAGAGCAGCATTTCTGCCACTTATGCCACAGCGGGGATTCGAACCCCGGGCCTCTGGTGTTGCAAGCAGCAACTTATACCACTGCGCCACCATGAATGTTCCAAAACACAACACTTAGTATAAGCAATAATCTCCCCCACCTTCATGCAGACCTCTGGCAGGACTTGACCAATATACAGCCTAGGCCAACTAACAGCAGATGAGCATCTGCCTGTAATGGAAACATGACTACTCTTGTCTGGCATAAGATCAAAAAGCTGGATGCAGTAGGGTGCACGTGCAGAGAGAATTCCTTGAATATAGTTTGACTAAAAGAAAAATACCACAGCATATGTAATGATTCTCTAACTTGCTCTAGCCTGATTTGAGGTGTACATGACTCCAGTATTCCCTCCCCCTCTCAAAACACCACAAAAACAAACAAACAAACAGAAACCAGCTCTTCCTATCTATTCCCAAAAGAAATAAACCCCAAACTAAAACTCTTTTGATCTGAGGTAATAAAAAATGTTATTAACTATTTCAAAACAAAAAATAATGCTTTCTTCTCTGGATTCCCTGAAACTAAAACAAATGACTGTATCTTCTTCTTCATGATAGAGATTTGGTTGGTATTAAAACAGTAGATCTCCTCTGGGGGATATGAACATCAAAAGAGCTGACACTAGTGTCAAGAAAGTGTAACAGTCTCTTCAGGAGGGCTATGAATGGCATCTATGATAGCGCGTCATCTCCATCTTTTGTTATTTGAGGAAACAATGAGATCTATAAGAGAGCATGAAGTGGGATCTTTCCCAGCACCAAGACATCATACATGGCTTCAGATCCAACATAGAGGCTGCAGTGCACTGCAATATATGTGAATGCAAAGGAAGCAGCCACCAAACCACAAAACTGACTCATTAGAAAGTTATTCTTGAAGGCAGCAGCAAGCCCTGTAAGCTTCTGTTCTTATACAAGGCTTGGCAATCATCACATGTGCAAAAGTGACGCAGTGCACTCTCATACATGAAATGGGCACTTTCTTCTCATGAACAAATAAACAGAAGGTCGCACACACCACATTCTCCCCAACAATTAAATAAAGCCTACTATGCACATTCGCTTCTTATAGATAGTCATCCTTAAAATGAGCAGTGTTCTAGAACATCCATGAGTCACTCCATTTTGAATGGCGGGTGCTGTGCCCTTTTCATTCCCATTCCCCAAGAAGACTGGATTATTCTTGAAAAAGTAGGAAGTAAAATAAAACCAAAACCAGAAGCATTTATATTTATATGTAGGTTGATACTACAGATCATACATTTGGATCAAGAGCTCTCCCAAGATGGAGACTGAATAAATTTCACCTGCATCTTGAACAGTGACTGCAGGTAACAGTAAATGACAGATTCTAGAAAAGGGGAACCAAAGATTTCTTTACAACCCCATTTGTTTCTTAGATTTTTCGTGTCATTTTTGTAAGTGTAAGTATGGTGCTGCCTGGTAGATCTGGTTTAAGTACAAATATAGTAACAGGCATCTCTCACACCACATTTGAAATTAAAGATACTGCAGAAACTACATTAACCACATGCTTATTTCAAGCTACTCACTATAGAGTAGCCAGATTGGAAAAGCTGCATGAGAAGAAATGTAAATTCCTTCCTTCCTAAAGTCACATAGTACAGTTAACAAGATCCTGGACAACATATGCAAGATCAAATGGTAATACATAAAGTTGAAAAAATAAAACCTGCTATCCATCTGCAACGCAATAAGAACTCTCTGAAGATGGTAGATTAAAATGCTTTGAAGAAGTTTCTGTAAGAATGTATGTGTTTAAATATGCGTGCATGCAAAGCACAGCCCTAACTATAAACACAAGGGAATACATGAGTCCAAACCAGTAGATTCCATTCATATCATGACTGCTCTCAGAACGTGGAAATGAAGCTTTTCATAACTTCCTATACAATCTAGAAGTATATCCTATTTGATCAGTGAATTTATTTAATAAAAACTTTCAGAAGCCAGTTTTGTTCACAACTGAGTACTTCTGGCACCAAACAAGATGTAATTCCAAGGCTGATAATCAAGGCAGAGGATGGCAGCTTCATTTTATATATTTCTTCTGGCTGTCAATTGCAAAGAGAAATTTCTTTTGATTTGTTCCACGTGCTTTTTCGCAGTGGCAGAGATTGCATCCAAACAACTGCCTCTCTCTAACATACTTTGAACAATGTGCTTTTTTCTTCTGAAGCCTCTTACTGAAACTCAAATGCTACATAGAAATTTGGTTCCTAGCTACATCACATCCCAAAAACTAGACTTTCCTTTATAGATTTATATATTTGTACACATATTTATATATTTGTATACATAAACACATATGTATACACATTTTTTGTGTATTTATGTATATTTACACACGCTTACACAAACGCATATACACACATATGAGAAACATATCTGTCTTCTCCAAGAAATGTCCACAACAGATGCATCATTCATGTGGAATCAAACAAGTTTCAATGGTTACTAAACATTTATCTTCTAATTTAAACACAGATTTGGGGACAATGTTTGAAGTGATAGAATACAACAGTATCTGCCATACTCTTTAGCAGTGAAAAAGTCCAAGAGTCCTAAAACAAAAATCACATCTGTTTCTCAAGCACCAACAGTGCTTGTGAAGTGAGAATTTATCATATTTAGGTAGCATTTTAGGATCTCCTCTGGGGAAACAAACAAACAAACAAAACAGACCTGAGTGGGGAAACTCAGACAGATAAAACCAGGTACCTTCAGAATGTTGATATGCCCTGCTGTTAGTCGCTGAGTCACCTGGATCTACCCTAGTTACAAAGTGAGGACTGCAATGGATCAATGTGCAAACAGGGAAACAGTGCTACTTTTCTGCTTGACCCTCTCAAAATGCCTTTGCAAAATTTCAATCATGTCCTCTAATGGGTCTGCAAAAACATCACAAGTCAGCTAAGATATCACTATGCAAAGATGTACGACCAAAAAACGCTTCAATGCAGAGCATATTTGGAAGACAATACATTTACACAGAATTTTGGCATATAAGAATATTTCAGAATACACTATGAACAACTTACCCCCAAAAGGTGTTGGAAACTGAGCCATGGTTCTTTCACTTTCAGCTTATTAACGGATGCCTGAAAATTTTAAAAGAAAAAGACAGTCACGGTTACAGCATCTTCCACTTTCAATGTATTAACTGTACCACCACATAATCAATTAGTACAGGACAAACCAAGGCAATGAAGAAGCGAAATAAATGCTACTTGCAAGAGCAGTTACTTAAATGAGATCTAAATGATTAATTTCTTGCACTACCCTATACATCCATGAGTGTCCTTTAATAGGAGAAAATAGCTATGTTTCAGTTCTGTTCCAACAATGTCTTAAAAAATGATCTTCGTTTATAAATAATCAGCGATGTAGTAAAGAATAGAATTAAGTCAGCCACAACTGACAAGATCTCAGTGACACTGCTCAATGCTGCATTACTTTACCAAGTGTAACAGCACTGCTCCTACTAAAGAGCAAAACTGGCTCTGGTTCCAACTGTTGAAACCATACAAGGCTGGCAGAGATCTGTTTTTACTCCTGACCAAAAAAAAATCATGTAATGCACTGCCTTGCTTAAAGTTCCTTTGTTTAAACCAAGTACATTAAAAAACAAAACTAGATTGCAAGACTCCTTTACCCCTCAGTTAGCTCACAAAGCGTTTTTAGATGAATTCAGTACTAAAGCTGACATCACAAGGAAAAACACTTTAGTCAGTGAGTGATACTCTTAATGCTGCTTGCTTTTCAAATAAAAGCAGTCTAGAGTCCAGAAATTTAATCTTTAGCAACAACAAAAACAAAACAGGGAAAACATTTTTCTTGCTCCACACAAAGACTGACATGAATTGCCCCAGCCAAGGGGACAATAGCTAGCCACGGAGCCACCAAACAATGCGAAAGCAGCCTCTTGTCCTACTAGATTCCACTCATGTTTTCCAGGCAACAGGAGAAAGGCAAAGGAAGCAGAATCAGAAGGAGAATTATTTAGACTGCTTGAGCAGCGGCAGAAATTTATCAATATCACTAAGAAAAGGCATTAACTTGCACCAACAATTTCCTTTTGTCTGAATTTCTTGCTTCCTCCCCTCTCCCCAACCCCCTTTCACACTTCCCACATACTCTTCTAGCTTCCAACTTGGGAACGTACTACACATACACTCCACAGATGTCACTGAAAAAAAAATAAAGAAAAAAAATGAATGACACAACAGCAACAAAAACCCAGCACTTCTGTGCATCAGTCTCCCCATCAGTTGCAATTTTTTCCCTTCATAATTTGGAAAAGCACTCAAGCACGGTACACAACTCAGAAACCTTCACCCAAACGCCAGGCAACATGGCCAATACTGATTTCATGCACGGAATACATCACCTCAAAAGATTAAAATCACACACATACCAATATGGTATTTTCAATCTCTGAAGTGTACTGACTTCTCTTATCGCTACGCTTCTATTTTCAAAACTACAAGCAAATCCTAGAAGGAAAGAGTTCTCATAACTGCCACAGATGTAACACTGAACCTTACGGCACAAGCAGCTTTTACACTCAAGTCAAAAAGAGAGCAGGAGAGACATGAGCAGAGCAGATTCTCTCCCTGCTTCCATTTCCCATACTACGCAGAAGGACAAGAAAGGCATTTAAGGCTGGCAGGCACAGAAGGGCAGGAACAGAAAGACAGACTTTCTCTTAGATTTGAGAAGAAAGAGAACTTAGAGAGTAAAAAAGAAATAAAAGATCAATATTCTCCAGTGGGAGAGAAATTTGTTTGCTCTTTATTGCCAACGTTACATCCATCTTCCATAACCAGAGATTTCATTTTACATTTCATTTGAACCCCAAGGGGTACATACTCAAGGGCTCTATCTCTGCAGATAAACTCTGCAACTGCAGACAGCCGATTCCAGCAGCTCAGGGTTTGTTACATATGAAAACAAAGGTTAAAAGAGAAAAGGAATTACGCGGCATTCTAATGCTGAGTGACTTTGTAGGTTTTTTTGGTTGATTAATATTTGGGTTGAAGAACACTGGGATGTTGAGCAGATACTATTTATCTGAAAACCATCTAGCATATTCATTACATTATAAACTTCCCATGTACTCATAATGATTGTAATGGAAATACAATCATTGACGTTTCAATTTGCAACACCATTCTGAAGTAGTAACAAGTTAGTTTAGATCAGCATTCTTCACACCCCAATCTCTGCTGCATGAGCTCCTTCCCATACCCGTATTTAATCCTCCCAACAACCCCAGCAGGAAGACATAACATGGTGAAACAAAAATGATGTAGGAGCTGGAAAGATGACAGCAAAACAGTATGGGTAAACACAACTACCTTAATAAAAACTGTAGGTTCTCTCTAGTGAATTACCAGTATTCATATTTGTAGGGACTTATTACTTAGGGTTTTTTTGTTTGTTTTTTATTTATGTTAACCTTCTAACAGATTTGACTGCAGTTGACCAAGAGTTCAGAAGTTACTCAAGCAGGAAGTAGAAGAGACCATAAGGGGAACCACAACCGCACTGCTACTAAGCACTGTCCTTAAAAAGCCAGCCTCAACCCCTTAACAACATAAGCAACATTATGGAAGTAATGAAATGTTAAGGGTTCATCAAATACTTTATTTTGCTCAGATATTTTATGTTTCCTTTAGAAAGAGCAATAGAAAGCTCTGAGCCACTCATCGTCACCTGCCCACAAAAAGAGCTTAATGTATTACCTCTCTGGAACTACAAAGGTGAAAAGCCCACAAAGACTGGAGCACCTATTTCCAGCAAGGAAAGTAGGGGAAGAGTGTATTAATTCTCCAAATAATAGGGTTGATAAAAATGAAATAGCAGGTTTTTTTCTAGTGAAACTTATCCATTCAAGGCCAGGCTGGTTGTGGCTCTGGGCAGCCTGGTCTGGTGGTTGGCGACTCTGCACATAGCAGGATGATCACTGTGCTCCTTTGCAACCCAGGCCATTCTGTGATTCTATGATTTTATTGACAATACTGGGAGACATGCTTAACACAGAAATCAGATGTTCCCTCCGCTATATATCACATACAGACAACATGTCTCAAAACTTTGCATTTTTTTTCTCTATTCAAAGTTGCCTATGCACTTAGAAGAACATTAATGTACAAAATTGAAAAAAAAAAAAAAAAAAAAGAAAAAAAAAAAACAACTAAAAAATTTTAAAAGAAGTATAAACTAAGTGCAATTTAACCATCTCTGTGCTATACATCCTTGTATGTACCACAGAACAGCCTGGGTTGCAAAGAACCGCAATGATCTTTCAGTTTCAACGCCCCTGCTATGTGTGCAGGGTCACCAACCACCAGACCAGCTTGACCAGAGCCACATCCAGACTGGCCCTGAATGGGCAAGTTTCACTAGAAAAAAAAAGCTGTATTTTTACTCTCCTCAAAACTCCGCACAACATTTCTATTCCAAAACAGTAATTCACAAGATAAACTGGGCATACGAAACATACAGTAATCCCTGAAGCAACTTATCGGTCACCTTCCCCTCCTACAAGGAAAAAAAAAAAAAAAAAAAGGATAAAAATGGAAAAATAAAGCCAGATAAACCACATCCTTTTCAAGAATTCCAAGTTATGGCCAAATACCCCCAGGCAGGATGTCATGTGAGATTATCTCAGACTAACAGCAAGTTTTGTTGCTTTCCCACGTTACGTGGAAAAGTCCTTAGACTACTGTTAATGAAAGGACATCAACAGTTTCAGCAAAGCCTGGTTATTTTAGATAGATGTTGGAAAATAATTTGAGGCACTCACGAGGAGTCTGACTCTTGCCCTTTGGAGATCAGATCATGAATACAGTTACCAGTTTTAGGCAATTATTCAGAGTTTCAGCTCTTCATAAGAACCATTTACTATCCTGAAACACCCTCCCAGAAGTCAGGATGTTCTACTGTTTCTCTGGGCACAGTCACAGATGCTGTTCACATTACTGTGGCAATGATCAAAAGGGCTGAGAAGGTTAATTTCGTAAACGTAGTATCTATCTCCTGCTAAACAGAGAAAGCTGGCCACAAATGGAAGAGAAATCACTACAAACCCAGCAGGTAGGCAAAAGGTGTTGTAACAAAGTGCTCTTCTCTTTGCTCTGCTCCAAGTCAGAAAATCGCTGAGGACTCTAATAAAGAACAAACTCCTTACTTCCTAAAAACAGGAAAAATTGAGACATTCATCAACCTGATGTTGAGAACCGTAGTGGAAGCCCCAGAAAAAAAAGATGTTTCTGTGTACAATAAACTTGCAAGCAATTATGGCCATTGTTTATTGCCTTGCACTGTCATTCTGTCTTGTTCTGTCACTATGCTTTGAGTGGTTTTGGAAGAAAGATCTCAACCTCTTCCAGGAGCGATGAGATTTTTGTCTCTTCTGGCTGCCTAAGGGATACACTGCCCCAAATACATTGTATTTCTTCAAGACGTTAGGTCAAAGTTCAAGAGAAATGTTATGAAGAATGTTCTTGGTCAAATCAGACCTTTAATGCTCAGAGACATCTTTATTAAAGTTCAGCCAGCAGATTTCTTTGCTATCCAGATCGATAACAGGCTCACTGTTTTCTCCAGTTTCCCTTTCACCAAAACACTACTTGGTTTTGGTGATATATAGTAGTAGTATATATGTAGTATTTATATATAGTGGCTATAGTAGCTTACACTTTCAGGTGTGAGTTCATTTCTTCAATTAACCTGAAAATACTTACGTTAATAATTCCTCATTTAATCAGTAAGCAGTGTGTTCAGGATATTCTTTCATTCAAGACTATTTTTTTCAGAGCAAGTTCACAGATGTATTCCTTTTTTCTTCCAGCAGGTGAGAAGCAAATAACTGCTTATTAGTATTAACATTATTCTTCTGAAGCAAACAAGAATGACAATCCCCATTCCAAAGCTCAGGAAGCAATGGCAGTCAATGGGAGAAAAGACTCTCGTAGCCTGGTGAGACTGACTAAGGGTCCTAAACTAGGAGCAACTAGAGAAGGTGATATCATTAGGAACACTGAGCTTTGGCCAAGGGTTGGTGTGGCACTGTTTGGGGATGTCAGGGTTAAAGGGATTGTCCCTGCTGTTGCTCTCCAGCCAATCCTATAGAATCAGAGCACATCTGAAATGCTTGTATACTAACAAACACAACACCAAGAACAAATGGGACAAAATAGCAGCTTTGGATCTTTCTCAGAACTACAATGTCATTGGCATCAGAGAGACTTGGTAGGATGAGTTCTGTAAGTGCTGGAATGGAGGGATATAAGCTGCTCAGGAAGGACAGGCAGAACAGGTGCTGTATGTAATGGAAAGATGAGACAGGGAGCTAGTTAGCTGTGTCCCCCAGGAATCTGTTGAAGCAGATTTAGAGGTCTACAGAAGTCGGTTGCCTTTCAAGAACCACCTTTTAACAGGCCGGGAGTAGGCAATCCTACGGTGCCACATATCAAGCAAATGTCATAGAATGTGAGCCTGCCTGCACAGAGCTTCTCCTGGAACTAGGGCAGAACAAGAAAATACATGAGCTCTAGAAGCACAGTCTGGCTTCATACAGTGAATACAGAGCTGCAGTTTACATCTGTAATGGGAAAACAAGGAAAGTCAAACAGCAATTCGAGTTTGCACTGGCCTCTGTTGTGTCAGGTAGCAAAAGAAGCCAGCATTACACCCAGCTACCAAATGAGTATGAGAGAAGACCCAGGAAACTACACATGTTAGTCTAAACTTAGTTCTTGGAAAAGTTTTGGAATGATAAAATGGTTGAAAAGCAAAGCTCATGGGAACATATTAAACTGAACTACATTTGGCTGGCACCATCACCAGCAGCATTTGCTAAGGCTTAATTCTAGGACCAGTTTTGTTTAATGCTTTTATCAATGGTCTCCATGCAGGAATGAAGTGTAACCTTAGCAAGTTCACTTACAATACTAAACTTGAGGCGCTGCTGACACCCTGGAGGGACAGATTAAGGCTGGACACAAGACTGGGAGAAAAGAAAGCCAGGAGGTGACCTCAGGGAGACCCCAGAGAGGTAGATCATGTGCAATGCCTGTCAGCATTCAAAAAGAATTGGGATAATGTCCTTAACTAACTTTTGGTTAGCCCTTAAGTGGTCAGACACTTGGACTTCATTTGTAGTTTCCTTCCTTCTGAACAATTATTCTATTCTAATTCAAGGTAGAAGTTAACAGCGTAACTTGGAACAAAAACCTACTTCATTCTTATCGTGAACCACAAACACATTTTGCACGAGGGAACTGCAAGGAGCAGATAAACTAAATGATAAAGTTGGAAATAGAAAGTTAAATAACCCGACATCTTCCAATGTGATTACATTCAGCAACTTCATCCAGATAAGAAATACTGCTGATGAGTACACATTACCAGCAGTACTCAAATAGCTCCCAGGTACTGTATTTAAAGTATTTCAGGACACTAAGGACTATGTAAGCAAGCAAAAAGCCACTCCCTTAAGCAGTTCCCAATTTAATCAAATGGAATTAACACTGGGAGGAAAGCAAGCAAAGGCTGCAGTGATAAGAGCATTTGGTTGTATACTTTAACCAGCACTGTTTGAATTGCTGTTTCTAATTATACACATATATACGGTTTTTAATCTTGACAGCATTTCATCCAATAATTCCAGTCATGAGTGAACTGTGTTTGAATTACAGTATCTTTTTAAAAAGATGACAGAGTTTAATTTGAACAGATTGAACGTAATCTATATAATCTATAAGCTGTTATATTGAAAATCTGAAACACAAGAATGATGGAGTTAAAATACATACTATAGCTTAAATATAACCTTAATAATAGCCAGACATTTACTTCAAGAAGGATTTATTAAGAAGGAGAAGGAAATGAACGACATCACTGCTAGATACAAAAGTATTGCATTCTCTTAGACTCTCCAAGTCTGTCTTATTTGACAAACATGAACTTGAGCAGTGATCTCAATTGCCACTAAGTACTCATTTGTAGTTATAGTGAATACTAGCAGAATCAGACAAAGAAGATTGGTTCTGCTATTTACCTTAGGCAAAATGAAACAGTGATGCTTTATTTCAGAACTGTTAATCTAGCTGTCTCCAAGGCTCAAGGATCACTAAGTAGTGGCGATGTCTTAAAAGATATACTAGGAATAAAAGAGAAAAGTGGACAAAGCCTGGAGTTCAGCCTTAGCCAAAGGAAAGCCATTTCTGACAAAGTCTATGTGTTTTCTAACACCTAAGTGCATGGTTTATGTTATGGATATACTAACATACCATTCTAAGGAAAGGCTGACAGTCACATCATACTTTCAACTTAACCATCTCTGACTTCTTAGCGTTGCTTGTTCAGAGAGTTGAACACAGTTGTTCTGAAAGCCCAAAGCAGCACTGGCTGACTTCTATTTCACCAGGCATTTCTCCCTTGTCAGTTTTCTAACCTTTCCAATCCACATAACAAGTAACCTTGTTTCTTCCTTTACTGCCTCAGCAAAAAATAGCCTAGTTACAGAATAGTATGATAACACTTTATTTTTTTTTGTCTTGCAGATTAACTCTTTCCTTATTCCTACACTGAATATCACAGCACAAATGCTTTCTGTCCTTCTGGGCCACATCCTATATTGAGGAGTACATTGCTGTATTACTTGCAAGTCAGAGAACTCCTAAGTATACCAGAGGTTTGCTGATAGAACAACACAGCTCTACATGAACTCTCCCATGTTTCACCATGTCACCCCATTGTTCCTGCCTCCTCATGCATCATTTTGATCTACCATTCCTACCTGTTCCTCCTGCAGCTAAAGCCCCCCAACCCCTTTTTTTATATCCCTGCACAAGCTCAAAAGTGACAAGGGGATGGAGGTGGCAGAGCTGTGCTTCCTGTCACAAGGTTGAAATGCAAAGGAATTACCAAGACAGTTCAAATCAGTGTTCTCCCTTTCCAAGTAGGCCAACATAGCTGCATCTAATATTAGACGTGCCCGGATCAAAAGTCTCATCTCTCTGCTTGATGCTCTCAGGCTCTCTAGAAAAGTAGTCATGGCCCCAACCTGACAGAGTTCAAGAAGCATCTGGACAACAAAGATGTGGGGTTTGAATTTTAGGTGGTCCTGTGAGGAGCCAGCAGCCAACTCCATCTTAGTTGGTTCCTTCCAACTCAGTGTATTCTATGATTCTATGAATAAGGACAGCAAAAGGAATAGGTCAGTCATCAAGTCTTTCTTAAACAGCAGCAACTGCTTTCCATCACAAAGTTTCACCACACATAGAACAACCTTGATGCCATGAAGCTATGCTGTGCAAATCCCCACTCTCATCTAAACACGATAGCTGAAGACACTGTAAAAAGGGGGGGAAAGATTCAGATGTTCTCAGCTCTTTCACTTCATATTTCCCACCTCTGCCTCAAAGTAACATTTATGCTAGAAGTAGAGTAAGAAGGAAGTAAAATCCTGGAGTCAGCATGTCTATGTTGAGAGAGTGCAGGAGCTGTGTGGTCCTTCCCTCTTTCCTCCCTCTAGACAAAGCCATAAGGATAAAAAGGTTTAATAGGGCAGAAGTGGGATAAAGTTGGTGCTATAAAGGAAACCGCAGATGGCTCCTTTCTTTGAACTGCTCCAGCATAGGCCAGTTTGTTTTCCACAAGCATCTGCTCTTTTGAACTCTTTGAAGAGCAATGATCATCAGCTGCATAAAAAGTTGTATGGCAAAAGGTATATGCCATAAGCAAGCAGATTTTCAAAACAGTGTTTTATAAGTAGGAGCTATTCAGTGTCTATTAAGCTACAGCATCAATATTAAGTGAAATAGCCAACACCTCCCATCCATGGGCCTTCTGCTCTGTATGTCTTCATAGCTCTGCCTTCTTAACTCTTCTGTATGATGCTATCAGGGCCAAGAGCAGACATGCATTATGTCCTTCAGGCAAATATTGCTGCTATGTTCTCTTTTGGTCACACTTGATCCTGCTGTTCAGTCACAGGTTGATTGTAACAGTTCTTGACTAGCCTGCTTGACTAGAGCAAACAGCTTTCGCTGTACTACAGTTATGTGGCAGAGGGGAGACAGTAAGGGGGAAAGCATGAGAAACTGCCCTGTGAGCACCACACTCAGAAAGGGAGGAGGTGGTGCTCCAGGTGATGAGCTGGGATTCCCCTGCAGCCTGTGAAGATCATGATGGAACACGTATTTCCCTGCAGCTTATGAATAATCCACTAGAGAGCAAGATCCATGCTGTAGTCCACGGAGGACATCAGAGCAGGTGGATACACCATGAAGGACTGTGGCCCACAGAAAGGCCATGCCAGAGCAGGGAGAAAGTATCAGGGAGAAGGAGCAGGAAAAAAAAGAGCTGCGAGAGACAGGCCTGGATCCACTGCAGAAGAAGCAAGAATAAAGGAATGAAGTTGAACATGGGAGAAAGGGGAAATAAGTGAGGAAAGGGTGATTTCATTTGTCTTTGTTTCTCACTGCCTAAGTCTATTTGAATTGGAGATCATTTCCCCTCAGTCAAACCTGCCATGGGCAAATCAGAAAGCAACCTCCACGTCCTCATCTGGACTCAAGAGATTTTTCATCCCATTTTCTCTCCCTTCCTGGTGAGGAGAAGAGAGAGAGAGAGCAGCTGGATGGGCCTCCGGCAACCAGCCGAGGTCATCTCATCACAACATGGTAACTTAAAGAAGCCCATATTCCACCCATAGATGACCCTGACCCTTCAGGAAACATAAAAGGCTACATAGGAAATGACACAACTGTAAGAAGTAAGAACAGAGAAAGCTGGTCTGATTTATGAAAATATTTTTATGTAAGTATATGTAAATATTGCATGAAAGTTAAGTATTCACCGACTGCCATTCATTTGGTAACCAACAGGCTTTTAGAAACTGGATGGAAGTGCTCTGTAAACAGTAGCAAAGATAAAAAGTCATCAATGCTACATTTGAGTCAAGTAAGTGGTGACAATTTCTGTTTAAAGAAAGATTAAAGACGAGAACATTGTCTCTTCCCTTTTTCATATCAGAAACCCATACAAAAAACAGTATCAGCTACACCAGCTACAATTGAATGATACTCCTCAGTCTCCGGAATTGAAGATGAGCTCGGAGCAGGCACCTTCAGAAGCGCATTTGGAGAGCTACAGTAATAAAAACAATATGATAGTCCCTTGTGAATAGAGAGAATATACTTGAATCTAAAGCAGATGACATACTACAAGGAAGTAGCTACTGAAGCTTCATGTCTTTCACAGAACAGGACATTTAGTTACCGCTTTACTTGTGATGAAACTTGGAACTCCTTTTTCAAGAGCAGGATCAACAGTCACTGGTTTTACAGAAAGTGAAATACTTCTTCTGTAACCAATCCAAACGGAGCAATAGGACATAACTTAATAAAGGAGAAGATGCCTTTGGCGGAAAATAAAAGTTCCAAAGACTTATCTGATGTTACTAACAGTATTAGTCCAACATTTAAAACAACTATGCTTTTAACAGACAGTAAAAAGACAAATCAGCACTTTAAATAGTACCTTCATTATGGAAAAAAAGAGCAAGACCATTCCAGCTGCATCAGCAAGACAAAGCCATTTACAGACACAAAGATGCTCTACAAAACCAAATCCTCAAACAAAATTCTGAAGCAAGATTATTCCAATCTATAAACCCTATTTCTATATTAAATGGACTTTAAGTATCACTGTAAGTATGGTTGAATGCCACCAAAAAGGTTTAAAGGCATGCAATAAGTTTCATTCCTAGAAGACAAAAATGCATTCTAACATTGCCACCAAAAACATCTTAAGCACAACAGGCAAAATCTGAGTCCTTGCTGAGGTAAAAGATTCTTCACGTATTAAGATACAAGCACAGAAACTAGCTTGTTAAATAGATTAATGGCAGTAATAAGGAGTTTAAAGGCAGCAATGAAATTACAGAAACTGAAGAGAAAAAAAAGAAAACTTTCCATATATTTCACTAAAGCAGAAATGCTTTGATTATGTAACAGATTCCTTCAAACCACACACACTGAAGTTCAGGTTTTTCCCCACTACAAATAGAAATCTCATAGGTGGAAGTAAGAGTTTCACAGGAAGAACTGAGAGAGCTCAGATTCTGTGAGAAGCAGCTGAACGCCACAATTACTATCCCACATCAACACTTTCTAAGCATTGAGCAGCTGATGGGGAAACGGGATCACACAAACATCAGATTGTAAAGCTCCAGGCTATGAACACTTCATTTCTGCTGAGAGAAACGGGGCCACTTCTATTTAACATCTTTATTAATGATCTTGATGAGGGGATTGAGTTACTTACCCTCAGTAAGTTTGCAAACACCAAGTTGGGAGGGAGTGTTGATCTGCCTGAAGGGAGAAGGGCACTACAGAGGGGCCTGGATAGACTGGATCAATGGGCCAAGGCAAATTGTATGAGTTTCAGTAGGGCCAAGTGTCAGGTCCTGCATTTTGGTCACAACAACCTCAGGCAAAACTAAATGCTTGGGGAGAAGTGGCTGGAAAGCTGCCTGATGGAAAGGGACCTTGGTGTGCTGATGGACAGTTGGCTGAATATGAGCCAGCAGTGTGCCCAGGTGGCCAAGAAGGCCAATGGCATCCTGGCTTGTATCAGGAATGGTGTGGTGAGCAGGACTAGGGAAGTCATTCTGCCACTGTAGTCAGCACTAGTAAGGCCTCACCTCGAGTACTGTGTTCACTTTTGGGCACCCCAGTACAGAGAGGACACTGAGGTGCTGGAGCAGGTTGAAAGAAGGGCAACAAGGCTTGTGAAGGGCTTGGAGAATGTGCCCTATGAGGAGAGACTGAAGGAACTGGGGCTGTTTTGTCTGGGGAAAAGGAGGCTGAGGAGAGATCTTATTGCTCTCTTCAAATACCTGAAAGGTGCTTACAGCAAGTGCGGGGTTGATCTCTTTTCACTGGTGACAGGTGACAGGACAAGGGGAAATGGCCTCAAGTTGCACCAGGGGAGGTTTAGGTTGGATATCAAGAAAAATGTCCTTACAGAAAGGATTATTAAGCAGTGGAATGGGCTCCCCATGGAGGTGGTTGAGTCACTGTGTCTGGATGTGTTTGAAAACTGTTTGGATGTGGTGCTCAGGGACATGATTTAGTGGAGGGTTGTTAGTTAGGGTAGTATGGTTGGGTCGTGGTAGGACTCGATGATCTTTAAGGTCTTTTCCAACCTGAGGTGATTGAGTCAGGAATTATTTCAAGTCCATTCAGGAAGTAATCAGGACATGCACAAACTAAAACCAGGAAAAGCAGTAGACAGAGATAGTACATTTTAAAGAATGTACCTGTAGCAAGCAGTTAGGAAAGAGGTGCCCATCCTCTGGTATTTATAGGTGACAAAATGGCTTGCCTTGATAATGCATGGGTTATAGGGAGGGAATCACATGCACAGGCATTTCTTATGCTTGATTTGGAAAACAGGCCACTTTGTTATGGCCTCTCTGTAAATGACTAGGGAAGTACACATGGTTAATAGTTCTGAAAAGAGCAATTTCCCTGGAGTGCAATGTTTTAATATCTCCTTAAAACCACCATACTTGCAAGTTTTAAGAACGCTGGCTATTAATCAGTGTCCAACTACACACATAAGTACAGTCCTGCTCATAGATTATAGCATAATCCTCATTCACGAAAGCTGTCCAGTGGCAATACTACAAACAGACAATCTGAACTCTGGGTGTCCTCACACTCATCCCTTCAGCAAAGGCAGATAAAGAAAAATGTAAGTGAAGAGATTAGACACTTATGAGGAATAGTAAAGGAAAGGCCAACAACCAATAAGAGAAGCCTGACAATGTCTGGACTTGTTGTCTGCTATGGTCACAAGCTGTACCTGAGGAGGTCTAGATCAAACATAAGAAAAAACTTTCTTAGAGAGTGGCCAGGCACTGAAATGGCTGCCCAGGGAGGTGGTAGAGTTGCCATCCCTGGCAGCATTCAAGAGGCGTCTGGATCAGGAGCTACAAGATACTGTTTAGTTGCCTGTGGTAGCAATGGTAAGGGGAAGATGGTGGGACTGGATGATCTTGTAGGTCCTTTCCAACTTTGTGATTCTATGATTCTATACAAGCAGGAAGAATGAGATGCTTCAGAAGACTTCACGGCTCACCCACCTTGAAGTTTAAACATAATTACTTCCATCCCTTCAATAAATTCCCAGATGTCTTACTCTGTTCTTAGAAAGATTAACTTTTCCCAGTTTCATGTTCCTGAGATCATACAAAAACACTCAGATGATCTTACTGCCTAGTGATGACAATACAGTAATTTGAAGATAGCAGTTTGTTTCAGGATCTAGTTTGCCTAGAAATTAGAAAGTAACACCAACAACAAAAAACTCAGGTAGTCAAGAGATCTGTAAGACCTCTTCTTTTTGCCACCTTCCCTCACAACATAAGCCTTGAAGAAAAAGGGTTGTTGAATTGGAAAAACAACTAGTTTTCTTGTTGGTTTCAAACTGGATAGAAGACATACACTGGGAACGACCAATATACTGGTATGTCTCTGAAAGCAGACAAATACACCTAATCCTTGTACCTAACCTCGAGACAGCTTTTCATTTCTATGCTGCTGATAACAACTTCAGCATAGAGAATGCAGCCAAAGCTCAGAAAAATTCCAAAATAAACAGCTCACAAAAAAGCATGTGTATACATTTGTAATAAGGTTGAAAACCTTCAACTGCGTGTAATAGAAGGATGGCTATACATACGCTGCTCTAATGGAGGAGGTACTCCAGGAATACTCTCATTTTTATCTAGCTATTTAGTTGACTGTAATCTACTAAACTAATATAAGCAGTTTGCATAAGTCGCACTGTTTCCAGTCCAGTGAGCACTGCATCCATGGCAGACATATGTCATATCTAATTCAGTTATCACTTCTCACAAACAGAAAACAATACTGTAATAAGATTTCTTCTAAAAAACACATTGAGAAAGCAATGTTACTTTCCCTCAATTCTCCACTTCTTGGTCACTTCATCAGGCACTTAGTGTTAATACAGCAATAAAACCATATTGCTAGGCATAAGAAATGCTGGGAAAAAGGGAAACGCACCTCATTTGGCTAACAAGATTACATTTGCTGGTCATTAATCAGGCACGCATATATACACACACTTGGGAAGATGTATTAGAAATCTGTGGTTTAAGATTATCAACTACATTTACTTACTACTGCAGGCACAAATGTTAACATACCTTCATGTGAGAATAATAGATACAAAAAAGTTTCTACTATTTATGGTGAAGGAGGAATCTTCATTTGCAACCTCATAGCTCATGCTTGTATTAGCAGCAGATTAAAACTTAGCAGCCAAAATGACTACTGTCACCATTCATTCAAATTACTTCACCAGGAACCTACTGCGACCTTTAAGGTGATCTCACTCTGAACAGGACTAAATTTCTCAATTTGGTATGTTAAAAACAAGGGCAAGTTTACCTTGAAAACCAAGTCTTATGACTCCAACAGAAGATACCATGAAGGCCACACTCTGCAGCAGAGACATCATACAAAAAGGTTTGTGGACAGCTGTGAAGGAAGCTTGAAAAAGCAAAGGCTAACATTACTGAGACAGTACATTCAGCACCAGCTTTTCAACACACGCCGACTAGCTTCTGTGCAGCACAGCATAGTCTAAATGCTGGCAAGCACTAAGATGTTAAAAATAAACTTTGGACTCTAAAAATACATTTCTGATTATTTACCTTCTGCATTAGGACATGAATATGAAATCTGAGTTTATACTGAAGCTTCTACGCCTTCTCCAATCATTGCAGCTAATAAGTTAGCTTCTGAAGTGGCAAGCAATATTTTTCTCTTAACCATCTGTGTAGGCTAAAGACATTTAACATTAAAATGAAGTTGACGTAAGAACAATGATCACATGCCTAATCAACAACTTGAGTGCTATTTAACCAGAGGAGGCACTAAATACGGCAAATAAGATAATACAGAATTTTCTACTAGATACATTTCACTCCCAAGTTGTGAACAGACATAACAGGTCCCATTAAGCAGCATATTATGAGAAGTGTGGGACAGAGCAAGAACAAGATTGTTAAATTAATTTCCTCTAGAAACCCATCGGTAATTAATTTTCCTAAAGCTCAAGTGCTATTTTCTGTCACTTTAAGGCACCAGGATACACAGGTTTCCAGAGAAGCAATAACATTAATCTCTTACCAAATCAACTTTACCTTCTCACATCAATGAGCGATATAGCACCCACAGACATAAAATTACAAGAACGTGCCTCAGCTCTTATCTGCTTAAATACAGTTGCTGACACATTCAGAACCCAAGTACTGAAAGTACTCCTTGAAACATACAGCTGTTTTAGCGCAACTTCTAAGCAGGAAACACCAAATTATGCAAGAAAAAATTCCAGGAAAAAATGCCAGTTCATGTGCTCTAGGAGGAAAAAAGCAGCAGCAAGTAATCCTCAAAGCCTCTCAGCAAGCACTGCCAAGAGATGCACTGACATTCTAGACTGAATAGACCATTTATACTCCTGCTTTTCCTTTTTAATCCTCCATTTAGCAATGTCCAAGCCAACTGTCCTGAGCTGCAGAAGTTCACGTATATAGCTAGAATTCATGTTTTTACTTCAAAAACCTGCTGAAAAATGTCACTAATTATTTGACTGCCACTATTTGACTGCAATTAATTGAATCCTGGAAATGATTCCCTTTGTGAAAGGAGAATCGGTCAGCTTTGGAAATCAGCAATTTCAGATTAATACAAAGATCCTACCAAGATTGGGAGATGGCAAATGTTCCAGGTGATCTGCAACAGTTGCAAGGCAGATGTAATTTTGTTACTGGTTTCAGTCCGAAGTGAAGTGTTGCAGACCCGTGATGGAAACCGAGTTCAACTTCATTTCTGAGATACTAATCTCTAAGTTGGCGTATCAACTGAACAGACACACCAAGACGCAAGAAAGAAAATAAGCTGTAACGCTAAAATGCTACAGCCTGGCCAAAAATGTGAGTAATCAGATACACGGTGCCAAAGGTCACAGCATCCACCAGCGGCGCTGCTCATGCAAGCCGTTGAAAAACAGTAATAAAGAAGTCCCACAAAAAGGCACTAAGCCAGCATCTCCCCAAGAGAAAAGGAACTTAACACATTTTTTCAGTTACCTTGCCAATAACCTCCCCACTGTATTCAACCCACTAAACATTAAAATCTGGAAGAGATATAGTGATTCTATAGCAACCAGCTGCTGAGATATTTTTCAAAGAGAATAAACTGAACAGAACTGCCAAATACTTTCCCAACAAATTTAGTCCATTCCTAGTGGGAGCAGGAAAGTATGTTCATTGCCACGATTCAAGACACAGTGCAAATCTGAGGTCATTACAAAACTGGAGTAATATAAACCAAATCAGACATTCAGGAACAGGTAAACATACAAATTGTAGGTATGCAAATTGCCATTACTAGCAAGACAGACATCATCCTATAGGCCTCTCCTTCAGAGCAGCACTTCTGTGAGATTCTTTTTCTGCGTTAGTTACTCCCATCACCAGCAGGCCAACTTTACAGATACTTCCATGCCCCTAGAAGAGTCTATTCAGGAATCTTCTGGAAATACAGATATACTCAGCCACATGAACATGTCAGGTTCCCAGCACATCACTTGGGTTCTGCAGCCTTACAGAGAAAGCAGTAATTCAGTAGTCTCTGTGTTCAGATGCAACCATTCCTACTGTCTGTTTCCTCATGTATATGAAAAGGTCCAGTCTCCCTGTGTGCCTACAAACAAATCAGCTAAAACTTGTATCTCAGTGAAATGAGATTCAGAGAACATTAGATTCCAAATCAGTGGTTTCCCTTAACTACTCTAAGAAAAGAAATTTCTAGGTAACATGCAAAAATAACTAAATAAAAATGAAGCCTGATATTAGGTTTATATACATCATCCCAAGAATGCATCTCCAGAAGTCATCTTTCAGAAGTCTACACCACAAAAGAAAGGTAGAAGTTGCCTAACTACATAGCTTCTCTAGCTTTTATCACAATAAAGCTTTGTTCCTATTTACATTTGCACAGAATCAAGTCTTCCATTTTAATGAGAGACAAAGCAAACTAATATGAGATGGACTTATCATATCATAGAATCATAGAATGGCCTGGGTTGAAAAGGACCACAATGATCATCCAGTTTCAACCCCCTGCTATGTGCAGTCACCAACCACCAGCCCAGGCTGCCCAGAGCCACATCCAGCCTGGCCTTGAATGCCTCCAGGGATGGGGCATCCACAGCCTCCTTGGGCAGCCTGTTGATTATGTTCACCTTCTTCCATTATCTAGCACAAGGATAACAGCAGAACTCAACACGTAGATGTTTAAAACATCATACTTAAGACAGAGTCCCATTTTTCCTCTCCATCTACATTCCTTGCAGCGTAGTCCTGTTAACCAAGTGATTCATTTCTTTTCCCCTGCTGTAGAGCACAGCTCAACTAAGTAACCTGGGTACCTCTACTTTAGGGAGATCCCTGTGAATCTGGGAAAGGATAATAAAGCACAATAATGAATCTCCACAGAAAAAGAAATTTCACAAGGTTTTTCGTATCCAGCTTTCCTAAGTTTCATTTCTGCATACAAAGTTGTGCTGTGTCAGCGTTCTGTATTCATGATGCTGACATGGTTTTGAATTTCAGTTTGGGAGGGAGGAGGAGGGACATGACTTTTATTTTTTAAATAAGGGAATGAAATGTCCATAACTTCTCAAGCAGAACACCACATTTGGATGTTGAAGACAGGTATTCAAAAGATTCAGCATGAAGTTATTCTGTATATACATTCAGGAAAGAGACTTTCCTGTAGCAGTCTCCCTGTCCCATTCAGCCTGCACTCTGCTTTTCCCAACAAATCCCTGATGGTTTAACTAAGAACTGGATCAAGGTAAATCCTGGAAATGCAGGAACCTGGCGCTGCCCTAAAGAATTCAAGAAACTCTCGGAATTAAGCAACTTCAGCAGGGATCCCCATCTTCCTTGGTTCTATGGTATAGCTCTTTCCTGCTCAAATACAGCAAGCAGAAAATCTAAAATGAATGCAATGTGATTTCTGAAGCTTCATGCAACTTCTGATCACAGAAACATTATCATCTATCAGAACCAGTTCCAACTGGGAAGGGGAAATAATCCTCTCTATTACACAGAAGCACTTGAAAGAAAGAAAAAGAAAGAAAAAGAAGTAACACAATAGGCAGAAGGTTTATTATTCGGCTATCAATGAAGCCTACCAAGCACCCAGAAACAACTACCAGCTGAAAAGACTACAGTCTTTCAGCCTGCTGAAATTTCAGCTAGCATGTCATCCCTGGAACACGTTCAAATTCCTCAAGCCAGCAACTAACAAGAGCCAAAAACACCAAAAGGTCAAAGCTCCGTTCCTCCTAGCCTTGCCTCCTAGCCAGTGATGAGACCAGTAAGGAAAACAAATAAAAAGAAAATTAAAAATAAATAAAAAATCTACATATTTCTGCTCTTCTCAGCCTTACAGTTCACCTTCCTCAGCAGGAACTCAGAAGGCCGCACCAAGACGGGGTAGCAGAGAGGAACTAGCCCAGACTCAACCAGCTGCCCATGAAATCTGCAGTCCTAATATTGAAACATTCTTAGCTTACTTTCAGCAGGAACTGTAAAAAAACAACAGAAATAAATGGAAGCATCTAAATACCCGAAGACACTACATCACATCAAAAGTAGCCTCTGCTATACAAAGGCTGCATTCAAACTAAGACTCTGTAAAATCAGGTGATGTTCACATGAAACAGCTGATGGCAAGCTTCTCCTTGTTGCTGTAAAGGAAGATTTCATCAAATATTTTCAATCTGTCCCATTTTTCTCCCCCAACACATTTAGCTCTGCTCTGGGGGCATTAAGATGACCCAACACTAAGACAGCCAGACTCACACACACAAAAATACTATGCTGATTTTATTAACCCACTATTACTTCTTTTCCTCCTTATTCACACACACCAAACACCACCATCCGGCCCTGCACTACAGGATGCCAGGATAAATCTGGCTTTATTAATGTATGGAGTTTAAAACCTATCACTAATTAGTCCACAGTCTTCACCAAGATTTTCCTTATAGGATAATCCAAACCTCAAGTAGAACAAAGAGGTGGAAATAAAATTGCTAGATTTCTTAGAATAAGAATTGGAAGGTGTACCTAAGTATCAAGTTCTATATAAAGCTCACAGAATACATCAGGTAAGTTCCAAAAGAGTTGGTGGGTTGTTTTTTCTCCATTTGTTTCTTTGGAGCGAGGGAGAATTGGTTGGTTCAATTCAGAAGATAGCCTTACTTATGTAACAACACAGACTTGTTCTTAAGTAACCACGTTCTTGTTTATACTCTAAAATAGAAGCAGATTAAACTCTTTGAGTTCAGTTCACCCAACTAGTTAATACCGATCGTCAGGTGTTAAAGAAGCCATGCAACAGCATTTGCCCACATCCTTAAGAGGATGTTTCTTTTCCCCTTCTCCTTCCAAAAAGCCTCATACAGCAAAATTGACTTGCATCATCTACATACAACGAATGCAAGTTCTATGCAATGCCATCAGATTTAAGTGTTGAGTTTAAATAGTACCACCAGACATTCTTGGGTCTTTTTTAAGGAACTGGTCCATTCCCACATTTGATGCCTTAAATTCAGCACTCAGTCCAGAGGATTTCATATTTTTGTTTCACAAGAGTGGATTCCAGTTACGGTGCACAGTTCATCCATCTATTCTGATTGTGCAAAAGAGGGTGACTAATCAATCTAAAAAGCATGGAACGGTTAAAGAGAAAACGTTGCACAAGCCTTAATGCCATTCAGATTATTCCGGTAAGAACAGAATGAAACATAGCCTGAGCTAGGACACTTGTTATGAGCAAGACTGATTCAAAGATTATAAAAGCATAACCAGCGGTAGGAGTCCACAACTTTGGTTTCACATTGACTAACAAGCTCTCCTTTCAAAGTCCAAGATCACCCTCTTTGTATCACACCACCACTGCATGAAGGGATTTCAGCCAGGAGTTGACACTCAGGACTACCAACAGCGACAACGTGGCTGACTTCTCACCACAGGCAGTCAAAGCTCATCCTTAGTGCCAGCATTACACCACACAAACAAGGAAATGGCATTTATCATCTTCCCCTGCCCACAATATCATCGTACAGATTGCCAGCGCTCCCTGAAGCAATATCATTTTATTGGATCCTTACACTACTATAGTGAAAACTACACTGGATTTCAAGTGAGCTCTTTTCCACCTAAATGATACTGTTTATTCTCTTCAGTTGACAAAGAACTCATTCTAACATACAATCAACTCTTTTATCTACACAAACCACTTGAGGAAAATAATTACAATTTAGCCAGTAGATTCTTCAGAAGTTGCTCTTTGCAAACCTTCACCCAGAGTTACAGAATCATTTAAACTCCCATTTAATTTTTCCAAGTGCAAGAAAGCTCCTCAAAGTCCAGCAAATCTTGAAAGCTGCCAACATTTAACTGTATTAAAAGGAAAAACTGAAGTTAAAAGTAATTCAGGAATGCAGTACATGCAAGTTTAAGAGCCCACTGTCCTGCAAGACAGCATGACAGAGACCTAAAACAGGGACCAATTCCACCAGTTGACCCTACTTAAACCTCTCTTACAAAGCAAAACCAGGTAAGTGAGCTTCTGTCTAACTCTCCTCTCCATGAACTCTGGAATCCCCCACAGAAGCTGCACACAGCTGAAAGCCATATGCCTGCGAGGAACTCTTCACAGGTGCATCTATATTTGGTGACATTCTCGTCAGCTCTCAGCTCTGCACGGCTACAAGCACGTGCGCATACAGAACAGCTTGCAGGATCAGGGATTAACAACGTGAAGCTGGTGTCTAAACAGTGTAATGTAACTGGAACGAGGCAATTGAACAGATCTGCTCAGTCTTTATCTTCTTTCTTTTCTCACCATGACCTAATAAAAACTTTAATACAAAAACAGCCATCTTTGATAAGAATCACAGAATCCTTAGGTTTGGAAGGGACATCTGAGGGTCATCTAGTCTAATTCCTGCTATGAACGGGGACATCACAGCCAAATCAGGTTGCCCAGGGCCTGACCCAGCCTCACACTGAAAGTCTCCAGGGACAGACCATCAACTACATCTCTGGGCAACCTGTTCCTACACCTTGCCACCCTCACTGTTAAAGACCTTTTTCCTTATATCCAGCCTAAACCTCCCTTCTTTGAGCTTAAAGCCATTTCCCCTTGTTCTATCACCACAGACCCTGCTAAAAACTCTGCCCCCTCCTTTCCTGTAGCTCTCCTTTAAACACTGAAAGGCTGCTATCAGGTCACCTCGGAGCTTTCTGTTCTCCAGGCTGAACAGTCCCAGCTCTCTCAGCCTGTCAAGCATCAGAACGTCTCTGCATTAACTCAATTTGATCTTTTCAAGTTACATACGCAGCTGACTTCATACAAAACTTGTTCAGCTCAAAGGGCATCCAAGACTCTCCTGTTCTGTAGAGACACATGACTGAATTAGCCTCCTGGTAGTCACTACTGGATCTCTCCTTTACAGTTCAACTGGTAAGGCAAAAGTAAACAAGATTTTTAAAGTGTGCTGATGATATATCTATGAATTGAACATTTATATGAAGCAAGTTCAACTGCATCTTACAATACAAACAATGCAAAGAAAACTCCTGTCCAATCATTTACGGTGAATTAGTGATCTGTAAGTCTATGTCCTTTCTATGCAGACTGGGTACCATCAAAATACAAAAGAAAATCTGGACTCTTAAGCCAACAGATCTTCAGTGACACTATTTTCCTAGTAATTCTAGGGCCTGTTTCACCTATGCTATTAGTACTGAGAAACGTGAGGGAACGTAGAATCATAGAACAGCCCAGGTTGCAAAGGACCACAATGATCATCCAGTTTCCACCCCACTGCTATCTGTAGGGTCACCAACCAGCAGACCAGGCTGCCCAGAGCCACATCCAGCCTGGCCTTGAATGCCTCCAGGGATGGGGCATCCACAGCCTTCTTGGGCAACCTGTTCCAGTGTCACCACCCTATGAGGGAAAAACTTCCTCCAAATATCTAACCTAAACCATACCATGAAGCCAATGATTTTCAAGGATAGCCCCAACCCAAAAAAACTTATTCCTGAAAGTCTATAGTATCTGGACTTTAACTGCCAAAAGTGTGGTCACCACACATATCCTGTGGGGACATATAACCACAGCGATAGTGGGAGGCTGAAGCAATATAGTGAAAGAGAAATGCACTGCAGGGATTTAGGTTTCAGGCAGTTAATAGTGTTATTGTTTTGAAAGTCCAAGCACTTTTTACACACGCAAGAAGTCAGCTTCAGAGGAAAAAAGGAAGACAACCTCTGAAATGACACCAGCATTTATCTTATAAGCAACACTTGCAAAAGGAAACTGCAAAATCCAGCACATGCAATTTTGGTATATTTCATAAGAAAAAAAAAAAAAAAAAAAAGAGTATGTACCATTTCATTTCATTTTTCTGCATCAAAAATGAAAAGTAGAAAAAAAACCTTTTTTGTCCGGTGAACTGGCAGAACTGAACCTCTCTTCACTCCCCCATTAACACAAATATTTTTATGGGCGGTCATCTTCTACGCTGGTTAAAATGCTGGACTGATACTCCAAAATAAGTTGACAAATTCCAGTTTCAATTGCAGAAAAGCCTTTAAGATCAGCAATTAGAAACTAATCTCTCCTACACAAATGGCGCCTGCTCTGCCAAGAAAGCGACCACCTCTACCTCCTGCACACACCTACAGCCCTCTAGACAAACTCATTCTACACAGGGGGATCAGCTCTGCATCTACACGCACATCCCGTAACTACTTGTTTTGGTTTTGTATGAGAGATTAGGAATCAGAGTTGGGCACTTTAATTGCCAACTGCAGTATATCAGGACATACCTACAGCAACAATGCCATTCAGCAACCATCAGTGGGATCTGGCATACTAGTCTTTAATTTCAGAAAGGGTGCTCTTTAAGGCAAGGCAACTACTTCTGGCACATACACCACACTGAAATGTTGGCACCTCATAGGAAAGTTTTATGCATACAAATAGTGCATCATTAGACCTCAGACTAGACCAAAGTTCTAATTGTCTAATCTACCAGCCAATTTCATGCTATGCAAGTAAAAACAAAACCAACTCTGGGCGTAGAGGCCATTTCAAGTTCAGCAGCTGCATTAAATACAATAGCAACAAGCGCTCAACGTTCCTAGCCAACTACAGGCTGTTTTGGCTTTATTTTAATGGTAAAAAGTTCTCATCTCTTCGCTTCCATGCAGATTAATTTCTGAGACATCCCTGCCTGAAATGCATACTACAAACAAATCCTCCCGCTGAAGATTTTATTCTACTCCTCCCACTACTAAAGGCAACATAAGCACTTGTTCAATGCTGGTAACTCTCGATGACGATCTTCTTCCCTCTCTTCAAAGCATTGCCAAGACTTTCATTTAAATTCTTTGCTTTTTAACCTATTCTACAGGCAGAAATCCTTCTTTTTCCTGGTGTTATCCTACTGAAAACTAAAATTACCATCTATGCTTGCAGCACAAAGGTAGATCAGAAAAGGCTATTTGGCATCACCATTCACAATGATTTACTTGCTAGATTTGCATTCCTTCCTGAATCCAAATCTAACCTAATTGCATGATTAGAGGTATTAACAAAAAAGTATGCAGATTTCCCACCAGCTAACTACAGTAGCAGCAGACAGAACAGGCATTGAGGGTCACTGCTTTGAGACACCGGCTCTTGCTTTACTGTACCTTAATAGTTATTCCACCAAACTGGGATACAAAGGAAAATTAAAGAAAAAAAACTCTTCTGAAAACCAACTTATCTTACTGTCTCCGGTTCCAGATATTACAGTGGGAACACCAGAACTGAAAGAATTAAGTGTGGTTTGAGAAGGAGCAAGTGCAAAGAGCAACCCGCTTGGCTCAGATGAAGTCTGAGCCTAACACACTGGAGAAACTGTTCAGAAACAGTTCATCTGTACGAAACACGACCCCTGTAAGGCTGCCAAAACCAGTCAGGGCATACAAGTGCTAATCACGCGAGCTAAAATGGTCCAAGCTGATTGCCTAAATGTGGATGACTGTCTAGCTTAAATGTAAAGTTAACGCAAAGAAGGCAACCATTTTCCTTACCAACAGGCAACCAGTACATCTTAGCCCCCCACCACAGGCAAGTACACCCCTGGCTGCTGCAGCTGGGAGCCTGAATATAGCTGATATAAAACTCCTCCTTCAATATCATACCCTCCTAATGAGGGCTTGGGAAAAGCAGCACACACATTTCACAATGGAAAGAACTCTGTAACCAAAGCTCACTGCTCTGTTAGGAACCACACTGTATAAAAACACCATCAAGTTGTAAGCATTGAGGGAGGTTACAGGTGGCTAGAAAGAAAGGGCAGAAGATTAGGACCGAGTGTGCAATAGCACTGCGCAGTCCAATACTCTCCAGAGCCATCAACATGGACACCAAGAGTTTATTTGACTGAGGAGAAAACGCGTGTATCTGGAGGTTTCCTTGAAATACTTTTTTGTTAAAATAATTAACAATCACCTTGAGCATATTTTGCCATACAAGATATGAACAAGCAACGTACCTTACAGCTATAGGGCAGGATCCTGAATTGGAAGGGACCCATAAGGACCACTGAGACAAACTCCAGGCTCCACACAGCAGCACCCAAAACCAAACCCTGCATCTGAAAGCTTTGTCCAAACGCTCCTTCAACTCCTGCACTCACGGTGGTGCCCACAGCCCTTCACCGTTGGTGAAGAACCTTTTCCTGACATCCAATGGGGGAAAGAATGGTATGGGAAAACAGGCTGTTTCCTTGTCCTAAGACGTACCGCACCGTCACATTTGGGATACCACTTCTTTTAACGGGAAAAAGCATTCATTCAACAACGCTCTCTTACTCACATCCATAGAACCGGTTTTCTTATCACAACACCCACGCCCCACGGGAAAGCAAGAGTTCAAAACACCGCTTTCTACGAGCCGAATCACCGTTCCTTCCCAAATAACGGAGCGGCTGAATCAGAACAAAAGGAGAACCTAGCCGTAAAGTGACCGACGGCAACGAGAAACGGATGGACCGAGCAACGCCGTCCTCCCCCCGCAGTCCCACCAGCGGCGCCGCGCTCCCTCGCTGCGTGCCCTCGCCGAGCCCCGCTCCGTGCGCGCCGAGAGACGCTGCCCCCGGCCTCCCCCCCCCAAAGCGAGGCGCGATGGCTGCCGTATGACCGAGCCGCGCAAGCCAACCGGCACCGCATCGCCCCGCTTCTCACCGCCCAGGCACCGCCGCAAAGGAGAGAACAAATGCAAAATAAAAAATAAAAAGAAAAAAAAAGAAAAAAGAAAAAAAGATAAAGATAAAGATAAAGATAAAGAGAGAGAGAAGCCGGCGGGCAGCGGCCACACGGGGGGCTCCACGCACCGCGCGGGGGACACGGAGGACGAAGGGGGCAGCGAGGCGCGTGTCAGCCCGGCCGCATCGGGCGGAGGCACTGCGGGGCCGGGGGCGCCGCCGTCCCCACCGCGAGGGCGCGCGAGCCGGCGGCTCGAAGCGAGGCGGTACCCCCCCCTCAGCCCGTACCTCATATCTGCGCGGGCCGCCGGGCCCCGCTCACACCCATGGCGACGGCGGGGGGGATGGAGGAGCCGGAGCGGCGCCCGCCACCGCCTCCGCCAGGCGCACCATCCCCTCCCGCTGCCTCCTCAGCCGCCGTCTGGCGGGCGGTGAGGGGAGGAGCCCACACCGCGCTCGCCCTCGCAGCCGCCGTAGTGACGCGCAGCCGCGGCCCGCGGCCCGCCCGCTCGGCCCCGTGACGGGCAGCAGACCGCCGCCAATCAAAGGCCGCCAGGGGGTCGGCGTGCAGAGAGGGGAGGCTGGGACGAGGGTGGCCGGGCCCCATTCCCCCCGCAGCTCCGGTGGGACGCACCCGAGGGGCGGGGAGAAGGGCGGCGCCGCGCGGAGGCGCGGCTTTGTGTTGCAGAATTAATTCAGCGCCTCTTCGTTCTCCTTGCTGCTGGCTGGCTCCTGAGGAGACCTACGGCCCACGCCTTCTCCCCGCCAGAGGTGAGTGACGGCTAACTTAGCCAATCCTGTTTCTGCTTTCACGCCGAGCGCCCAATCGCGAAGCTGCTTGCTTCGGCGGGGTGGAGCGTGAGGGCGTGACCCGCGCTCTCCGGAGGGCGCCGAGGTGGGAGCGCGGCGGAAGCAACGGTTTGTCATGGCAACGGCCGGCTGTTGGGCCTGAGCCGCCGGGCGCGGCTGTGTCTGCCGGCCGTGAGCCTCGGGTGGGGCTGTCGAGCCCGGGTTGGGCTCCGGCTGTGCTTGGGGGGCTGCTGTGGGAAGCGTGCAGAGATATTGAAGGGGATAGCGGGGGCGTTTGGCGGCCCGAGGGGCGGGCGGGTACCCGGAGAAGGGCGCTTGGTGGTGTGGCTGCGGGTAGTAGCCGGGCGTTGGCGCGACACCCGCGTTGCTCTTCGCTGACAGAAATGACTGCGGTGGGCCCGGGTGGTGGGTGCCAGCGTGATGCCGGGCTGTCTCCATGGCTGTCTGTGCTTTCCTGCCTCACGGAACCTGAAGAAACCTGTTTACAAAAAGACTCTTCTTCATCCAGAGCAACGTATGCCAGAGAAGCTGGGAGAGGAGGGCAAAAGCCTGACTTGTGATTCTTGTTATGTGCAAGGTTCCTGGTATTCCTGCAGCAGTTTGATTTCCCTTTGTGCTGCCTTTATCTGAGCTACTCAAGCTGTATTTCTCTCAGTTGGGTGGCAAGCTCCCCATCTACTACTGGGCTAACACGTCATCCGTTGCCTTGTGCAGTACATCTCAGTCCCCAGCATTTGCTGCACTGTTGTCAATGACAATGAAACAATGTGTTATAGGTAACAGCTGAGACGCTGGCACAGCTGCACATAGAAGCTGTGGTGCCCCATCCCTGGAGAAGCTCAAGGCCAGGTTGGATGGGGCCCTGGGCAGCCTGAGCTGGTGGGAGACAGCCCTGCCCACAGCAGGGATTGGGGAGGTGTGGACTTTGAGGCCCCTTCCAACCCAACTCACTCTATGGTTCTGTGATTCTATTTTGCTTTATCTGTTCTAAAATTTATTTGTAAGACTTGCTGTGTCTCTGTTGCTTGCAAACAATCATTATTCTGGTTAGAAATTAATGTAAAGCTTTAGTTGCTTATTTTCTCTGTACTTACTGCGTGATTACAGTTACTGTGTCTTTTTTCCAGGTCACCATGAAGGCCTTGTATTGTCAGCAGAATTCATCCGGAGAGGAAATGACCTTTATCTTCCAGGAAAGAGTGAGTTCTGATCATAACTGCACAATTAATCACTCAGTGGAAGAAGGGAGTGAAACTTAAAAGGACTGGTGTTAGCTTTATGCAGGCAGGCAGGTAAATGAAGGTAGGAGATAAGTATTTTACCATTGTGATGCAGCACTTGGCAAGGGCTGTGCTACATTTCTGTTTGCAGTTTTGCTGTCTGCATTTTAAAAAACAGCTTTTTTGCATTGCTGCAAAGCCGGAGTTCACTTATCTTATGCTCCCGTTTCTTGAGTAGATTTTCTGATTACTGAAAAAGTAAATTGTAGCTTGAGAAGTTTACCACATTTAAAGTGTCCCTGCTGTTAAGTTCCTCTCTTCTTGCAAGTTCTTTGCTCTGTTTAGGGACTGAAATCACAGTGCAGCCTTTCTTTTAGAAGCATTGATAGTTCTCCTCTGTCTAGCTAACCTACCTTCCTGCAACTTGAAAGAACAAGAAGACAACTACTTTTCTGTCAGATCTAGTAGAAGCTATTGTGCTGAACAGTCTTTGTCAGTTTGATGTAAGCGTTAATTAAATAAGGGTACATGGAAGTTGGTGGCATAAGACTAAAACAGGATACCAACATGTATATATTGATGCAGTATGAGTGTCTGAATATAGAAAAATGCTTATGTGGTTTTGAAGATGTGAAACCATGATTTTTACACGAATCTCTTACAGATACAAAATTAATTGCTGCAGATACTTATGTATGTTTATGTAACGTAGGTAGCTAAGTATACCTATGAGCCATATATCAAAATGAAACAACATAGTCCTGATAAGAATCTTGCTTGAGTAGATGTAAAATCACAGTAATGAAGCCCGTTTAATGAGTTGCTGGAAGAGAAGGATGTAATAAGATGTCTGATTATGATACAAGATGCATATTCAGTAAGCAATCTTAAATCCACTTATGCTAATTATTAGATAGTGCTTTAGCTGAAAAGGTTTTTTTTTTTACCTCTCAGCAACACACCTTTGGTCTCTTCCTTTTAATGGTTCTGAGAGTTATGCTGTTGTAAGGTGATATACATCAGCTTACTTACCCAGCTGAGAGCTAGTAATTTTTACAGGTTAGCTTACACCTATGTGGTGGCTTACGATTACCAGCTCCAACACTGAAGAAGGATGGGAATAGACATAGACATAGATGCTGCCAACAGGCAAACCCAGCAGCTCTGGTATAGTCATAAGTAAGTTAAGTTAGATCTTCAAGCTGCAATCCTGTATATGTTACTTTTCTGCCTGCTTGCTTATTTTAAGCTCTGCAGGTAGGAGCCAATTCTGCAGATGCTTGTACCATGAGCAGTGCTGGGGAATCCTGATCCTAAAGAGAAATAAATTTTGGGAAAAAAAAAAAAAAAGAAGAAAAGCCAGTTGACTGAGGAAATGTTAATGGAACAGCAGCTGGGTAACGAGAAGACAGCAGTTTGGATAAAGAATTTACATAGCAAAGTACCTTAAATGGTGCTTGGTCAAATTATAATATTGACATATTTAAGTTATGAAGTCATTAACAAGTTAACAGCACAAACATTTCATTGCCTCTTCTTGTTCCCAAGGTTTGTATTCTTGTAATCTTTTCCTAAAGAAAAGCAATATTACTATGTGCATTGTAACAGTACTTCGGTTCACTGAACTAAATACGCCATATATGCAATACATCCAAAAGAAAACGTGATCTTGAATTTACATAAATTACATAAATCCCTTAGACTGTAAGTGTTGAGGTTTATGTTGTTTTGATTGTTGTTTTAATCGGAAATGCAGTACTCATGTAGTTCAGCAGTCTGATAACTTGGCTGTCTTGTAGAACAAAGAATGGGAACTCACTTTAGTTTATTTGAGGAGGTCAGTCTAACCAGCAGAATCCCTTCCAATTTTAAATGAACACCATTTGTTTAACTGAGCAGCGGTGAGGAAAACGTGCAGTTCAATATTCCTCTTCCTGAAGTTCCCCTTCACCTTGCTAAGCCTTGGAGAAGAGCAGCAGCTGTGTGTTGGGGATAGTTTTTATAAATAAATATAAGAAAGCTGAAACACTTAGAAAGAAATGCTTTGTAGAAACAAAGCTCTAACAGCTTTCTGTTGCGTGGTTTTGCTTTCAATTCCAACAGAAGTTTACATCACAGACTGCAGTCTGTGATGGAAATAGATGATTTTTGCCTTCAGTAATTTACATAGCTCTTTAAAGACTGCACAAAGTCAGCAGCTCAGAACTCTATGTAGCTAATTAAATGTTTTAAATTAGCACTACTCAACTGCCTGAGATCAGTGCAGGTCTCAATGCCAAAAGCAAAAGCTGGGATAGTCAAGGAGGTTTTGTTAGACCTTCTTGTATAGTAGATGTGGGACTCAACACTGGTCCTTATTGGTGCAGTTTTATTTACATCATTGGGACTAGGAACATTTACCTCAGTATGATAGCCCAGTATCTCAGACACATGTCAAAATTATCTTAAAATTCTCCATCTCTCCCACAGCTTAGTTGTAATATTATCAATCTGCCCCCTTGTGTTTGCTAGGCAGGTAACTACATATTAAAATTGTTTGGGCTAAGAATCTGATATTTAACTTGCAGGGGAGCAAAGGCAAAAAAAAAAATTGGTTCGGTAACAGTGGAAAATCAGAAAGGTCTTGTGTTCAGTTTGTAACAGTGTTATACATCTGCTCAAAATGCTGTTGTAAATTCAATGGGGTATCAGTTTCTTTTTCATTAAAAACGAATTATTGTTGTGACTAGGAAACAAAGACTGTGGAAAAGTGTTTTTAAGAGCTTGAGAAGGGCTATGCTAGCACATTCATGTTACATCGTATGATGTATGTTTGTTTGTCCTAGGAAAACCTTCCTCCTACAGGAGACAACGATGTGAAAGTACAAGTTAGAGCCTGTGCACTGAGCCGGATAGACACAAAGGTATTTGCTTACTTGTTTCTGTAAAAGCCAGAGGTGTTTACAGTTTCCGTTGGAGTTCTAAGCTGATGCCTTAGCTGGTAACTGGCACAATTCCATTTATGCCATCTGAGGATATGGCTTTACCGCTGAGAAACAAGGGGCAGGATTGATGTGGTGTTCTTATGTATCTCTTTAAATAAAAGGCACCTGAGTTTGTGTACTAATTTATGGAGAAAGATCACAGTTTTCATTTGAGTTCTTACAGTAAAACCCTTTTATCATCCTCTGCATACTGACTTTAAGTCCCAGTTTGGCTTGTCAGCTCATGACTCAGTCTTTTATTTATTTTTTTCCTTTATGCACTTCTAAATTTAAATGCAGAAATAAAGTTTTTAATATTAAATGAGGAATGTGCATGGGCTTTTTTGTTGTTGTTTGGTTGGTTGGTTTTTTTAAACCCTAATAATGTTTTAATAGTGGCCCAGTTTTCCTATTCTAAATACCGAACGCTTTTAAGATCATAATAAACGTGCAGATCTTAAGCCCTGGTAGGAAAGTTACAACCATTATTTTCATTTAGCTGCTGTCAGAAGTGAAATTGCAGAAGGAGCTTCTGCCTGTTGGTCGAGAGATTTCTGGAGTTGTATTGGAAGGTAAGCAGTGCAATCTCCTTGTGAGGGCGTGGAGCAAGAATTAAAGCCTAATAATCCAGGATAAATAAATAGTGTTTGCACGGTACACCTTAAATAATAGGATATACTATTTGTTTTGTTAACGAGACTTTCCTTACATTAATAATGAACCAAACTGTAGTGCTTGCATATCTTTTTGGAGCACTTTAAAAAAAAAATGCACTGCAGCTTTCTGAATAAAATATATTGAGATCTCAAAGTCTTAACTATGCATGCTGCAGCAACCTTTATGTAATTAGTACAAAGTATTAGTTGGAATAGTGAAGGCATTCAGGAACTTCAGCAGTGATTCATTTGCTTATCAATCTTCGATGCGTAGTTTAAAGATTGGATCTTTCAAATGCATGTGTCTGCTTGCATCTAACTGAGAACGGGGTGCTAACGAAAGGTTCATTTTTAGTCTGTGCATATTCAAAACAAAATATACATTCTTCACTAGCATTAGGTATTTTTAATTGTATGTGCTAGCGATAAGCAATGCTGTCAAATGCGTGCTTGGTTTCAGCTGTAAATATTTATGCTGGTACCTTCTTTCTTCTGTTCACATATTCTCTGTGAGTTGGGAGAAAGGTGTCCTTCTTTCAGCCTGATGATGAAGTAGCAGGTAAGTCAACACTTGTTTGCTTGATCAGCTAGTACAATTAAGAATCGTTTTATAACGAATGGCTGAGGTTGTAGTCATTGCTAAGGCTACAACTGAACGTGTATTTTCAAAGTTCTAACTGCCATCACATGAATCGGCTCCTGTAAATGAAGATTTTAATCTGAAAGTATTCTCTTAGGGATAGTTTTAGGTTATTAAAGTCAGAAGTTCTGGTCTCCAGCTAATGTGATCTGTAGTAGTCCTACTACATCCGCTGAATCTTGAAGAATATACACTAGGCACGCATATTCTTGTATATAAAATACATGTGTCAACTAGCCATGCAGAGTGAGTGTTCTAGAGGCAGCCATCTGAACAAATAGACAACAATTAGTATTTATAACACTACCATGACGTGTATAGGTTTCTCCAAAAGTAATGCCACCTATTTGATGGAACAAACTGTCAGCTCAAAAACACTTTTTCAACATAGTCGCCATCATTAACAGTGCATTCTCTCCATTGTTGAACAAGAGCCCATATGCCACACTTGTGAAAATCTGCATGTACTGCTGGAACATACTACCTGCCATAATGAGTTCCTGATTAGGTAAAGGAATCACAAGTGGTTCTAACTTGAATATGCAGGTAGGTTCAGTAGTTCTATTGGATGTTCTGAGCTAACAAAAGTAATGTATGCTCTCAGGTGTTTTGCTCACATTTGAATAGAAATGCTCATTCAAGTTGCATATTTTTTTAGAATCTTTGTTTTTCCTGCACGTGAAAATGCCTGTTATTGTAGCTTATAAAAGTGGATTTTTTTCCTCGCTCCCTTTATTTAAGATGGAGTCTGTGTTTTCTGACCTGGCTGGGAGGTGGCTAGGATGCTGTTATCAGCAAAGCCCATCAGATGGGCGAGTGGTAGTCACTGTACTTTTGTGGTGTGGTTCTTTGTTGTTGTTGAAAATAGACTCCCAAGTCAATCACGTGAGAAGCGTTTGGGGCTTTTCCTGTTAGAACTTTGGCAGAACTTTCTTATAATTGGCTTCAGATTTAGTAGAATGAGTGATTACTATTAATTTACCCTGGAAAGCCTAATTCTCACAGGATGGAAATAGTATTCCAATTATGGGATGCAGAAATGGCTTCACTTTGTTATAGCAGCCCAGTTATGACCAAGCATTGTCAATGCTTGTAATATGAATTACTTTGAAGTATGAATAATATTATTGTGAACAGCATTGCTGTTGCAATTGATTTTCTTTGTGAAATTAAATTTAATTCTTATTCAAATACAGAAAAGTGGTTTGAGGTGTTTGACCTGCTTCAGGTGTCAATCTGACATTAAAGGAATGGAATTGGTCATGGAATCTGTACTGGGTTTGTAAGAAAAGCAGATTCATTTTGTCTACTTTCTGGGGTTATCCAAGTTGATCGCATTGTTTTTTTTTATACTTCAATACCAAATGTTTGCAAATGCAGCTACAGAAGGAACAAAATTACATTTCTGGAAAGAGGAAGATAAAAGAAAAACTGCACAAAATATTTTTAGGCCCCAAAAGAAAGGAAACCCTCTTCTTTGGTTTTAAACACTGCAGTCTCATAGCACTACTTATCAAACAGCTGTTCATCCTTATGTATCCAATATAGATGCTGTAAAGGTGAAGCACAGGAGTGAAATATCTTTTCCAGTAATAAATCTTTTTTCTAACAAACATGCTTCCCAGTTATTGTTGAGAGCTTATTTTTAATGAATAAATGAACAGATTTGAAAGAAATACAGCTTCTACCAAATGCTTTGGTTATCTCCGTACTTAATAACATCAAACTGTCCCAAACTATGCAGTTGTCAGAAACATATATTTATCTAAATGGTATAAAAAAGCCTGTTCTGTACTTCTGACTTGATGAGAAATAATGTGGTGACATTGTCCTTAATTATAAATTTCTGCTCTTTCACGTGTAAGTCATACTGTGTTTGCTGGAGCTATCTGGTATGTTACATCTCTATGCCTAAAATCATACCAAGTGTTTATTTTGAATTTTTTTTTTATCCTTTGACCTTCCAGAAGAGATGATCTATATCATGTATTCCTTTTCCATAGCCTTATGTTTAGTTATGATAAACCGAGAGAATTCAGACCAGCCATTTTAAGATTCATCACTGACTCGTCAAAGTTAGTTGTTTTTTGTTTTTTTCCTCTCTCATAATCTTTTTAGAAATCACTTATGCCCTGCTACTCATTAGAACAAGCGCAGAAGAAATGAGAGCTACATCAGCTGTAACTACTCGGAGATATGAACCTAAATACAGTATACATCTGTTTAAACATTATGATGGTTAGCCAATTTGAGTGTCAGTTCTAAATGCCTTGTTACTGTATGAATAAATAAAGGCATGAAAGCCCTACATTGTGTTGAGTATTTCTGATGAACATGGTGAAAAATCTGACTTTGTACTTGTGTCAAATGCTTGATGTGTATAGCATGCATAACATAAAGGACTCTACTTGATGTTGGAGCTTCTGGAGGCCTTATTGAGGCATATTGACTTAAGGATGCAGTTATTTAAGTAGCCATACCTCTTTGTGCATGGTCTTAGAGACATTGGAATCATTGTGAGTTGACAGTCCTTGGAGGCTGTAACATACGTTATCTTCTAACACTTGAGCTTCTCGTGACTTTTACCTGATCTTTTGCGTCTCTTTTGAAAAGGAACATCTTCGTGTATTATTTGTTTTGCGTTTCCTGTTTAGAGATTTAGAATACATTTATTTTAGTTTACTATATGGATATCCTTGTTAACACTTGAAATATTATATTAATCATCAAAATCTAAGCGCTTTAGGATAGAGGATGCATTTCTTAGGAATGTTTTTCCTTCATAGATGGTAGCATTCTGTATATTGCTTTAAACAGAGGATAACTAAGTTGTGAAAGTATAATGGATTTGATAGTGATTTATTTGTGAAGAAAGTATGTTCTGAGATTCTTGCCCTTCTTGCATTATTTCTTCCTAGCTGCTGAAGCTATCTACTTGGGGCACTTCATTGTTGTTCTATTAAAAACGCTCCATTCTGCTCCATTTTGTCCTCTATTCTAATTGCTCTTGCCAGTGGCATACTTACCTCTGGTGTTCAATCCCGGTGGCTGTAGCCATGGTGTGGCTTGGTCTGCAGTATGAGGGCCTGATTTTTTCTTTCCTGTTAGCCATAGTCCAGAGCAGAAAGCAGAGCTGTAATCAGAGTTCAGATATGACCTGGCAAAAATTAACAGTGCTCGTAGCAGAATGCGTTGTGTCCCAATTCTTTCTCTCTCCCTCACCTCAAAGTTCTGCTACCTCTGAAACTGTCTTGTGTGCTCTTCCCCACTGAGGTTACAGGCTCTTGCCTTACCAAGTTGTCTTAAACTAACTTAAGCCTGAAAAAAGTGCAATTGAATCACAGCCCAAGTGGAACCAATAATTTCATTAGGAGCTTGTTTTAGTTATAATGTATTGCCTGTTTGAAATGAAAGGTCTGTGTTTAATCTTCTTTTCCACAGGAATTTTGCCCCTGGATTCTGAAGAGTCTGGTCTTTGTGAAGTTGTTCTAGTTCATGAGCATTATTTGGGTATGTAGCTTATATGTTTTGCCAATATATCTTACTATACCTTTGGAATTCAGTTTGGCTTTTCTAATAGGGAGCTAAGTAATTTGAATTTTTAAGCACATTTTATAGCAGCATTCAGGCATTCTGTCTACTCTGCCTATTCATAAAAGCACTGAATACCACGTACTTTCAGAACCTTTTTCTTTCCTGTGACCGTTTAGTGGATTAATGTTTTGCCTAAACCATTCAAGCAGATTCATCTTTTTATTCCTTCTAAATTCCCTTCTCGTTGCTTCACTTTTATTTTCCTTCTTTTCCACACCTGTCAAAAAAAATTAGGTAAAAAATTTGCATTTTACCTCAGTTTGATCCAATCCAGGATCGTTGCTTATGTCTATACTAACAGATGGGATAAAATTAAGAGGCTATAAATTGGAGAAAGGAATTTTCAGGGATTGAGGATTCTGGACAACCCTGTACTGAAACTTTCTTTTCAACTGCTGTGACTTTCCGGTTTCCACTTCCTGGCCATAGAGTGTTTTTATGTATGGAACGCTGAATTTAGCAATCTCTGTTCTTCTCCCAACCACTTGGTGTGTTACTTTGAGTAAGCTACTCTTGCTCAACTTTGTGTTGCATTTCTATGACTGTCCATGATCTCAGTTTCAACAGTTAGGAGGGGACTCCTTTAAATTTTATTGTGATGCTAAAACTTTGATTTACTGTTTAAAACATGATAAAAGATCATTTCCGTCATTGTTGTTGTTTTTTTTTTTAACATACATGGGATAAATTATACTTGTTTGTGTTAACTTGGGAAAAAAGTCCTTCTGCTGGCTTTGGCAGTTTTTGCAAAGGAAGCAATGGACTCATGGGGATGCAAAAGGTTTGTTCCTTCGAATACTTAGAAGTACAAATATAGAAACTTTTGCTGTCTTATAACTGTTTGCAATTGCTATAGGCTGAAAACATTTGCCTTTTTCATCTTTTTTTCCTCCCCTTTTTTAACTGTCAGTGCTTTATTTTGTGCTAGGTACTATCAACTGGCACGAAAGAGTTGGTGCTGATGATAATTCCTAGAATTATTTTCCTAAATGTTCTTGGGTGATTGCATTGCTTATGTTGTTACATAGAGCTTATAGAAGCAGACCAATCTTTTCAAGTCTTCCTTTCTAGTGCCTTGGTAGGATGATGCTTGCCTGTTCAGTTCTATGCCAGACTTTTGGCTGGTCTATGGTGATTTTCTTATTTACTGTCAAGCCCTCTACTAAATCATGTAAATTGCCTACATTAAAAATGATGCTTGATTTCTGGTTTACAAAGCTGTCCGCTAGTTCTGCCCCCTTGGTGTTAAAGCACGTGGGTGAAACTGGAAAACACTTTTACCGTCTTGAGTGAAATGTTGGGAATTTGTTGCTTTTCCTTTTTTTCTGCATCTGGTTTTATTTTTCTTTCTGCCTTTTAGTTCATAAGCCAGAAAAAGTTTGTTGGGTGGAAGCAGCGGGGACTGTTCGTGATGGTGTCCGAGCGTACACAGCTTTACACTACCTTTCACAAGTCTCTCCTGGAAAAACTGTCCTTGTCATGGATGGAGCGAGTGTAGGTAACAACTGTAATAATAAAACAATTTCAGTACGGATGGCCTCTGCCATAGCAACTGTTTTATCACCAGAAACACTGGAATTTTTACAGCACGCTAAGCTTATCAAACTCTATTCTATTCCTGTCAGTGCCCTTAGCTTAATGGATTAGTGGAAGGGCGCTCCCACGTGAGCTGCTGAGCCAACAATACAATCCTTGCACGCTGTGTGGGCAGTGAGGAGGTAGTTCTTGTCTGCTGTTTTATTTTGACAGTTTTATGCTAAGCCTTCAGGTGTAACTGGGGGAAAGTGGCTTACGTTTTCATTCCTGTCCCACCAGTGCTCTTTAACTTTCTTTAGACATAAATAATTTCATTTGCATTTCTGCGGTCTTTACTGCTGATGGGAGCGTGAAGCTTGCCACAGCCAACGTTTGTTAATGTAAATGCAGATGGAGCTGTTTTCTTGGTTGCACTGCTTCCTTCAACAGTGAAGCGAGCGCAAAGCTAGAAGTTACGATTGCAGTTACAGTACGTAGATTTTTAATCTGTTTTGTTGAGGAGGAGTTAGCTCTTAAATGTATTCATAGCTTCCCAGTCAAGGAAAAAAGATTCTTTGGCTTCATTGGGAACTGAAGCAGGTTTGTGAATATTCAAATTCTTGGTTCAGATTTTATTAAACATGTAAGTTCACATTTGGATACTCTTCTGACTTCTCCTGACTGTCCTTGCAGTATAACCTTTCTTGCTGTAAATAAGCCCATCTGCTTCTTCGTTGTTTGTTTGTTCTTTTGTCTCCAGCCATTTGGTACAATAGCTATTCAGTTAGCACAGCATAGAGGAGCTAAAGTAATATCTACTGCCTACAGTCTTGAAGATAAGCAGTACCTGGAGAGGCTTAGACCTGCTGTGGGTAAGTTGTGTTCTTCAGTACTAACGTTTTAGCTTAAGGAGGACTTCCTGAAATTCTTTTACTTTGGAGGCTTATTTCAACAGCTGAAAACTGAAGCACAGATTTATCATAGTCTAATTTAATAGTTTTAAAACTTATTTTGCACTCTACACATATTTAAATTCTCTTTCAGGTGTACTTAATGGGATTTTTATTTTTAATTTAATTTTTTATTCTCCATTATTCATCATTATGGTGATGAGTGTCTCTGAGTACTTTCCATTTCACATTGCGCTGCCTTTTGGCCTAGCCAAATACCTTTTCACTTGATAAAATTGTTGCTTGTGAACAAGAAAGCATTTCTAGATCACAGGTATCACAGGCTGTAGACTATGTACCCAAACCAGAGTTCACATATAATTATATGCTTGAGATCAATTCTTAATCAGACTCCAATTTCTTCCAGTAGCATTTTATCAAGCTGTGTGGCAGCTATTTCAAGTACTGTTGTAGCTGTAAAATGATGCATGTTTTACAGTAGTTGGATGCTCAAATGTTTCACTGGACTTTCCCATTTGCTAAATGAGCTTTGCATTAAAGAAAATACTTGCATTCACCTGTGACTTCTATTTCTATCCTGATACTTCATGTTTTCTCTTTTTCTCCTTCAAAATAAGAATGCTACTTGAGATGTGGGAAAAGGCTCAGTAAGAGCTCCCGGCATCTTTTCTGATCAACATTCTGTATTCCAGTGCTGCAAAGTTGAGGAGAGCAGAATATTTCTTTATGCAGACTGTTCTAAAATAAAGGATAGCATTACATTAGATACACAGATTCCAGATTAATTGCAGCCCGTGAACTCTACCATAAAGTGAACAAAAGGTTAAAAGAACTTTCTGTTGCTTCCTCTTCCAAATGCTGAGGCTGCCACAGCATAATCAACAAGTTTAAATTCTTAAATGCGTGGGGGTTTTTTGTCATTCAAGGAAACATGCATAAAAGTGATGGTGGCTGTTGTAAGAAAGTCTTGGTTTAAGAGAAGTTCTGTGGAGTCGGTTACGTCTGCGTAAATTACAGTCACATGAAAATACATATGAGTTAAGATGAAATCTGATTTCAAAAGATAATGTCAGTTGTCTCTGTCTGCTTTCTCCTTTGTTGTTTTGCTTAGCAAAATTATTTGCAGTCTTGGCTTTCCGAGTGGAGAATCATAGCTGTTCTCAAATCCCATCTCTAGATCTGAGTGACTTGCTAAAACCAGGCATTGCTGACATGCAGGCGCACTTCCTATTGTCCTTATGTTCTCCCTGCTTGCTCAAGAGTCATAAGCTAGCAGAACAATGAAATAAGCCAGACAGCTGTCCTTTAGACACAGAGAGAACAGAGTTCTTGTCAATTTGGACTCCTTTCTGATTCCTGAGAACAGAACTGGCAGTGGAAGCACAGAGCCAACATAGCATGTATGTACATTTTGGGGCTGCATGTTCCCGCACATCTGCACTGTTGGGGAGTGATTCATTTCCAGCCTATCAAACAAGCATTTGACTCTTCCCGTAGTAGCTTTGGAGTGCTGATAATGCAGCAGGAAGTGGAGTGCTGTGCAGAGGTTCTTGCACAACAGGAAAGAGAGAGGCGTTTTTTGCTGTCTGACCTTAATGATCATCAGCAGGGAGCTGCCAAGTGTTGTGTTGGTAATGTCATTGTTCCTTTTAGAACCCTGCAGATTTGTGTGTATAGATTTTTTTTTTTATGTTTTACTTTTTTTTTTTTTTTTTTCAGTAATCTCTGGAGTAAATATATTAACAGTACAAAGGAGGGAAGTATGCTGATGCCCACAGTTCAGACTAGAGGCAAAATATTAAATAATGTGTTAAGTTAATGTTAGAGAATGAAAGATTATATATATATAAATACATATATATATATATACATGTAAGAAATATACACATACACACACACACGCATCATAGAATGGCTTGGGTTGGAAGGGACCTCAAGGATCATGAGGCTCCAACCCCATTGCCACAGGCAGGACCACCAAACCTCATTTAATACCAGACCAGGCTGCCTAGAGCCTCATCCAGCCTGGCCTTGAATGCTTCCAGGGATGGGGCATCCACAGCCTCCCTGGACAACCTGTTCCAGTGTCACCACCCTCTGAGTGAAAAACTTCCTCTAATATCTAACCTAAACCTCCCCTGTCTCAGTTTATAACCATCCCCCTTGTCCTATCGCTGTCTACCCTTGTCAACAGCCATTCCCTCTCCTGTTTATACACTCCCTTCAAGTATTGAAGGTTATGGGTTTTTTTTGTTTGTTTGTTTTTAATTTGAATACAGGAAATGTCAGTATCAAATTACTATGAAGTTACAGCCGTGTCTTTTGGTTTTGGCCATATAGTTCGATTGCAGTGAGAAATATTAAATGATTGAATTTGAGAATTTGAATATATCTTATGATTTGAGTAGAGAGGTGGGAAAGGAGTATTTCTTAATATGTATTTCTTAATATTCTTCTTAATGATCAGTTTCTTGTAATTTTTTTTCTCTTTTCATTCCTTATCCCCGTGCCTCAATTCAAGAAGGTATGCGGCAGCCTTTAGTGAGTAAGTGCACTTTGCAAATTCGAGTTTAACCCATCATGCTTTGGAAGTGGGCCTCTAAATTTCATTATTCCAGTTGTCATTTTGTCGAGAAGTCTTTGGCTTTGATAGTTTCTATAGAAGAAACTTAGCTTCTACTTCTCCCTGTTTTTTTCAATGCTTTCATTTCTTTTCATATCCATCTGTAAGACGTGATACATTTGGTGTTTATCCATCAGTTTATCCATGCCATGAGGTAGGTGATGGTGCTACTAAGCATTATTTTAAAGAGGAGATGGATATAATGAGATTAAAAGTCTTGTTGGAATCATCAGAAGAGTCAAGTCAGCAGCTCATTAGTGACTGAGCTTGTTGGGCTTTTATGCATTTACTTCTGATGCTGAAGACAAGACTCCATGTTAGGAAGAAATACTGACGTCAGTGCATGAAAAAAGAAAAGAGAAAAAAGTTTTACTTCTGGATTAGATTTAATCAGTGTTTTCATGTTGGTTTTCCCTGTACTGGAAAATGAAGAACAATTGATTGAGCTTTCTGACTTGGCTACAAACTTGCTCATAATACAGGAAATGTTTGTTCTGCTGTGAAAATAAACTCTGTGGTTTTATTGTAATCAGCTGAATGTATTGCTTTGTCTAGCTCGGGTGATCGATGTATCAAATGGAAAGATAGATGTGGCAGAAAGCTGCTTGGAAGAAACAGGTGGCTTGGGAGTGGATATTGTCGTAGATGCTGGAGGTATGGAACTGATGCTGGAGGTATGGAACTGGTCCTCAGAGTAGCATGAAGTGTATTTCTATGATTTCCAAGTAGTGTATGTGGAAGTTACATCACCTCAGAACTCCGTGTCATCGCTTGGTCCCATGTAATTTTATGTATGTATCTGTACTCAACAGGCCTCCTTCAGAAAGATCTGGTTAAGGTCTCCTTGTATTACCTCTAGTGGAAGTATCTTTAAATATTAGAGATCAGCTAAATTGGTCTGAAATGCTTCTTTTCGACTTAGAGCTGCAAAGAAGTGGTTTTTAGCAGTAGATCTGTGACATTGTTGTTTACGCTTCCTTAGTTCATCATTCTAAAACAACCGGAATAGCTGAGAAGTCTGAAGTTACTGTATCTGGCTGCAATAATTGAAGAACTTCTTAGTCCCAGTGAAATATCTTAGAAGTGGATTGTATTGAATTTCCTGAATCTTCTGCTGTCTCTGATTACCTCATGAGGCCAACAATGGAACTGAATTCTAATCCAGTTCCAGGCAGCCATCGTGCAACGTGTACATTCAGATGAATATATTGCAACTCTTTCCTATCTTAGATCATGAGAATGAAAGAACCCCAAGATGCCTGTTTTTCAGTATGGGAAGAGATAAGCAGTTCATTTTTGACAGTGATTGTTTTCTTCTGAGCTTGAATGTCCTTTCATTTTTCCAGTAAAATTATATAGTGCTGAAGATGAATCAAGTTCAAAATCACAGTTACTGCCTCATAAGCATGATATCATCACTCTGCTTGGTGTTGGAGGGAACTGGATAACAACAGAGAGAAATCTTCAGGTAAGGAGACTATATCAATCAGCAAGTTTGTTTATGCTGCAGTACATGGCTGAATGGCTGCTTGCTATTAAGTGACATCAGTTTTCATGTAAGAAGGTTTTCATGGCCAGAAAATGAAAAGCGTTCTGGATTGGTAATGCTTCTTTTTTGTATATATTTTCCTTTGTGACAATTAAGGAACTCTTGTCTGTAACATAGTAAGTTAATAGCTTGGATATTAATTACTGTTTGTTTGTTTTATAACCATAAATATAAATGAACCACTTAATCTTTATTCTTGTAGAGGAAAATAATAACTAAATAACATACTTCTTCATTCTGTTTAAGCTGGATCCTCCAGACAGTCATTCCCTGTTTCTTAAAGGAGCCACGGTCTCCTTTCTGAATGAGGAGATATGGAACTTGTCCAATATAGAGCAGGGGAAGTATCTCTATATCCTTTTGATGATAACTTTAAGTACTGACTGCTAAGGAATGGGTGGAAATATGAAAGGTAAACTAACTAATCATATTCTGTTCCCTCCTTTAACCTCAGGCTTAAGGTCAGCACAGAGAAGCATGCAATGTAACTACAGTATAACCTTTGTATTTAAAGCTAGTCTGTGTGTACTTTCTAAGTAGGAAGTAAAAAAGTCATGGTGAAAGGCAAAAATGCATTCAGGAAAAAATAGTGGTTTTGTTTGAGACTGCTTTACAGGTTTTTACATTGTACATAAAATATTTTGGATATATAAATATGTTTGTTCTGTTAAGATGTATCACCTGTAGATCTTAATGCGATCAGATTAACTGTAAACATTAAAATAGTTTGGCTTCGTAATCTGCCTCTTATCTGCAGTGTTATGTGCAGAACATTTAAAGTGAAGATGTGGGTGTGGAAAGAGGTGTGCTGCCTTCATTTGCATTACCAGTGTGTGGCCTTAAGGAGGTGGGCCTGGAGCTTTTTGCTGACGGGACAGTGTTCAGTGGGTTGCTTCATGGATTGGTTGTGGCTTTAAGGACCCTCCCTGTTCTGCACTGCAGATTAAGATCTGCTGAATCACTTTTGCAGCTTAGCAGAAAGCAGAGGCAGGTGAGGATTAAGTCATTACGCTTGTTGAAGGACTGACTGTAGTGCGAGGAAGTCCTCCCCTCCTCCGCTGAGCTGCACAGTAGATTAGGCGAGGTCAGGCACAATGAGGGATCTATTTATGGGATATAGGTTATCAAACACAGCGTTATCTTTTGGTACTTTTGTTGAACTTAAAGTCAGCTGACTAAAACATAGCTCCTGTTGTCCCCCCTAATAACCACAGCACTTTTTATCGCCACTTCTTTAAAAGCTGCAAGGAAAAAAACCTGCTTTTTGATAGCTCTGCATTTTGTGGAATTCTTGACCCTATGGCACTGATGCCTTACCTGAAGAAATCACAAGCTGATCTTTTTTAAAATGGCTTGAGCTTCAAATGTTAACCAGGTTGCTCTTAAAATGAAAGAAGGGACGTTATTTTTTCATGTAAACACTAAACACAAAATCATCTATTTGCATCTGCATACAAATGTTTAGCACAGAGATTCCTTAAAGGTGCACAATGTTGCTCCAACAATTTATAAGCTCTGCTGCGCTCCAAGCTTTTATCTGTAGATACGCTGTTACCTTGACAGAGCTGGTAGATACGCATCTTAGAAGATATAATGGAGAAATTATCAAGCAGTGTTTTCAGGTAAGAGAAATTATTACTCTTTTTTTGTTGTTGAGCCTAAGGAGTAGAAATCTCTTGCCAGCAAAGCAGATCTATGTTGAGAAGTTGAGGAAAGGATGCCTCAAATAGCTCACGTGGAACTGTTTGTGACCTGTTTAGAATGTAGCGGGCTAAGCTTGGGGAAACTTGGGAAGACCCCTGATTTTGCCGATGGCAAAATTTAGCAGAGGCAGCGCATTCTTGTCTTGGTGGAGGAAGAGCATGTATCTGGCTGCTCAGCAACGTGTCTGACTGAGAAATGGCGCTGACTGTAAAAGACAGTAGGTCTGTCTGATATTCCTTTGTAAGAATAGTGACAGCGTTATTAGATGCACCCATAATGAGGTGAGAGTGGAAGATCCTTTCTATTAATGTGGGCTAGCAGTACTGCTGTAGAGCAAAAGCTTTCCCACCACTATCTTTTCCTTGTAAGAAGGATATATATTTATCTTCTGCTTCCTATTTGCTTTGGGGCTCTTTCATTCTTTTGTGAATCCAGGCAAAGCTGTAAAGTGTTCATTTGTGTTTTAGGAGTAAAGTTTACATAGTGAAAGTAAAGTCTATAGCAGCAGTCCTAGAATGTTACTATTGATCTGAGCGTGCTCAGCAGACCAGTCTGACATTCTGTTCCATTGTAGGCCTCAGCTGGATGAACCGATCCCATTGTATGAAGCCAAAGTTTCTATGGAAATAGTTCAGAAGAATCAAGCAAGAAAAAGACAAGTCATTCAGTTCTAACACACGAATTCCTGACTTCTAAGCCCGTGGAAGATAAAGAAACGTAATGTATTTCAAAAGTAAATTAGTGTACACGTTCAAGTAACCAGAATTCCATAACCAGAATGTAAGGATCTTCTGTACCTCAGCACAAACAGCCTGTGAAGCTCGTGGGACTCGAGAGGTTTTTTTGATCCAGTTGGGTGAAATGTTCCCATCAGCAGTTTCTTAAAAAGATGGTCTTGATGCACAGATCTTGGCTGCCCTGCCCTCATTACAAATGTCAGTAGTGTCTACGGGCGATCTCCCTTGCTGCTGTTTTTCAACCAGAAGAAATTAAAGGGAAAAAAAGAAATGCCAGTGGTGTTTTTTGTTTGGATTTGTTTTGCTTTGTTGCCTAGTTTTCCCCTTCTCTATCTCCCATCAGTAGTCCCATTGGCACGTTGCTTTTGTTTTCTGGCTGCGTTAAGACTGAGCGGTGTCTGCAGTATGCTGAAGGTCTTCAACTATCTTTAAAATTGCTGTTATGTAGCTGAGAGGCAGGATGGGGAAATCCACCAGAATTGGCAGGGATCCTAGAGGGGAGAGATGGTTCTGAGAGCAGGAGTTCTCCCATTGCTGATGTTCTTCATTTTAGCAACCAGAAACAGTAAACCTGACTTAGTATCTACAGCCTGGGAGCTAATACAGTTGTATGATTCCAAAGTTTGAGATACTTCATGTATCTTGTTACTGTAATGTTATCCTTTTTTCTTTCCCGTGAGATCCTTGTATTCTGTGCGCTTTCACTTCTCCTTTTTAACCTTGCTCCTGTTCCTAGAACAGATCAGTAGGGAGGGAACTGCTGCCATTTTTGTTGGTGGTGATGGTGGTGGCTGTTGTTTTTCTCAAAGCGTGTTGCTTCCTCCTTGCTTTTATTTAAGAGCACGCTTGTTCCAAATGTGCTAGCCATAGCTGAAGCTGCCTGCATTAAGGCTTCCAGCTGGATCAGATCCTGAAATTAATGTCCCTTTACTGAAGGCATTAAGCTGCCTAGTGCTGCTTGCAGTTGGCTGAGGTGTCTCAGCTTTTTCTAATGTTCTTTTGATAAGGCTAGCTGTGGATTTAGATACACTTGAACAAAAGTGTTCAAAAGGTCCCTTAAGCAACTCTTCCTTTCCAGTGTCCATTGATAGATATTATAAGCAGTTTTGAGTTGTGATAGCAAGGGCCGTGCAGCTCCTGGAGCTATAAAATACCCCAAGAAAGGCACACGCCTCAGCGCTAGCTGGGTGCCTAGCCGACAGCCCAACACAGCCTGAGGCCTTGCAACGTGTCGGAGTGAGAGCAGTGCCAGCAGAACCGAGCTCTGCCCAGGCTGGACCATCCTGGCTTTCCTAGGCTTTATTGAGGATGCTCGTGCTCGGTGAGGCTCCAGCGCGGCTCGCCCTGACGCCGCGCGCCCTCCAGAGGCCGGAGGAAATGGCGGCCGCCCCCACACCTCAGCACCGCCCCGGGGCGGGGCCCGGCCCTGTTGGCGCCAAGCGGGGACGGCGGCTCCCGCCCGGCCGCTCCGTTCCCAGCCATGGCCGCCACCGTGCCCGGCTACTCGCCCGGCTTCAAGAAGCCGCCGGCCACGCTGCGGTTGAAGCGCAAGCGGCCTCGGAGGAGCGAGCCCGCCGCCCCACAGCCCTGTGGCGCGGCCCCGAGGGCCACCTCCGCGCCCGTCCGCCGCAACCCCTTCTCCAGCCTGGACAACGCGCCGCGGCAGCCGGGCCGGCGGCAGCAGGGGGAGCCGGCACCGCCAGGAGGGGGGCCCGCCTCGGCTGCGCCTTTCTGGCAGGTAGAGAGCCGCCAGCGGCCTCGGAGTGGAAGGGGGTCGTGAGGCTCCTTTGCTAAAGCCTTTTGTAACGCTGTCAGCCTCATGCTTTTTGCCTTCAGTTTTTAGAGTCGGCAGGAGAAGATAAGCCGGCCCAGAGCGTGGGGCTCTCAGAAGGAATCAGCGTCCTGGCGCTGCCCGAGGTAGGGGGGCTCACTTAACGCTTCTGAAACGCCTCTTGCTGCACTGACCTCGGGAAAAGCCTGAGCTGGTTAACTGCTTAAAGAAGGGGACTGGCTCTTTAGTGGGGTCCGATGGGATAAGACGGCGGGAGATGGTTTCAAACTTAAAGAGGGGACATTTGGTCTGGGTATAAGGAAGAAATATTTTACAGCAAAGGTGGTGAGGCAATAGAACAGGTAGCCCATAGAGGTGGTGGATGCCCCATCCGTGTAGACACTCAAGGCCAGGCTGGATGGGGCTCAGAGCACCTGATGGGGCTGTGGGTGTCCCTGTTTGATGCAGAAGAATTGGACAAGGTGGCCTTTAGAGGACCCTTAAAGGTTCAACCCAACTCAAGAGATTCTATGATTCTACGTACTTAGCATCTGGTGGTATGTCTTTAAATGTACTAAAATGTCAGTGTTGGAGAAAACTCCCTCAACTGCCTAAATAGGAAAGAGAGTAACAGTCCTTAACAGGGCTTCGGGCTGATGGTGCCAGAGGCTTTTATAGCTTCAGAAACTTAAGCTCAGAGTAACTTAGAACAGGAAAGCCTCTCAGACCAAACTGACCAAACTGCCCTGGAACTCTCCAACATTTTTTATTATCCTTTGGGAAGTATGTGCTTCCAATTTAGTGCAGCTAGTTCCTTAGAGTTAAAACAAGGTATGGAGGGACTTGTTAAAGTGAGTTGGACGAAACTTACAGGAAACAGCAGGTTCACCTTCTTGTCAAGGCTGTAGAGCTCCACTTGTTCCTCCTAACAGCCACTGTCCTGTCTGGGGTCTGCTCTGCCTGCCAGGGGGGGTGTATAAGCCATCATGGGAGGGAGCCTGACCACGTGAAAATGTGCATAGGTAGCTCCATCATTGGTTGTTTGATGTGATTAATTTTCCTTGGATTAACTGATGGTATTTCTGTTTTTAAGGACCTTCATTTAGCCGATCCTACACCCAGCGTCCCCACATCACCGAGACACGAGTTCCCTGCAGACTGGAGCATCAAAACACGACTTCTGTTTATGTCTTCTCAGCCTTTCACCTGGGCAGAGCATTTAAAAGCACAGGAGGAAGCTCAGGGATTTACTCAGCATTGCAGAGCAGCAGAAATAAACTTGCCACAGAGTGTACAGGTAATGAAACTTCAGAAGGGAGCTGGAAGCTGCTGCTCTAGAAGGGGGAACCTCTGCACCTCTCCTTAAATGTACTGGCAGTGAAGATTTGCTTGTGTTTTGTTCTGGTCTTACTTGTATTAAGAATAAGGCTCACGTAGACAGCTGTGTAATTCCATCCACTGTGTACTCCAAAATATAACCTGTGGCAAACTGGTGAGTGGTGCAGTTTCAACTGCGAGCAGTTTCCAGTTGCTGCCCCTCTTCAGCATGGCTTAATCCCAGACCTGTGATTGTTATTTTTTAGTGTCTATTGCAAAAATCTTTTTTAAATTATCAGTTGTGGTGCTGCTTTAAATAAAGTATTTCTGTCCTCCTAAAATAATGCTTTGCAATCTAGGAACCAAAACTGTGCACAGAACTGCGTTGTGCCTTTCAGCAGAGCCTTGTTTACTGGCTTCACCCATCGCTGCCGTGGCTGCAGCTGTTCCCTCGTATTGGAGCAGACAGAAAGATAGCAGGAAAGGCCTGTCCATGGGCGCAGGATGAGGCCTTGCAGCAAGTGCTGATGAGCGACTGGTAAGTGGAACCTCAGTGTGGGTAGTGAGATCAAGACCCTTGGAGTTAAATCAGTGCATAAGTTCATTACAAAATTGTTGTTTTTTTCCCCTCATTTGCAGGTCTGTCAGCTTTACATCTCTATACAATCTGCTCAAAGCCAAGCTGTGCCCCTACTTCTATGTATGCACTTACCAGTTTACTGTCCTGTTCCGTGCAGCTGGTCTGGCAGGAAGCGATGTTATCACAGCGGTGATTTCTCCCACCACCAGAGGTTTAAGGGAAGCCATGAGAAATGAAGGTGAGGTGAAACCACTCCGATTTAGATTATTTAGTATATCGCTTTAGCTGTGCATTCCAGAACCACTCATTGCTTTCTTTCCTCTTCTGTTCAAGGCATAGAGTTTTCTCTACCTTTGGTAGAAGAAAGTAGAAGCAGAAAACAGAAAAACTCCGAAGAGAGTTTGGAAACGGAAGTCGCTCACGGCCCTGAAATGGGCAGAAGCCCCAAGGATAGAGAGTATGTCATACACCTCCTGAAATGCTGCAGTTCTGAGGCATTTCTGGACTGCTGAGAAACAGTCTTACAAAGTTTTACCCCCCTAAAAGTGATTCTGTTTCTCAGGGAAGCTGCTCCAAGTGATGATGATGATGATGATGGTTTCTCTTGGCTTGAAGAGATGGGAGTCCAAGACAAGGTTAAAAAACCAGATGCTATTTCTATTAAACTGTATCCTTTCTTTTCGTCTCACCACTTACCGCAGTGGAAAGCCCTGCAGCTGTTACCTTTTGGTGCATCCAAGAGGAGCGTCCTTCCAACCTCTGAGACTTATCCTGCACCAGTGCACTGTAAGTGGGGGCGTCAGAGGGGCATCTCCAAAAGCAGACTCCTGCTCTAAACTGAACTGCTTATGTTTTCCTTATGTTTTGATGCAGAATTCCGTAGTAAAAGTAGGAGTTGCAAACTTTGTTTTAGTATCTGCTGTCTGCCAGCTGTAAGACACCAGACCTTGGAAAACGTTGCTTATCTCACAGCTTTAATAATGGTAACAGTCAGGTGTAAGATGCTGCCAAATAATTGATGTAAGGAATCTCAGTGAGCTCAAGCCTTGGTTTTTCAGAGAGATTATTTAATTTGCTTTAGCTACTTGATTGGTCAAAGGTAGAAGGGCAGTGAGGTTTTGCTGTGCTTCTTAAAGTCTTTTTCCTTGACTCTGGCCAATTCAGTCGTAAAGAGAAGCATGAAGTGCAGGTGGATCACAGACCCGAATCCCTCGCGGTGGTGAAAGGAACGAACACATTCACTTTATTGAACTTCCTGATAAACTGTAAGAGCCTGGTGGCCGTTGCAGGTCCACAGGCAGGGCTTCCTCCCACTCTGTTGTCTCCTGTCGCTTTCCGAGGTGGAACAATGCAAACGCTCAAAGTAAGTAATGCAGCGGTCTCTATTTTCCTATGATAAGAGGAAAGCTGTACCTACTTCTGGTACAGCAGAGTGGTTTTTGCTGCTAGAGCCTGAGTTGGTGTTTTGACTGCAATATGGACTTCCTCCGATGTCAACTTTACCCATGTTACCTGTGCTGCTAAACTGGAACTCCAGTACTTTACCTATCCTGATAGTTCTTAAGGAGACATCCCAGATAGTAAAAACGTTCTTAAAGGAATCTCCTTTGAATGCTACTGAGATCATACTTCAATGGGGAATTGCAATGAGAGCCTCTGACCGGTTACTGTGAGAGGTGGTGGGCACTAAATGTTATGCTACCCATACGGATAGCGCAGTCTTCTGCCACTGGAGAAGCTGCTCATGTGGCATCAAAGTTCTTCTGCAGATGATTAGCTGCTGCGTGTTAGGAGTTGTTTGAGATGCTAAAAGCCTAACACTCGTACGTACTGAAGATGACAACATTTAGAACACTTTGAGCTTTTCCTAGGACTGTGGCACTGCAGTATGAAGGTGCGTGAACAATCTTGATTTGGTTTCAAAACGTAACCCTGTGTGGTGTTGGTTTCAGGCTCGTAGTATGAATGCAAAAGCCAGGGTCCGCCTGGCATATGAAGACATCTTCAGTTTGGAGATCGTAGGCCCCGTCCTGCCTCATTCCCTCCACATGCTGACCATGCTGCTGCAGTCTGCACAGCAGGGAGCTTTTTCTGCAGCGCTGTATACACACGAGCCAACAGCTGTGTTTAACACTAACCTTCATAATGAGAGCACCTCCTTAAAGGTAAGTAAACTAGAAAGGGCAATCTTTCCTGTTAGGGACAGCATCTTTATTACTAACCTTTGGGTGCTGAGTGATAAGCCAACTCAGTGCATGGGTTTATACTCCATTGTGATCACCAGGTGGCAGTTGCTGCCTCATTATTCTCTTGGAAACGGGCTCATCAGAAAATGAGCTTTCTAGGAGCTCCCCAAAGATACATAAATGAGTGCTGGATGCTACAGCTGTTTCAGACAAAAACGTGTATTATGTGTTTCTCTTCTTCAGGAAACCATAAACAAAGACCTGCAGAAGTGTGGGCTGCATTCTAAGACTTTGGATCAACTGAGTCAGGCGCCAACACTGGGGAAATCTTCCCTGCGGTTTCTGGAAATGAAGGACTGTGTGTGTGCCTGGAAGTCCTAGGAACGTGCTGCGTGGAGCTCCTGGGGGCACAAAGTTCTCCACTATGCAGCTGCTGTGCTTCCATCAGGCCTACAGGGCAGCCACCTGTGCTGTACCAGGAGGGACGTAACCTGCTCCAACATTACAGGGAACTCTTGCACATCACAGCAATAGAGCACCTCGAAGGGCTTTCAAAGGAAATTGAGGAAAAGGTCTTGGACATCTCCTTTTGTATTTTGGAAAGTGTGTTTTTAAATAAAATTTTATGGACGTTTGCTTTTGCTTGATCTGAATTCAGGGTGGAAGGCCTGAATTTTTCACGTGTATATTCTGTTCTGAAACACAGAATTTCTGCTACTGCTCTGTGCAGTAACAGTAGCCACTTCTCAGGGGTGGAATTCTACCATCTGAGCCTGCTCACAGCACTGAGGCAGAAGCTTGTCCTCTGAGCCTCAGCACAACACACCTTTTGGTTGAGAGCACCTTTAACTCTGAGAGCCAGATGGATGCAAACACAGCTCCAATTGCATCTGAATCAGATTAAAAGGTTGGGAATCCTCTGAGCTGCTGACACAAGTTTCCAACGTTGCCATCTTCATTTACTTACGTTAAAATGAGTTATGATTTTTAACAGGCAGTTTATACAATGTGATGTGCACCAGAACAAGGTAGAGCAACGCAATGACACCTGATGGAAGCAGAGAAAATGAAAGGCAGCAAGATTATGCTGCCCTGTTGACAGCAAGAGCCTATTCTCAGGCTTAATCTGTTATGCTACCACAGCTTCAGAGATGTGTATAATGCCATTTATCACACAGCTATCAGGTAAGACCCTTCCTGCAGCAAAAAAAAGTGAACCTGAAGAGCAATGAGTAGAATACCATCATGCTTGTGCACTCCAGCAAGATTTGTAATTCTACTGGTGTTCTGCATGGAAAAGAACAATGCTTGTAGTCATGCCTACTTTATTTTCACTACAGCAGCATCCTGTTCAGCTGTCATCATTCTAATGCAGCAATAGTCTGCTTGATGACACCTACACACCTAACAACCCAGCTCTGCATGTAAATCACTGCGGATTGAGGCACTTACACAAGTATTGTGTAGAGCTACAGTGCTACTGCACAGTAACTACTGTGACGCTAGTAGGGTCATTGAGAAGACCAGGGTGTCTGGACAACCTAGATACCACCTAGACCCAAGTCCCTACCTTGCAATAGAAAAGGGCAGCTTTAGATTTTTAGATCTGGGGTGTTGGACAACTGGAGAGAAACCAGCACCAATTCACACCTGGCAGTTGTTATACTTGACTTTCCTATTTCTCCAGCCCACTGTTTAAAAACTACCACTGAGCTGACTGTCTGGGACTCGCTCTTGTGGCTGCTGGCTCTACGTTCTCAGCGCAGGGAAGGCAGAAGCACTGATGGTGAAAGAACTTCTAGGAAAACGAGCCCACAGCAACAGAAATCCAGCAGGAAGGCATTTCTCTGCCATTGGGAGGAGTCACAGACCATTCACTTTTGAGACAGCTGAAGTGCTCCATAAATAAACAGGTCCCGAGAGAGTGTTTCCTAGTTATTCTTTTTAATAGGACTACTCGTCTATTCCTGCATGCAAAGGACACTCCAACCAAATTTACAAACTGAACAGAAGGACATCTCCGCACTAAATGCATTTATCATTCTAAACAACAGGAATGAAACTAAAACAGAAACCTCAAAGTCAAGAAGTGCCATAATTGAAGTGTTACAGATATTAATAGTTTAAGTATTGAAAAATCAAAGCTTAAATCTACATACAGTACCACGTCTTTTAAGGCGTGAAATCCAGAATTTGCCTCAACAGTGACTTTTGAAACGGAGTCATCTATGGGACTGAATTCATCTGTTCCTCAAAACGTATCTTTCCAATATACATGGAAGAATACAAACCCCAAAAGAACAAAATCAACAAAGTACAACAGATTATGTTCCAGATTTGATAATGAACAGATCCGAAACCTGTGCTTATATGGACACCGCGGACGGAACAGTGCGAGCAACACTGCTGCTGTTTGAGCTGTATCAGCAGACATTTGAACAGAAGCCTGAATAGGAGCTGCCTCCCACATCCTGAGTTAACTGCTTGGAGTCAGACATCAGAAAGCTGGACTTGCCTAAGATGGATACAATCCCCAGTTCTCCCAGAGTCTTTCCATCGCTGTGCCATCTGCTTAGCTTTGTTTTTCAAATACACGCCTTACAACCTGTTCAGAAAACGAGGCAAGGAGATCTTCAAACACTTTTACACAGAGACTGAAGGTGAGAAGCCAAAGGGAGAAACTTTAATTAGAGACAACTACGTCCAGAAAAAAAAAAAAAAAAAAGCCAAAAAGAAACAACTTTGCTACTTCTAGAGTGCTCTGATAGACTAATAAAGGGGTTTATTTCCTGGGTGTGTGGTGGAGAAGGCAGTACCATTTCTCTGCTGGATGCAAAATGAGATGCTGGTACTCGTCCACTGAGGGCAAAGGAAGATCCCTTGTTCAGTAACAGCTGAGAGAGCACATAAAAATAATTTAATCTGTGGAAGAAGAGCTACTAGTAATTCATCACCTCCAAGATCCTATTGCTGTCGCAAAGGTCATTTACTCTAGGCCTGAGCACAGCCTTACTGCACACAAACTGTAATTTGTTCCTGTTCCCGACGAAGCTCTGGTCAGTTGCTGTAACACACAAAAAATCCTCAAAGACCTTTTGGAAATAAGCACCTGCACTACTGCAGTAGGGAACTACTGCTGTAATCCTGGCAGTCTGCTTGAAACACAGACACATCTGGCAAAAGGTGTACGATGCCCTTTCCAATTCAAAGTGCACATAGCTGAAGAACTAATACTTCTTAACTTAAGAGGGAAACAAAATGAAAGGAAAAAGCTTTCTACATCCTTTCCCTTATCGAACTGCCGTAACTCTGGATTCAGGTTGTCTCCTTGAGCGCAGAGAGTACCATTACAGAAAATGCAAGCCCAAGGAGTTTGTTTGGTAATAGTCCGAAGCAGGTGAAGTTGCCTAGTTCAGATTCTGCAGCTCTAACGGCTGTCACTACTCTTGTGGAGCAATACGTTTACACTGTGCGTTTCTTCAGAAAGCTCTTCTGGCATACGTTTTAATTACTGCTTACTGACCAGTGATTAAGATTATGAACTTGTGCTGCTTTATTGACCAAGTTGGGTACAACAATTTAAGCATCATTCTATTCCCTCCCTCCCCCCAATCCAGTTGTAGATTTGTTAGACTTTAAAATTCACATTAACCACAAATCCATACAATCAACATCAGGCAGTGTGTTAATTTGTTTGGAATAGACAACTCCTTCACGTCTCCCTTCTCAGAACATGCAGGGAGAGTCACTTTTACATCGCAAAGTCTCGCTGGTTCCATTGCCAGACCTTCTGCCATCCCTTTGAAAGCAAGACTTTTGCCTCACTGCGTACGTCCTAAGAGCATGGGCTGCATGGCCAGCTGCGGTGCACCACCGAGTCAAACCCCAAACAAAACTCCAAGAGAAGCGATGGCATTAGCGCTGTACAACAGGGCTACTACCACGGCTCGCTCTCACCCAGGGGTCACGGTACTGGCCCGGTATCTGCCCAGCAGTACACGCCAGCCTCGACTAGACTAAGGTAAGCTGCGTGGCCTTTTACCAGCTGTAGGCAAAAGTGCAAGAGTAGCTTTACCGAGACCAGGGAAAACTGCAGCATAGTACAAAACAGTATGAAAGTGTTAACATTCCATATAGAGGAGAAATCGCATGAGTTTTAAAACAAGGGTTTAGATTACTGATGCCTCCAGAGTCTGTTGTCTGATTTAGTCATTTAAGAAATAATTACATCACTAATGTAAACAATATAAACATACCAAAAACTAAGTATGATTTAAATACATTTTGATGGTACAAAAGAAAAACCTGAAGGTGCCTGTACAGTTTTTACAATGTGGGAATTGCCAATGTATTTACAACATGAAAGGGCAAATACCATTTTTGTGCAGAGTAAAATTATCTGAAATAATGTCAATATAAAAAACAATATCTAGCGGTGTGAGGCACTCCTAAACATGGTGGTATTGACCATGCTTTCCTTTGGTACAAGTCCCATCGCTTGGAGAGCCGCAGTTGCTGCTGTGGCTTTAGCATGCTTCTTATTAAGGCTGGCAAAAGTAGGCCTGTATTCATTTCCATTGACTCTCACCTGTTTGAGATGGATGGAAAAAGGACACGTTAGGAAGTGCCTCACGTCTAGCCTACCAGAATCACCTCCAGATGGAAATCATCAACACAAGATATCACAACAGAAAAAAATAAACAGATCACATTCTAAGACACCTAGAAGTAAAAAATGACTGAGTCTTGCTCACTATCTTTACAATTGTATTTGCACCACACCTGCAAACAAGAAGCAAGAATATGATTCCACACAAGTTAATCATTTTAGTAAGCCGTGGAACGGTATCACAGTTTCTTGATGGATTTGCAGATTAATGCGCTGGAGAGACCTGATTTGGCTTTCACAGAAACAGGGCTCTGATACTCTAGCACTGAGACACTGCCCAGCATACCCCAGCCACCTCTGGAATACAGAAATATAAAGATGAATTTAATATCACATCTTAATAGACAAGCTAACAGTAAACAAAAGAACTCAGACTCACCTTAAAGATGAAGTGTTTGCGATGATCAGGCCCACTATCATCCACCAACACAAACTCAGGTGGTGACCATCTTCTTTTGTTACAGATCTCCATCAATGCAGAAACTGGATGTTTGCCTTAAAGACAAAATGCATTTGAAATTTCAGTGCTGCTATTGGAGCAATCATTTTCAATGAGCCTTCTGGGCTTTTCTGAAGATGATAAAAATCTCACCTGAAAGATCCTTCATCACAACGTAATGTCCAGATCTCTTTTGTGCCTTCTCTCCCACAGCAACAAGCCCTAGACAAAACATGAAGTTTGTGCATGTGATTCTCACCTTACTTATGAAAATACAGAAAACATAACGCATGACATGTACCAGTGGAGACAAAACATGGTGACATCACACAAATGCCCTTTCAGAACTCTTTCAAATTTCCCTTTCATCCCACATTTTTCCTTCCTCCATGCTACAGACCCGTTCTTATGAGCGCCCCAGTAAGATTTTTCACAACCAGCTAGTAGAAGACTTTGGATAGTCTTATGCAAGTCAGGAAACATCTCGTTTTCCAACCCCCCCTGTGGAGAAATACTGAACAAGAGATAAAAGACATCTTCTTGCTCAGTACTAACAAGTGTTGTGTAACCCAAAAGCCATCCAATATCTTCACAGTTTGCCTTTAACATACTAGGCATGTGAAGTATTTCTGTTGGACTATATAAACCGTACCTAGCATGTCCTTTTATCATACAAAACAGTAGCAACAATTCCACTGTGCTTTATTTAGGGGTATTCAAATATTTATCTTTCATGCCCGAGTTCACAGCCTAATTACAGTGATTTCAGTCACACTGGAATATGAAGAACCAGAAAAACATGCAACTGGGCCCAGAAGAAGTAACCAGAGGACAAGTTTCAGTGGAAGCCACTGTGAAACACAGAAGCCAAACACTTTTGTTTTTGAGTTCTTGCAAGAGCAAAGAATGAAGCATAACAACTGTCAAAAACGTACCAAGTACCAATAACTACACCATACTTACCAAGACACTCAGGTTTCTTTCCATTCATTTTGCCCTTACCTTAAATACCTGTAACTGAACTAAATATGTAGTGAATGGTGGTTCAAAACTTCTCAAGACTTCATTCCTTCAGAATTACTTTGCTCCTTACCTCTCTTTGTTTCTGTTCCTTGCTATGGTGAACAAAGACACGGAGATACTGCACTTGTTTCCAGTTCCTTCCCTGTTCCTTCAACTTTTTTTTTTGTTGTTGTTCACTTATTGGTTTTACTTGAAAAGAAAACCTTCCTCTTCTTACCAGACTTTCATCCCAATATTCACGCAGGACTTACATGGACTTCTCAGGTGGCATTAAACCCTACAGATATTTTCACAATCTTGTTTTTTGTTTGTTTTTTTTCCCTCCTCCTTACAGAAGCTGATACAGAAACTATCTGAAAAGTTTCCCCCAGACAAAAAGCTCTTACTTCATTCATCTGCATTAATACTGCTTTTCCCTCCCTCCACATCACCATCACATTCTCCACATCTCACCCCTGGAAGCTCAGGATGGATTCTCAGAAAGGCTGCAACAGACTCCAATTAGCTCTGCTATTTGCTGAGAGCTGGTGCACCAGGCTTCTTCAAACAACAGCAACTTACTGGATGACAGCAAAGCACAAGAAAGTTTCTGTTTCAATGCTGTCTCTCGGAGGATCACAGATGTGACTTATGTCCAGAAAAAAGGTCTAATGGAAAGCTATGGCACAGGCAGACCTTTTGGTTCACATCTTAGTACAACCTGCTGAATAGTTCCTCAGCAAACTGCTTGTTCCCATATCTAAAAACAATATTTTATTTTAGGGATAAATTCTAAAAACATGGAGGTTTCTGTCTGGCTTGTGCTTCAGACTGGTTGGGGTTTGGTTTTGGTTGTGTGTTTGTTATTTCTTCACTTTGTTCTTAAACAATCTGGTCACTTACTGACAGACCTTGTATAAAAACTTCCACCTTCCAGTAGCATACGTATACCAAGTGGCTTCTTCCAAAGTATAAAGAGTCCTTCAGCCTCCACGCTGAACTTAAGAAGGTTTGACTTTCTACACATGTAAACACTAAAGAACACTTGTGTATGAAAGTTCTTGACCTACTCATCTTGAATATATAATCACTGTTCAACGCATGAAGCACTTGCTTCTCCATAATGCAATCTGTTACTTACTAATGTTGGACCAAGTATACACTCTAAGTACTCTACGTCAACACAACACATTCAGATTTTTTTGTGAAAGTAATAAAACATTTCATCTATTAAAAACATAAATAATATATTAAAAATAGATAAAAATTAAGCAAAGCTCATCCATCATGAGGATTAACAGTATTTACAGATGAATCTACCACATATGCCAGAGACCGCCCTCTTTTAGCTCCATCTCACCGCCTCCCTGTGTTACTGAGCAGACACCGAGCTCTGTTACAGACTGCCCAGCACAATGCACATCTGATCCTGCCTCACACCTTAGGGTTTGACCCTTGAAATTTCAACTGAAAATTCCACAAGCACTGGGGAAATCTCTATCTGAAACCACATGAAGATCCTGGTGTACACTTTCTAAGATGTGAAAGTTGAGCTGTAACAGAGCTGCACAGCACAAAAACTGTTTTAATATATGAAACAGTCGCAGGCTGTGCAACAATACTGCCTCCCCCCTGTGATGTGACATGATGCAAGCAATACCATTAATAGAGCTAATTCTTCCCTCCTCATCACAAAAATCCACTGCTGTGTTATGCAAGCTGCTCAATAAAATAATATTCAAACTGACTTCCCTCTGACTGATACTCATAAAACTACACTGAAAGAAGTCTTACCAGCAGGAGACAGCACCTATAAAGACCAGAGCAACTGAATAACAGTAACAGGAAGAACGCTTTTCTAATACTTTCTTGGTAATCACTGTCACCAGAGTATCTTTTCCCACTTTAAACAGAAAGGCTGCACAGAAAAATAGATGAAAAGCAAGTCGTTCACATTAAACTGAAATGTATGTATTATTGTGTTCTGCATTTTCAAACTGCTGCACTTCTGTTTATAAAATCGTATTATACTACTAGGTCTTAAGAACTTGAAGAGCAATAGGTATTTCCATAACTTAGGATTCCTCTTGTTCCACCTTTATATTCAAACTGAATTATTTAATATTTTAACCACTGACTGATCAACTCAGCAGTACTATCTCTGTACTGAGATCCAGCATCTCTACAAATAAACTTCCCGACGTTTGCACTTTCATGCTTTGTTTCCTTCTAAGCTCAATTATGAGCACTGACTGAAGTAGGCACAAATCCATAATTCAAAGCATTTCATGCTTTAATATTAGTTGTGATCTATGTAATATGTTAAAAGATTTCCAGCTTGAGATTTTTTACTTTTTGTTATCGCTATTTTTAATATTGAGGAGACCGACCATAAGGATGATATCTGCAGTCAATGTTAATTGATTTACTTTGATAACATGCACGATTGAATAATTAAATGATAAATTCCACGTACTTTATTTGAAGTTTTAAAAATCTCTGTAGGCATTTCAGATGGAAAGCCTTTCTTAAACACCTCCTCTAAACACAGACGTCAAATGGAATATGCTGACAAGACGGCCACCTGTCTAAATCATGTTACCAGTTAAGAAGCAGCTCACTGCCTGCAAGTGTAAGGCTTGCTCTCTTCAATCAGATGAGGAAAGTGCAAGTTTTCCACCTGTGGCCATGGACTTTATAGAGGAGAGGAAATAACGGACATTATAAAGGAAGAGAAATAATATGAAAGCAAGGAAACATCTCTGCAATCAAGCAGAGGCAGCTGTAACACAATCAGACTGGGAAATGGAAAAGCAGTTAGATCAGATGGCTAGGAAAGTAAACAACCCATTTGGAAGAGCTAAAAATCCATGTGACACTCTCTTCATGAAAGGACTTCAGCTGACACCACAGTTTAAAGACAATCAAGCATTCTACCTTCTACCCTGCCCCATTTCCGCTTCAGGCACTTTCTCTAGGCCAACCACAAAGGCTTTTCAAACATTCATTTCCCCGTCCTTGCCTTCTCTGTACTTCCAACTGAAGTCTATCTCCTGTTTAAAAACCACATAGAAACACTTTTTCAAGAGGAAGGTGAAGGTTAAGGGAAGTAAATGAACTTCTCAAAGGGTTCACCAGTGTAAGGACAGGACCTACAAAAGCAGTCCAGGCCTAGAAAAAACAGTGATTGTTTCTGCAGGGAAGCTGTACCTAGAAGCTTAATATTTTCAAGTTATTTTGCCTACCTTCAAAGGAAGCCTAAGTTTATACTGCCATAAAACATTTAAGGAAGTGCTTACCTTTTCGATCAGTCTTAAAATCAACCATAATAGGCTCGACACTGCCTTCTTTGTTTTTTCCAAGCCCTTCTCCTTCTCTCCAGCCCATTTTTCTCATCAGCTGAGCTCCCATTCCTCCAGTTACAGGGGCTGCTCTTAAGAACTGATCCTATCCAGAAAAAGAGAAGTAAAACAAATCCTAAAGTTAGGACTGGGTTTTTAGAAACCAAGTGGGAGCTTCCAAAAACATTTCTAACAACCTTTCACAGACTCAATTCAGAAAAAATACACCTTAGCTTTATATACAGCTGTATAAACCAGAATTCACGCACACACACAATACACAAATCAGTATCTTCAAAAAAGAACAACTTAAGAAAATTCTAACGCAATCCAAAAGTGGCAAGTGACCCATTTCCGACGTATGTACTTATTAATACAATAACCGTTCATTTCTAAACACACTACTTTGGTTCCAGTGCATCTCTTCTCATCTTGTGAATGGAGGCAGTGTTTTAACTGTTTAACTGGCAACAGTCGTGCCAAGTGTACCTATTTATTGAACAAAATACAAGCACATTTAGTAATGACATACAAATAAGTGTTTACATGTATTTTAAATATAAAAAAAATTCCCCGTTTTATTATACAGCAGTTGCACATTCAAGTTCTACTCTGAAAATCCACATGACACAGATACAGGTTTTTCTTTCCTCGTTTTTTAAAGGCAAAAAGGCGCTTAGCCACACAGTTTAGCAGCAGCAGTCGTCACATTCTTTCAAATCAAAATTAATACAATAGTCGTTAACTGTCGAAAGCTTATAAACAGAAATCTTAAAAATCTGTTTTGATGTAAAGAACTTTAAAAACTCCTTAAATGTTTACGTACCTAGGCCTCGATGGCCGCAGTGTTGTGAATAGTAGGGCTGGCATTGACCGTGGCAAGAAGGCAGCTACAAGGATTTGACCCTGAAACAAGTTTCCATATAGAGGGGTGAAAGTTCACAGGTTATTCTGTGAACTATCATCTCTCTTCTGCCCCACCCGCTGACCCAAGTAAGTAAGTCAATCATTTCCATCACAGCAAAAAATTGCTTGGCTTTAAATATACAAGTTTACACACTGGCACTGATAAGTCCATCAGGTATTTCTCATAGTAGGTTAGAGGATACAATGCCTAATATTTTTGTAGAATTTTCACTTACTTACAAAACAAATTAATAGAACCTTTTTTTTTTTTTTTCCTTTTAATTTTGAGTTGTGCTTGCAAAAGTAAGAATTTCTAAGATTTGGACAAAGACTGATTGAGTTCCTTGGTTCCAATTTGTACGTAAACAAAAATCAGAAGTCTTACTTTTGCAGAGACCAAGGATAATATTTTTTTTTAAGGGGATTAACTGTCCATTATTTGCAACTGACACACACTAATGATGCATGTGTGAAATCCCCGCTATCCAATGGTGGTAGGAAGTTTAAAAAATAAAAATAAAAAAAAAAGACTAAATCCTGAAGATTGAAGTAAGACTTCTCCGAATATTCACCTATTGAACAGTGAAGTAAATTCCTATCAATCATGCAACTGGATGCTGGGTGGTTTAATATCAATGTGCTCTGGCGGAAGAGTAAAGAGGTTAAGCTCACCTCTCCCACGAAATTGCTTTTTTGACTGGTGCAGACCATGCAGTGTGTGTGTACAGAGACAATCGGTCCTTCAATACAGACTGCCTCAAGCTATACACCTAGAATAGCTTTTACTTACTTCCATTTTCATCCTCCCCTCTCTTTTCCAGGAACCTCTCATAAGAAAAGGGCAACCATGCCGAGAATGATACAAACCCCAGTCAATGTCACCCTGGGTTCCGATTCCTCTTTTGTACCTGCTTTGCAATAGTAGAATTTACAATACAAACATCTGTTTCATTACCAACAGTGTGTATTCAGTTCACAAGTGAAAGACTGCAATTTCTCAGTGAGGTCCTTTTAGCTTTCCCAACACACCTTCCAAGGCAGTAACTTGGGGGTCAGAGGTAGTGTGCAAAGAAAAAGGAAAACAACCAAGATAGTGCTATTCAGAGACAAAAATTAAATCCCTGAGTTCCTTCATTAGAAATTATCGGAGATGGAATCAATTCCAAATACTGGAAATAACCAGTTTTTAATTCTAAAATGTAGTTCATTAAAAAAGAAAACTTAAAAAGAAAACTCTAAAAAACAAAACCACACGTGTCCTAGTGTGATAGTTAATTTAATTAATTACCTGATAATTTAAGTACCAATTTTTACGTATGCTAACTCTTTAACATGCACAGCATAACCAACACAACAAGCGATTAGAAATGATTGGGTTTTGTTCCATTACAGAAATTTTTCTTTCTCACAAGCTAATACAGATGTGTTTACTCATTCTGTGGTTTAGTGGAGTATGAATAATGACATTTGAAACCGTAAAAATACTAGAATGTTAATAAAAAGTAAAGAAATAAGATCTTTTCAGTTTTAAAAACTATGGAGGGATTTGTCCCAGAGGTACCTGATTGTGAGGTACCTTTGCAGCTCCAGCCCATAAGGAGGGAATCAAATTGAGTAGCATCCAGTGCAACTAACCCCAAGTTTCTAAGTACTACGTTACTGTTATCAGAATGAAATAATTGGTCTGAAAGTAGCTATAATCTTTCTAATAACAATTCTATCAGAGCAGCATGAAAATGTGATGTAATTCCATGAAGTCAGACAAATAAAGCACACTTCTGTTCCGCCAGCAGATGGAGACAACTAATAAGCCAAATTCTTGCGCAGTTTCCTTTTCTTTAAAAAGCAGGCTACACAGTAAAACCTGATCATTTCAGAGTTTTTTCAGTAATTCTAAGTAAAAATTGTGCCTGCTTTTAAACTACCCTAGGGCAATATACCGGGGGAGAGGGAGGAAATAAGCATACTAGCAAAATAACCCATGAATGTCTGAATTACCATGCAAGGGCTTTAATGGGGGGGAAGTGAAAAATGGTTTTACAGCTTTTTGATGAAAGACACTGCGAATTGGACAGTCACCACTATTTGACTGCAACACCTGTCTTTGAATAAAACACAACATATAGCATCGAATGGAATAACCTCTAAAACAGCACTCACAATGTTCAAAACATTAAAGCCACGATTATTTGAGAGATCTTAATGAACATTATCAACTGCTGTTCTTTGAGAAGAAACTATCCTTCTCACAAAGCTGACACTGCACTAAAGCCCAAGCTCTCTGCTAGAAGGCGGGTTTCTCTCTTCTGAGCAATTATTTATTAAACATAACACAATACAGCCCTAAAGGCTCATAGTTGGACCCTTTCAGCTGTAGCTCGATGGGCTGTCTGTGAGATTACTTTAAGAATGACTCCACAGAACTTATAAGCACAGTACAAGTATACTTGGTGAAACCTGCACCGCAGCTGAGGATTCCGTGACACTAACGCTTTCAGCAGCAGCCACAATCCTTCTCTGACACAAGAGGGAGATATGGCTCTGGGCAGTCTGGTCTGGTGGTTGCGACCCTGCACATAGCAGGGGGCTGAAACTGGTTTATCATTGTGGTCCTTTGCAACCCAGGCCGTTTTATGATTCTGTGATATGTTCTTGAAGAATCCCTACAAATGCTTTGCAAGGACTACACTCACAATCAGCCTTAGAAATTTTCTTCACAGCTTATGCATACAATGAATAGAAACCAATTTGTGGTTAACTGAAAAAATACATTTTTCTCTGACTGAGTGGAGGCCAGTCCAATGCAACCAGCACATGGTTGATTTGCCTTGCCATCTGGCCTTCAATTCCAAATAAAGCTCATTGTGTCATGCAAGGCACTAAGAATATCAACATTCTGATAGACTGCCTTGCTGGAAGGAGAGCTTGGCAAGACACATGCCAGTCCTCGTGTGCGAGCGATAATCACAAGATTTAGTTTAAACTCTATCATTAGTGTTTCATTCACTTGCAGTGACTAGTCTGTGAAAGAAGGGAATAAAGGATTTAACTTTTCAGCACTCGGTACACAAAACATAACATTCTAGCAGCCACTGTAAAACTGCGTGGCATGCCTTAGCACAACCAAATGAAACAAATCCCAAGCGTTACGCTGTGCATGTAAAATGTTACAAAAACTTCCTTCCGGAGAGCAAATTTAGGCTATTAGAAGTAAGCTGGTAAATCCAGAAAAGCAAAGGTGACTCTGGAAAAGTCTAAGTAAGCAGACCTCAAGAGAACTCGCCTGGAAAAAAATCTGACCACTTCCACTAATTTGTCATTTATCCAGCAGCACTCTGCATTTGTTTAAAAAACAAAAAAAAAAGCTAAAAAACCAAACAGAACCCCCGAAACAAGTTGTATTTGTGAACTGATTACACCGATGATGATAAACTGAAACAGAAATCACGTTTCAGAAGAAAAAGATTGTTCGTAACTCTTTGAAGATACGAGAAACCTAACAAAGTATTATTTCTTTATGAATACTGCTCAGAATTCTAGCAATAAACATCACAAATTAGTGTGTAACTTAAATAAACAAACCTTACTTCTAACTGGTGCGTCACTCATTTGAATGTGTCACATTTACTGCTTCAAATAACTAAGGCCTTCAAAATTTTGTTGAGATAGAACTAAGATTTGCAGGCATGTTTGTTTGAGTACATATTACCTCTCCAGCGTCATTTTTAAAGGAAGCAACAATAAGAATAATAAAAAAAGAAATATGCTGAAACCCAGGAAATGCAAAGTGACGAAAGCACCTTTCAAACAAGTTCCCTGAGTAGTTCAATTTTATTTCCCTCCTGATACTGCTCATACGTTTTGTTACTGCTACCTTCTTTAGCCATCATCTCTGTTAAGCAGTGTCTGTATACGCAGACAGATTTCCTATGTATATGGATACACAAAACACCTAGCTGGCACAGGCTCTGTTTCTTCTAAACAGTGCATGACCATGAGTCCTCTCACAGCAAGTGCTTATGACTACCCCCTAAGAAAAATGCCTTCAGTAAGCCACATTTTTAGTCAGAAACGTGCATTAATTTACACTTGCCACATAACTCAAGAAAAATCACAGCCCTACTGGTAGATGAAGTTTACAAATACTTTTGTCTTCTATTGTTAAAAATGCATTATTTTCTTAGGACAAAAAAAAAAAAAAGACAGTGAACACAAGCCTAACTTCAAGTGTTACGTTGCACACTTAAATAGGAACAAAGTTACACAATTCCAAGTGTCTAAGTGAAATACAACCTGTACTTTGCATTTCATGGTTGTATTCATGTCACTGAGAAAGATAACATGCATTCATAACTCATTTTCCCTAATTCACTTTTTTTTCCTGTGAAATCACCCTATAACCAAAGGAAATGACTTCACACTGAGTTAATCAAAGCTAAGCTTTGTTGAGGTCTTCACTGGCCCCACCAGTCCTAGAAATAGTAAGAGATTTCTTTAGCCCTGAGGTATTTCGTAAAGGGCGCATGGCTTTAACTACATGCCATCCTATGGATATGATGGAAATGTGTGTGCAAATATGAAACTTAGAAAGAGCAAAAGAAGCCAAGCTGAGGAATGCCGAGCAGGAAAGAGGACTGTGTCCTCCTCATCTTCATCCAACAACAACTCTTGTTTACAGTAGCAACCTCCATTACGACAAACTACATGACGCTTGCTAGGGAGGACACCTACTACTGCAAACCACTACATTTTTACAGCTAGTAGGAAGACAGAAGTGCTTCTGCCTGTTCACTCTTAATTCTAGATTCAACAAAACAACCTGGTATGCTTCTGCTCCTCGCAGCAGTTATGTCCACCACAAATCAGACACCAGGCTCTTCTTTAATTTTCTACTTATAAAGCTTTCCCCACCACCACCCACCCAGCCAAACCACAGAATGAAGTTAAAAGACCAAGAAAAAACAACTTCTCTACTTTGCCATTGTCATTGTCAGTGGACATTCCTGTTACTGCAAGACACAGAAGAGCACACCACAGAAATTCAAGGAAGGAAAAGAGGATGAGAAAAGGAGAGTTGGGAAAGAGATGTTCCCTTTCCTTTGTCTTGAGATTCCACTCAATGTAAGCAGAAAGACAGAACCAAGTAGGCTTGCTAGTCTCTCACAAGCCTCTTGGTAAAAAAGCTCTCCTTTTCTCATCAATGTACCTGCCTGCTGAGTGCTTTTTATTTCTAAATTCCAGTGGCAGGGACATTTATTGCAATCAATATTTTATTAAAATCTCAGAGTTTGTAATTTCTAAAGCAGGATTGTATAATCTACACTCAATACAAAGAACCCAAAAGATTCCCATCTAACAAGTAATTTGGATCTCTGTGTTGCCTGGCTCTCTGTATTGCTTGGCTGTACAAAATGGAAAAACAAATCAGTGAATCCTCAGAATAATAGTTCTATATTGCATCATATTTCCAGACTTCTGCGTTCACAGTTCACATAAAGTTTTATGGAAAACTTTCACTAAGTTTCAAGTCTAACCTACCAGTTTTGAAGGTTGTCTTAAATCCAGAAGGATAAGCAAATACAGCATATACTTAACTGCATTACTTGTAAGAGTAATCATGATAACTCATTCATTTTGCTTGCAAAATGGACATTGCTTGAATAATGGACATTGCTTGAATTCCTCAGTTCTACTGCTTGAAAGAGTACTAGTTCAGCATTCATTTTCAAAGATGAAGCATGACTTATAAAACTTATAAAACGCATGTATGTATGACGCATCACACACTCAAAATAAGCCAGTATTACTCTGCAGTAAAACATAACTATTTCACTGTAGGATAATCTTGTATTTATTTAACCCAACTGCAACTCCTGGTTTAATATTCCAAATCTTTGGATCCCAGAAAACACTGGTGATGCAAATAGAGGCAAAGCAGGAACCATCAGACAAAACCAAGTCAAACAGAATGGGCTGTTTGGGACTTGGCTCACTGAAGTTGATGCTAAAACATCATCGACTTCAATGACATCAGGATCAAACCTCCTGGCCTGATCTGCCCCAATTCCATAGAAGTAGTGATGGACCTACCATTGCAACCATACCAGCATGTCATTTCAGTGTAAGCACGTACGTACCAGTCTGACTCAAGTAACAGACGCACATCTTATTGGGTACTTTAGACACTCAACTGAAACATCATGTTCAACATCTTAATGCATACCAAAATAAACACAGCAGCAGCAAGTAGTAAAATTCATCAAAGACAAAGTTTTAACTCAATCTGTTTGTTGCATTTGATACATGCATTACCGTAAGTTTTAAGGCCATTTTTTTTGGCATGTTCCAGTACTTTTGCTATATTTAGTACGTGATATTCAGACAAGTATGTCTGCATAACTTCTACCTTTCTAATCCACGCTTGAGGACCACTGTTGGTTAGCTCATCCGAGGACAAAATCTGTGCCCCAGTACTTCCTGTGAACTGGCCAGGTATGGAGTTTGATTGAGCCCAGGCATCAATCTAGAAAATAAAAATCAACGTAAGACTGGAATAAAATTTTTCTTGTTTTTCTATTCTCAGTAACTTTTATGATTCCTCACTTAGACTTAATAAAGTGAAAGTACTCATTTCCAAGCAGGTATCTCAAAAACGGTGAGCATCTTTTAACATTAACCCTAAAGACTGAGCTCAGAGTCTAGCAGGTTTGTGGCTCATGGTTTGTTTATTCTCAATACTAGTACTATGAAGTACAAATTAAAGGCCAAATTTTTGAGGACATGCCCATAAGCTGGACTTTCAAAAACTGTACTTAAACACAGTAGGAAATATCAGTGACATGAAGGGTAAACATTTACACTTCTTAACTTGATTGAAACACTGATGAAAAAGTGCAACATACCTGTTCCTGTGCGCGATTTAACATGCACATGGCCTCTAAGTCAAACGTGTTTTCGTTAAGCCTTTTCTGAGCTATTGCTCGGTCATTCATAGCTGCAGTTATGTCCACACCCTAGGAAGAAAAATATCATTCTTAAAAATACATTAGAGAGAAGTATCACCTGTTCAACCTGGTAAAGTTCTGTTGCAGAATAAACTCAACAAATACTATAGAGTTGTTTCAAACATTAAATAGGTGGCTTGACATACAAAATGGCAATGTGAAAAAACAAGTAGTCTGAGAATTTATTTTTATGTACATACACACTTGATGTTTGCTAAACAAACACAAAATCTGAAGCACAAAGGCAACATCTCTCCAAACACAATATCTAAAGATTTATTTTCAAATAAATATTTTGGTCACTGGAAGTTCTAGGTTTTAATAGCTAAGGCGCTAAGAATTCAGTGGAATCTTATTTAACAGTATATTAAATATAATTTAGCTACAAAACTTAGGCAAAGGCCTTTATACAGAGCTGTTCACATGAATACCCTATTAAGTAACCTCAGAACTTCAACTGATACGTATAGAAGAATTACAGCAAGAACTGCATGCATCCCACAGGCTTGGTTTTAGTGCTTAAAATTTTAATCTTCAGCCTAAAAGACCTGCATAAAAATGAAAACAGACTGGTAGCACACAAAATTAACTGTTTAGTAAAAGATTATTTATATCTGTGCTGTTGAACCAGAACAAAATTTTAAGAAAAAAAAGCTGAAACCATCTTGCATATAACTGAAGAAAGAAGTTCAGTGTAAGCCTCGATGCATAAAGCAACCAAGAATGAAAATCAAACCATTTGAGGTTGTAAAGATAAATTAAGGCTGATAGACAGCCCTTATGTAAAAGTACTTGGGCCTTATTCTTCAAATGATGTGCATTTTGTGGATCATTCTATTTTGAAAGGAGAAAAACAACAATGACCAGAGAAAAGCAAAACTTAATTGAATAAAAGCACGTAAAGGAGACTGTAAAGTGTTGGAACTGTTCAAAGCACAGAAGAAACCCAATAACCAAAACAGCAAGTGGCATACAGATATAAATAAGATTGATGCTTTAGGGTTTGGGGTTATTTTGTCTTTTTTTTTTTTTTTTTAATTGTTTTTGTTTTACTTTGCATTACAAAAGACTTAGATTAGTCACCATTTCATTATCTTAGCCTCTCACATCATACTAGAATAAAAGGCCAGTGGAAGAAACTGAAACCAGCTTAGAATTGTCTCAGCTGAAAGAAAAACTACAGCTAATCCACAAAAATCCCCATCACAAGAAACATGCCCAGAATTCAGTAAACACTGAAAACACAGTATAAGGTAGACACAAAGGTCTAGAGTAGCATAGTACACAATACTCTTAAAATTATTATTCTGGCTATTAAATTTTAGTTTAAAATGGGGAAAGATGTTTACTTATTTTCCCTGCCCCAGACAAGAAGTATGTCCTTCAGTAAATTAATCCCATATCATGTTGCTAAACCACCTGGTACCGAGCATGACAGAACGGAAATCCTTACAACCTGTATGCCTATGAAACTGTCTTCAATGTTTATTATCTCAGATGACAAAAATGTACATTATAAATACAGGACTAGAAGAACTGAAAGATTTTCTTTTACAACCCAAAGTCATATTCGTGTATACAGAAGAACAGTAGTTAGCAATATACACTTCCTTGCATTAAGAAGATTCCCCCCTATACAGTTCGAACCATTCTTCTATGTTTAATTTGCAAAACTGCTTCAGGAGATACATAAAAGTTATTCTACTCACCAAAAGCTTCAATCCAGCAATACACATAGGCATGCAAGTAGTCCACTGAAATCACATCAGGACCACTCACATACTTAAACACACATGTGTACTTTAGTGCTTTACCGGACTGGGGCCTATTAGTAGATACCCTGGTTAGTTAGAATTCCCATACACTTTCCCCACATGGTCAGTCACCATTTTGGAGACCATCATGGCTTTGTATTATGTCAAGGCATTCGATGGCAGCTTTGGATCTTGGGAAAAAAAAAAAATCTCTGCTTGAAGCATGAAAAGTTATTATTTCGTCAAGTAAAACACGTCCACATTCAGCATGCTACTCCTAAGAGTTCTGTCTTTCTGGTTCTGAGTTTTAATAGCATTTTTCCCACAGATACAAATATTGAAGCAAGCAGGAACTGGTGACAACAAAAAGACAAGAATTTTGACACATTTTGTAGGTCTACTGATACACTAAATGCACTTTGTGCGCTTTTAGATCAAGAGGGCTTCTCTGCACAATAGACACTGCTGTATATACCAAACTTAAAATACAGCATTCTAAGTATGGGCTTTCAAGTTCTCTAACATAATTTGCTTCTTCTTTCTTCTAAGTTTCTCTGTCTTTTGTACGCATGTTGATACTTGAGATCAATTGAGGCAAGAGCTTTTTCTTTATTTTCTACCACCTCAAGTAACTGTATTAACAGCATTTAACATTTTATTATTAAAAGCATTTGTAGTATTTTAGCAGGGCCATTTTAGGCTGCATAGTCCCATAACTAATTCTATAACCCGCATAATTGGTTTATTGTTATGCTTTTATTGTTTTCTTATAAATATTGAAATAGACTCGAATCAGAACTGTGACAAACAGCTACCAAAATTAGCAAGCAAACAAAATTAAATGAAGTAAATTATATGTCAAACCTCTTGAGGATCCATAGTAAGCTCCCTCACTTCCCCAGCTCCAGAAGCAAGGGACGTGGCTTATTTTGCTCCAAAGAAGCAATTTCATCCACAGACAGTCCCACAAACATTTAAAACAATTAGCCCTAACATTAAGCAGAGAAGCACTCTATTATTTTCCCAGCTCCCTGGAGAAACATATAGAGATCCTATTCCTACAAGAATATTCCTTTATTTCAAGGTTAAGGATTGCCAAACACAAGGGAATGGTATGTTCTGCTGTCAGTTACTGACCCTTGAAATCACCCTTAACACAAACCACGTTAAGGTGAATGCAAATAAAAATATTTATTCACAAAATATAAAAACAGACAAAACAGTTACAAGCATTTATAAGGATACACATGACAGAATGGAAAGAAAGCCATGTTGAATATATTTACTCCAATGTCATTTTTCAAGGCCTCTTCTACATAACAAACAAACCATCAGTGCTTGCCTAACCAAACCTGTCAAAGACACATGTCTACTTTTTGGAAACCTGAATGCAGATACCTTGCCTGAACCACGTTTATCACTAACCACTTGAAGGACAAGACCTCTTACCACCTGATAAAAACATGTGCTTGACCCTCAAGCTCTGCCTCTGAAGTGTACAATCAAACCATGTTTGAAGTTATATTCACTGTGCTTTTGGTTCTGTAAAAGACACAGAGGACAATAACATCTGTGCTTCAGGAAGTGAATTATGCTACCTTAGAAAATTACTGAAGAACAAAATGCACCAAACTGAAAAACAATTTCATCAGAAATGCGAAGGCAAGGTTTTTTTTTTATTTATTTGTTTTGCAAGGTATGAGAACAAGTCTTTAGAAAGAATAAAGAGACATTAACTTAAAATAATAATAATGTCTTAAATATTTACTTAATTACAAGAACCCCACAAAATAATCTTTTGAAGACATATCAAGGGGAAAACCATTTCATTTTTTCAGTTTATTATACATACAGTTAAATTTTCCTTTGGAAGGCCACATGGAAGACAGCTTCATAAGAAAATGGGACTAAAGTTGGAAAAATGAGTAGATACGTCCAGATGAAATGGCAGTTTTAAGAACTACTTTCAAATCTGTTTTCAATGGATTACATTTCAATTCCATGTTATTGCTCCAACACTGGTAGGAAATTTAAAACTATTATTCAATTTATTATTGTTAAAATCTAAACATACGGTGTCAACCTTTGCAGGAAACTTGAAACTTGCTTTTCAATCTTCAAGTGAAAGTTCTACTGAGACAGTGAAGTCACTAGTTGACAAAAGCACGCGATATTGTTGGTTACAGGCCCCTTACATCACTGCTTACATGAACACTGTAAGTAAATGCAAAGACTGCAGCAGTTCAGATAACCAGCTTTTTCAAGTGCTACCTATGCACACCTTTCTTTTTTTTCACAGGCTGTGATTTGACACCAGACTGACCGGGCAATGGCTTTTTTTTTCTTAAAGCGTAAGCTCTCTTTCCTTTCCTTACCTCAATGGACGGTTTGGGGAAAACATCATCCTTGCTATCTTCTTTGCCTTTTTCAACGGGAACCCATTCTCCATAGACACTATCGGCTTCCTTTTTCCTATGCTGAGACCCAGATGAAACAGGAAATTCCTTTGACAGGCTGACCTGATTTTTTGGTTGTGGTGGTGGTGCTGGTTTTATGCTGGGAGTCTTGAAAGGAAAAAAAGTTAGAGAAGGTTAGAACCTGAAAACGCTGCACAAACTCCTGTTATCAAGGACACATGACCAAGAACAGTAATAAGTTCAGAACCCAGGATGAATGGAAAGGACAACACTAAATGCATCAAAATTGTGAGGAGCAGGTAAAGCTGCCCATGCCCACTAAAGAGCAATCCTTTTCAGAATCTGTACAGAATCCCAAAATATCCTGAATTTCATTGCACCACTTTCTAGCAGTGTCATTTAAAGGAGAAATTTATTTCTAACTTACATTTTGCATAATTATGCATTAGTACTACTTTCGTATACACCATAAATTGCATTTTTACAATTAACTTTTGTTTTCATTTAGCATACTAAGGATTTCAATATTAACCAGCAAAACCAAGTCAGACTTTCATAAGCACCAAAAAATCTTAACGCACAGTTGAAAAAACTTCCTAGAAAAATTCTAACCATACTTCAAATCATACAGATGCCAGATTGCAGTAGCAGACATTGAACACAGAATCTTTAATTACACATTAATGGCATAATGTCATTCAGAACTCTTCACAATGCTTTTACAATTCCTTATTGAATTTAAAAGAAAACTAATACTTTTCCGAAGCCTTTTCCAATTCCAACGATGTCTGCAAGTTCATACTAATATTCTTTGCAATGAAAATGTGAAACAAAACTCATCTCCTCTGTTACTAAAGCTTTGAACGCTGTAAAAAACATTAATGACAAAAAAGAGTCTGAATCCAATTATGGAAACTTATCCTGGGCTGAGGAAAATTTTCTTTTTGTAACAAGAGTACTTTAAACGGCATTCAAGCACAAATTTCTCCAAGATTATCAATCACTGCTTCAATTTCTCTAAAACTATTTGTCCCTTAGAAAAAGTTCAAATTTGAACTTCAAATTTTAAAATTAAATGATTTTTTTATTGCAGAAGTACTCACACTTAAATTGAAAAAAATAGGTTTGGGTTCATTGAGCTTAAAGGGGTGATTGTAGAAAGGACGTTCTTCCTCTTCTTCATCAGAAACATGAGGTTTATTCACTATCACATCATCTGTGCTTTGAGCAATCTTCTTGCATTTCTGAAAAAAGGAAAAGAAGGAGAGGTGTGAAGACAGAAGTTATGAATAAATCTGGACCTTCCAACCACTACAGACAAAATGAACCATTTAACAAAGCAAAATGTACAATTTTGAGAAAATCTTATAGGAATGTCGTAGATATGTATGTACATTTCACTTCTAACAAAACAGTTAATTAAGTTTGCTTGGCACTCATGCAGGAAATAATTGCACAAACAACTCTTTAGTATTTTCAGAAGTATACTGTAGAGTCAGATGCACAGTGCTAGTTTCATAATGTGTGTATAGGGCTACAAGCAGATCAGATCACTGGCTATCTAATATCCCATATAATACAACAGGAAGTACAATACATACTGCCTATAAGCTCATTCAGCTACTACAATGAAAAACCTGAGAATTAACAATTACTAATAGTGCCTAAATTCCACTAGCAGGAACTCCGTCAGAAGCAATGTCTCTAGAAGACATATTCTTCTGAAATATTTTATGAGACTGACCAGGTACACAAGACCTATGTTCTACCCAACAGCAGTTTGACCTAAAAAAAATAATTAAAAAATACAGGTGCAGGAGACATCCTGCAGATGAAAGAGTAGAAGAATAAATAATTCTAGAAAGGCTAGAACTAGGGCCAAAAACAGATAAACAACTGCACTGCGTTTTTACTAGCACTAACTCTAACCGAGACAGTCCAAATTTAGTTTGAGAAAACTTTAATAACATGCTTCCATTACATTCCCATTTATGAAACATATTCTTACAAGACATCCAAATACATCATCTGATCTGATTCAAGTTTATACAATTTTAAATCACATCTACTTGGTAACCTGACTGTTGGTATACAAGGAGCAAACAGCCTCACATCTAAAATCAAGACACACTGTTGACGCTGTTCTCATTAGTCATTATTAAATAAAGACTATTATGCTCTTCTGTTCTAAGCCTCCTCCTAACAATGACTTAAGCACACACTTTATGCAGCAGAAAAAGCCTGCATTACTCAAAAGGCTAACCAACCAACTGTATTATCTACAGCCAATGGATGGCCCTTAGTTAACAAGAAGCTTTTTCTCTATATGATGTAACCTGCAGAGCAGACAGCTTCTTGGAAAACAGAACAGGTTCTCAAAGAGTTCTCCTCTTAGACACATTCTCATAGGACAATGACCTAGACTGTTTCTGGGGCTGCTTTTGATTCAGTGAAACATATTAATCATTGAATTCCCACAGACAGAACAAGCAAGCAAGGAGAAGGTTTTTTTTGTCCCAGATGAGCAACACTTGCATTGCATCTTGGATGAAGTTACATGCAGAAGCACTCACCACACCTGCACAATGTCCGTGGGTTGTTGCTTTTTGTTGGTTTCGTTTGTTTTTAAACTAACAAGCACTTCTGCTTCCACTACACCAAAAACTACAAAGGGATTACTTTCCAACAATTTGACATTGCCTGATCTCAGATTTTACTTGCACTAATAAAAACGTTTTCAGAACTATCACAATAACAATGCAGCACTGCTATAGTAAGTGTAAGTAGCAATTTTTTCCCACAACTAAAACAAAAACATCCCATTTGTACAGTAAAATTGCAACAGATGCATTGCAACAATGACTTTCCCTCTAAAAATTTCTTGGAACACATAAAATTATACAGAACTACTGAAGCAGGTATTAGATTTTTAACACATTGAACAATGAGCAACGAAAAAATGCTAAAAAAAAAAAAACACAAACAAGTAACTAACAATACTACAAACAAGAACTAGAACTGAAAGTCTTGTTTTATTTTAGGGTGTTCAGTTTTCTTTGTTGAGGTTTTTTCTTAAATGGACTGCAATGAAAACTACCAACGTGTAAAAATTACAACAGAATAGAAACAAAAATAAAGCATAAGAACTGCAATTCGACAGAACTCAAAAGTAAGTTTCCATGACCAAAAAACCCCAAAATCAAACTAACAAAAACACACAGCTCTAAACAGAGTGAAAGCTCAAAACATGTGCCAGCTTTCACGTGAGTGAAGAACACAGAATAACAGCTTGCCTAGCAGTCACAAAAACCACTCTGCCTATTTTCAGGTTTAGTACTATTCTCACTTACCTCAGTGAGCTCCTTTAGTGTATCTCTTGACGACTTCTGACTGGCTTTGTCGTCTTTCTTTTGAGATAACATAGGCATCAGGCTTGGTGGTAAAGGAACGCCTGACTTCGCACACATGGCAGCTGCATTAGCTTTGGCTATTTCAAGCAGCTGGGCCTTGTCTGAAAGATGTTAAAGAAAAATCATCAACATTTTTGCCAATTCTTGTTCGAATAATAAATATTCCTATCAAACTAAGCAAAGTATTTAGAAAAAAATTACTCACACTGTGCATTTTATGCTCTGCGAGAATAACTGAAACCTCAGTTCATCACTCAAGAGCTACACATTATATTTAAGCAAGTTTACTGTAATTTGGACACATAGTAGAGTTTTTCCACAGCTTTTAACCATATTTATTTGATTATCTAAAAGCTAAAGAATGTCAGCCATCTTTCACAGTACTCCAAGAGTTTTCTGTTTCTTCAAAAATAAAGCCATGACACTAAAGCTGTATGGTATTATGGAAAATGTAAGAGAAATGACAAAATGATATGCAACACTGATTTTTAACTTCTACTATTTAGATCCTTCCACATATTTCCAAATCCCAAGCTGAAGAACATTTCTGCTTTTGCAGGCTTATGGCTACAAATCTCTGAGAACATTAAATATTTTTACATAGCATGAGAAAAAGAATTGAAACAAATCTTGGTCTAATACTGATTTTCATACTGTAATGTCACCAACATTCAGCACCATGGAATCCAGCAGCCTGAAGCCTCATCTGCAAGTAAATCTCAATCTAAAAACCCTAGTGGATGGCCATAATTGACAGTGAATCTCAACTACACAAACTACACAAACTACACTGCTAAAGAGCTGAGAGTATAATTCAGTACATGAACCTAGCTAGGAATATCTGAAAATTCATTTTTGGTACAAATAATCACAGAAAATGTAATCTCATCTAAAGATTCCAAAGAACAATTAAAAGGAAACAAAAAAAAAAAAAAAAAAATCTTTTTGAAGCCCCCAGGGTGCGGTATAGACCATCTAACCTCCTATCACATACTTGACTAATAGTTCAACAGTGTGCCCCTTAATACTGCAAAGCTTTTGAATAACAAACATGAAAGTGGAAACAAAAAAAAAACGAATAACAGGAAGAAGAGTTACAGTCAATAACAGAACTAAAACTTCTCTAACTGGCACTTACTGTCACATGTTCTTTCACTCTCAGTTAGTTCTCAGGAAAACCAGAAGCTCCCAACTTTCTTACAGACTTCTAGGCTTTTACTAAACAGTTAAAATGAAATGCGTTCCTTAAGATGATAACAGACTACCTCTGCATAAACACATTAAAGCAAAATATATGTCTTTCGCTTTAAATGCATTTTCATCCAAATGGATGGCACAAATACAGCTCCACCATGAAAGTTACCTCACTGAACATCACTGCTTAAAAACAATGCAGCAAATGACTTCAAGAAATTCCTTATGAATGCTACAAAAAATGTTAAAATTCAGACTATGTAAACAAACACAAAATTATCCAGCCACAGATTCAACAGAAATAAAACTTTCACTTACCCAAGTCTGTAAGGCGTTTTGGTGACCTGCTTGAAAATCTTTCTGATGATCTGGACCTACGACGATCAGGTGATCTGCTGTAACCTCTTCTTCTCCCTGAAGACCTTGATCGCCGCAGTCGAATTGGTGATCTACTAGAGCTCCGCCTTCTTCCTCTTGACCTCGATCGCCTCTGACGAAGAGGTGTTCGACTCCTGCTCCGTAATCTCAGTGATATCCTACGATCTCTTGAATCTGATCTTCTTCTTCTTCTATCAGCAGATCTTGATCTATTTCTCTGGGATCTTCTGCGCCGGTCTCTTGATAAAGAACGCCGCCTTCTTGATGCTGACCTTGATCTACTTCTTCTTCTGTGCCTTGAACGTGACAACGAGCTCGATCGAGAACGACGATTAGATTTTGATCTTGATGCTCTTCTACGTGTTGCTGATCTGGAGCGATTCCGTCTAGAGCGAGAGTCTGCATCGTATCTCTGGGATCTGCGCTGAGAAGACCTGGACCGTCTGCTTCTAGATCTCCGCGAAGACTCTTTGTCTGCTGTTTTGTCAACAGATTTTGATCGACTCCTTTGGCGAGCAGCGGACCTGGAACGTCTACGTCTAGATCTCCGTGAAGACTCTTTGTCTGCTGCTTTTTCAACAGATGCTGATCGACTCATTTGTCGAGCAGCAGACCTGGAGCGTCTATGTCTAGACCTCCGTGAAGACTCTTTGTCTGCTGCTTTTTCAACAGACGTGGACCTGGAGCGTCTATGCCTAGACCTCCGTGAAGATTCTTCATCTGCTGTTTTGTCAATAGATGGGGATCGACTCATTTGGCGAGTAGGAGATTTTGAGGGTCTACTTCTAGACCTTTGTGAAGACTCTCTGTCAGACAATTTTTCAGCAGATTCAGATCTAGATTTCTCACATTCAGAAGATTCAGATCGCCTGCTTTCAGTCATAAAAGAGGACTCCTGTCCTTCTGACTTCTCAAGTACGGAAGGTGATCCCTCATGCTTATCTTCAGCAGCCAAAGAAGGCTCCATATCCTCAACTTCTTCACCAGTGGTAGACCTTGATTCACGGTCATCTGATGATGTCGAATCCCTTCGTTCAGCTGTCAAGGCGGGTTCCACATCTTCTCCTTCTTCACCAATAGTAGACCTTGATTCACGTCCATCGGGGGATGTGGAATGTCTATGTTCAGTTGTCAAAGACAGATCCATATCCTCTGCTTCTTCACCAGTGGTAGACCTTGAATCTTGATCATCAGAGGATGTGGAGTCTCTACGTTCAGCTGTCAAGGAGGGTTCCACATCCTCCACATCTTCACCAGTGGTAGACCTCGATTCATGTTCATCTGAAGATGTGGAGTGCCTCCGCTCAGCTGTCAAGGAGGGCTCTTGGTCCTCTGCTTCTTCACCAGTGGTTGACCTTGACTCACGTCCATCAGGAGACACAGAATGTCCACGTTCAGCTGCTAAGGGCTCCAAATCCTCTACTTCTTCACCAGCAGTAGACCTCGAGTCACGTTCATCAGAAGACACAGAATCTCTACGTTCAGCAGCCAAGGAGGTCTCACGGTCCTCTGCTTCTTCACCAATGGAGGACCTTGATTCACGCTCATCAGAGGATGTGGAATCTCTTCGTTTACCTGTCAAGGAGGGTTCCACATCCTCTACTTCTTCCCCAGCAGTTGACCTTGAATCATGCTCATCAGAAGAAATGGAGGATCTACGTTCCATTGTCAAAGGCTGTTCTGAATACTCCGCCTCTTCACCAACGCTAGATCTTGACTCATGCTCATCAGGGGATGTGGAATGCCTATGTTCAGATGTCAAAGAGGGCTCCCGCTCATCTAGTTCTTCATCTATGACAGATTTCTCATCATGTCCCTCAGGAGTAACAGATTGTCCACGTTCAAAATTAACAGAGGACTCTAAACCATCCTCCTCCATGGGAGATTTCACCTCACAGCTCTCATGATATGGGGATACGGAATGCCTACATTCAGATGTCAAAGAAGGCTCTAGATCACCAGTTTCTTCACCTGGAATAGATTTCACACTGTTGCCACCAGGGGACATGGAGCATCCACTTTCAGGCATTAAAGATGTTGCATCATCCACTTTTTCAACAGGGATGGATTTCAAGTCATTGCCATCTGGGGACACGGAGCCTCTATCATTTAATGTTATACGTTCAGAATCACCTATTTGTCCAGAAGTAAGGAATCTTAACTCCTGACTATCAGGGGATGCCGTATGTTCACTTTCAGATGTCGGGGAAAGCTCATGAACATCTCCTTTTTGAATAGTGGGGAATCTTACCTCCTGGCTCTTGAAAGACAAGTAATGGTCATGTTCAGATGTCAAAGAAGAATCCATAACTTCTGTTTTATCGCCATGAGTCGATCTGGATTCATATCCTTCAAAGGACACCGCATGTTCATTCTTATATGTTAGAGAAGGTTCCTCACTCTCTACTTTTTCAGCAGGGCTAGAATGCAGTTCCTGAACTTCAGGAGACATGGTACATTCACCTTCAGACATCAGAGACAACTCCTGTACCGCTGTTTTTCCAACAGCAGCAGAATGCACCTCTTGGTCATCAGCGGACGTTGAACTTTCACTTTCGGATGTTTCAGAAGGTTCCCTTGTTTCCTCTTTTTCAACAGGACTGGATCTCAAATCATGACATTCAGGAGATATGTCATATTCATTTTCAGAGAGAACAGAACATTCCTGCATTTCTGTTTTTTCAACAAGAGGAGATGACAACTCCTGCCCTCTGGGGACCACAACGTATTCTCTACATGATACTGCAGAAGGCTCCTGCACAATTTCAGCAGAAACGGCTGTCATATTCCGGCACTCAGGAGATGCAGCATATTCAGTTTCAGACATCAAAGAATGCATCTGTACCTCTGTTTTTTCAGCATGCATAGTTTGTGATTCCTGGTCTCCAGAGTACACAGCACATTCACTGTCAGGTACTACAGAAGGTTCCTGCATCTCTACCTTCTCAGGAGAGCTAGTTCTCAACTCCTGGTACTTCCAGGATACAGTATATTCATTTTCAGATGTTAGAGCAGGCTCTTGCACTTCAAGATTTGCAGGTGACAATTCCTGGCTCTCGAGAGACACTGAACATCTTTCTTCAGGAATCAGATAAAGTTCCTGTACCTCTGTTTTTTCAGCAGCGGTTGACATCAACTCTGGACCAGGAAGGCCCACTGTGTATTCATTTTCAGGCATTTGTGAAGGATCCTCTACATCAGCTTTCTTAAAAGAACCGAGTGTCAACTCATGATCACCAGAAGAAACAGAATGTCTATTGTCTACTATCAGAGGCTGCTCCTCCTGAACCTGTATTTCTTTACCAGAGGGAGATCTCAATTGATGTTCATCAGGGGATGCAATGCATTTCTGCTCAGAGGGCAAGGATGACTTCTGCACTTCTACATTTTCGGTTTGAGTAGCTCTCACTTCATGACTATCAGGCAATACGAAAAGCCTGCCTTCGGATGTTAGACAAGGCACTGCGGCCTCTAACTTTTCAGCATATGTGCTTACTGATTCCACAGTATCCACACCTTTTGTTTCCTCAGAGTAACCGTATTCTGACTCATGGTCATGATGGCACAAAGAAATTCCACTTTTAGACAAAGCTGATTCTGTAGCCTCTATTTTTCCAGCAGGCAGATGTCTTGATTCATGCATTTCAGAAGTCTCAAAGTAGCCAACTCCAAGTACTTGTGAAGATGCTGAACCATCTAAACCTCTGTCAACAGATGAACCGGACTCATGAGCTTCAGAAGACTTGCAGCTTTGTCCTACAGTAGTTAGAAAAACTTCCTGCATTTTTTCAGAAGATGAAATTGAAATGTGGTCAACTGTGATCTCAACAGGACCACACACAGATGTCAGAGAAGCACTAGGAGCCTTTACTTTTTCAACAGGTGACTCTAAGGACATACCTTCAGACATCAATGGAAGCTCCTTTATTGGTGTACCAAATTTGGATCTCAATTCAGGCCTGTCAGGAGTCCTTAAGCATACACTATCAGAAGCCAGAGAAAGCACCTCCATCTGGCCCTGTGCAACTGGTAAGGAGATTGACTCATGGGCATTAAGGAACTCAGAGCTTGTTACTTCAGGTGCTAAAAAAGGTTTTTGAACTTCTGCTGTTTCACAAGACAGTGACCTTGACTCAGTGCTGTCAGCCAGTTCAGAAGATCCACCTTGAGGCACCTGCAAAAACTCCTGGGGCTCTGCATTTTCAGCAGGGATGTGCCTCAATTCATGACCATCAGAAAGTACACTTCGAGGCATCACTGAAAATTCTTGAATCTCTGTGTTTCCCGAGGATGTGGAGGCTGACTTGTAATCATCAGCAGATATGGAGCATCCACTCTCATTTGTCAAAAGAGGCTGTGGACCCTCTATTTCTTTCAGAGACGTAGATCTTGACTCATCTTGATAGGATGTGGAGAGATTAGATTCTGTTACTGAAGTTGTCTCTGGATCTGTCTTTTCAACAGACAAAGACACTGAACTGGATGCTGAGAATGTATGTTCATTAAGAGATGAAGATTCCAGGGGTACAGTTTTTTCCACTGGCATGGATCCTAAGTCAGAGCCATAAAGAGTGGCTGACCCATTTTCAGAGGTCACAGAACACTGTTCTTGATCATTTGAGGTTTTGGAGCTATCAAGTTCAGGTATTGCTGAAGGCTGTGGACTATCCATTTTTTCAATAGATGACCTTGTCTCAAGACTCTCAACAGTTTGGGAAAGTCCACTTCCAGATGGTGGTGGCAGCTCTGGGCCATTTATTCCTTCAAGAGACAAAGGTACTGACATGGGACCATTAGAGGATTTGGAGGAGCTGATTTCACTTGTGACAGGTTCAGAACCATCTACTTTTTCTTGTTCAGTAGAGTCTGTCTGTTTTCTACTGCTCTTTGCTGAGGCTAACTTACTTGTTCTTTTTTCTACAGATTTTGACCTTGATTTAAGACTGTCAGAGGATTTTGAACGCTTCCGTTTTGATTTCTTTGAAGATTCTTTGCGTTTTTTTTCTACAGACCTAGACCTAGATTTGTAACGCTCAGAAGACTTTGAGCGACGACGCTTAGATTTTCGCGATGACTCTTTCTTTTTTTCTACTGACTGGATCTAGATTTGTAATGGTCAGATGACTTTGAGCGCTGACGTTTTGATTTCCGTGATGACTGCTTTCGATCTCTTTTTTCTACTGATCTGGACCTAGACTTGTAACGATCAGAGGACTTGGAGCGCCGACGTTTAGATCTCCGCAAAGATGCCTTCCGATCCCTCTTCTCTACAGATCTAGACCTAGATTTTGAACGATCAGAGGAACCAGACCCTCTATGTCTAAATCTCCATGAATATTCTTTACCCCCCCTCTTTTCCGATGACCTGGATCTAGACTTAGAATGGTCAGATGACCTGGAACGTCTGCGCCGGGATCTCCAAGAAGACAATCTGCTTCCTCTCTTTTCCACTGATGGCGATTTAGACCTGTAACGGTCAGAAGATCTGGAACGTCTGCGTCCAGACCTTCGGGTCTTTTCCACTGACCTGGACTTAGACCTGTAGCGATCAGATGACCTGGAACGTCTGCGTCCAGACCTTCGGGTCTTTTCCACTGACCTGGACTTAGACCTGTAGCGATCAGATGACCTGGAACGTCTGCGTCCAGACCTTCGGGTCTTTTCCACTGACCTGGACTTAGACCTGTAGCGATCAGATGACCTGGAACGTCCACGCCTGGACCTTCGGGAGGACAGTCTGCTCCCTCTCTTTTCTGCTGATCTGGACTTGGATCTGTAGCGATCAGAAGACCTGGAACGTCTGCGCCTGGACCTTCGGGAAGACAACCTGCTTTCTCTCTTTTCCACAGACCTGGATTTAGACCTGTAGCGGTCAGATGACCTGGAACGTCCACGTCCAGACCTTCTGGTCTTTTCCACTGACCTGGACTTAGACCGGTAGCGGTCAGATGACCTGGAACGTCTGCGTCTGGACCTTCGGGAAGACACTCTCCTCTCTCTCTTCTCCACAGACTGGGATCTAGATCTGGAATGCTTTTTTCTGGAATCTGAATAATTTCTGCTCCTAGATCGTGCTCTCTTTGAGGTCAAACGCCTCGAAGTAGAACGGGACCTTGATTTTTTTTTCCGCTTCCTAGACCTGGACTGGGACTTAGATCGACTCCTTTTTTGTTTCTTTGCATCATGTTTACTTTTTTCACTGCTTCTATGGCTGCTTTTTTCAACAACTTTCTCAAGTCTCATTAAAGTCTCCCTCATTCGTGCTGCCACATCAGGTTGCACATCAGATGTTTCTGAATCTCTTGCCTCAGATGCCTCTTCTGCAGTCACTTCTTTGTCAGCCTCCACTTGTGGAATGGCTTCCAACTGGCTTGCATCTTCCACAAGTACTGGAACCCCTTCTGTAACAACCTCAGATACTGGAGCTGCTTCCAAATCTTTTGTGTCTGCCTCCACCTCAACTGCTTCTGCATCTTTCAGCTCTACAACAGTCTCAGAAATATGAGTTGCCTCCAAACCTTTTGTTTCTGCTACGCAACTTGGAGGAGCTTCAAGGTGTTCTGCATCCCTGGTTATTTCAGACTCAAGGATTTCTGCTGAATCTTTCACATTTGCAGCATGCGAAGAACTAAAAATCGTTTCTGAAGGTACCCCAGATTCTGTTGCAGCCTCCCTTTCACTTAGTGCTATGAAAGGCTCTGATGGTAGTGCTTTCTCCGAATCTTTCTTTTCAGCAACTATCTCAGATTCCAGAGACAGACTGGGAATGCTCGTATCTTCCATTTGTTGACACTGCTCCCCTTCTGAATACTGTACTTTTGCAGCAACTTCACTTCCCAGCACTGTCTCCAAATCTCCTGTGCCCTCCAGTTTTGGAACTGCTTCAGAAGATTTCATTTCAGCAGCAACCCAGATTTCTGCAGCCCCTTCTGTACTTTTCCATTCTGCAATAGGTTTGGCTTCTAAAAGGGTTTGCGCATGTTCTTGTGTTTCAGCATGCAAATATTGTGGAACAGATTCTATATGTTGTTCTGGTACAGTGAATGCTTCTGAAGCATCCTCTAAAACAGTAGTCTCTGCCATCTTTCCATGTTTTGGGGAAGTTTCTACATCTTGGATGTCCATGTGTACTTCAGGTTCTTTGACTGTTTCAGAACCTTTCATTCCTGCTGCTGCAAACTCTTCCATACTTTCCAACCTCACTTCTCCAGGTTCTGATGCTGGCTCCAAATATTTTGTTTTCATCCCTTTCTCAATTACTGAAGCTTCTTTCAAACCTTTTACATCAATCACAGATGAAAACCCTGTTTTTTCTCTGCCTGTTCTCTCTGTTGAAAATATACCAGACGGCAAATTTTCTTTCAAGTTTCTCATTTCCATAGCTGTTTCTTCTGCTCTTGGGAAAGACTCTAACATTGCTTCTGAATTTCCTACTACTTGTTCCCGCAAAAGTCCTGGAGTAGTTTTAGAAAACTCTACTGTTTCAATTTTGTTTGTCTTACTTCCAGTCCCATACTCTGTTGTTGTTCCTAACTCCTCCAAGCATACAGGTTTTGAATTTGTATCTGAAGTTTTCACTGTCACTGTTTGCACAAGTTCTACTGTTTCTCTGCTCCTTACTTTTGCTTTGTTCAGATCTTCCACCTCAGATAACAGTGTTGCTCCCCAGTCTTGCATTTGTGCCCTTGTTTCAGACCCCACAGTCATTTCCAAATTTTTCATCTCTGTTACATGTGAAGTTTCTGAACCTGTTTTGGCACCACTTGCTTCTGACAAGTTGTCTAAACCTCTCACTTCTGCAATGGTGGAACTTCTAGCTACTTCAAAATCCTTTCTCTCCCCTACAAATACAGCTTGTGCAGCTGTTTCCATGTGTGCTGTTTCTCTTTCTGCTGTTGTTTTCAAATGCATCATCTCTGCCTCAGGCACCATAACTGGTTCCATACTGCCACTAGAAAGTTTTTCTGAAGCTTTCCCACTTTCCATTTGCAAAGACAGTGAAGTTGTTCTTTCCATGCCTTCTTTCTGCAAAGACTGGGGAGTTGCTTCCAAACCTCTCAAAACATTACTGTTTTCCAATTGCAGAGCAACTGGAACTGTCTGGGGAACAAGGGTCTGGACAACAGGTTCTGATGTTGTTTGTAAACCTTTTGCCTCTGCAACAACATTCATGTCTGTCAAGCTTTGCTTTTCTTTTAAGAATGTACATTGCAGTAACGCTTCTGAAGCACCCAACGCTCCTGCAAAATCACAAGTTCCTTTCACAACAGTTTCTGAAGTTTTTGGCTCTACCACAGGTTGCAGAACTTCTTCCAAAGGTCTTACATTTTCCATGTGCACAGAGACTCTAACTGGTTCTATATCCTTCACTTCAACAGTCCCTGGTGCCAGGGGTGTTTTGGCACTTACAATCTGCACCTGGGTCACAGCAGTTTCTGCAGGTACTTTAAAAGAAGGGTCCACTTCTTTGTTTTTCACATCTCCCATCATAACTACAGATTCTGATGCTGCCTTCACGACACTTGAACCCTCCATGGAGCTGCATTGTGTCGCTCTTAAATTACAAGATAAAACCGGTAATTCAGCTGCTCCTGGAATTCTCACTTCTCCCGTGGCCATAGACATATCATTTACCTTCACAGTATCCAGATCTGCCTGATTTGCAGGCTTAGGAATTGCCATCACATTGCTTGTCAAACACATGTATCCTGAAGTTGTTCCTAATTCTTTTGAGCCTCCCAGTGCCACAGACTTCAGAGATGTATCTGAATGTGTCAATACCTCCACGGTAGTAGATGCCAAACTTGTATCCATGGTTTTTACTCCTGAAGGTAAAATTAATTTCTGATGTTCAGATTTATTGGCAATTCCAGATGGGATGCTAGTTGAAGCAACACTTCCAGTAACAAAAAAATCACCTTTTTCGCTCACACTGACAGCTACAGGATAAATATTTTCATGAGCCAATTTAATTTGTTCTTCTCTAGTGCAAATTTCAGTTTGAGTCATACTAGCATTTTGTTGAACAGTAAACTGGCTGCCTTCTAAATTAAACTGAGGATCTGTTGCGCATAATGTCCCCTTCTCACTTTCAAGATTTTCCATACATGGCTGAGAATCAGTTCTCAACTGAGAAGCAAGTCCTAAAGCTTGTCTATCAGGCTCCACATTTGCCTGTAAGGACAGTTCTTCTGGCTGTGTATGGACAGCCAGATTTGCATCTCCAAATCCCCCATGCTGCACAGTCAATGTGGAGCTTGATTTCTCTGGAATCAAGTGAGAAGCAGGCTGCAAATCTGCATGTTCTCCAGGACATGCACTCAATTTTGACTCCTTTGGTTGCTTTTTATGCTTTTTCTCTTTCTTCCTTTTCTTCTTCTTTTTCTTCTTCTTCTTGCTTTTGTGCTTTTTGTTTTTCTTTGATTTTTTTCTGGGAATTTCATCTTCACCTTCAGCAGTACAGCTTCTTTTAGTAGACTGAGTGCTATTGCTCACAGTAGTTTTGTCTACATCTAGAAAAAAAATGATATTTTCCCTATGAGTATTATTAAAAGTTATTTTAAACACGCAATCAAACACATGAAAAAGGCACAAAACAATTTAAACTTGACACCCATGCCTTCCTCACTAAACTACCATACACCACCAACAGACATTCCCTCTTCTGCCCTCTTGCACTGTAAAAATAAATAAATCTCCTTTCAAAAAGTTTTCAACTCTTCAAAAAATTAACCAGTTCTTCCTGATAACACAGTTCCACTGGGAACATGACTCATTCCAACAAGTAGTTTGATGCATCTTAACCTATATACAGCACATCAATACAATCTCCCAGGAGGTAGAAGACGTTTTTAAACTACATCAAGCTAGAGATGAAAATAAAAAGAACTCTAATTTTCCATACAAATTATTTAAGTGGTGGCATGCTTAGTGCAGAAAATGCGGCCTGCCAAGTACCTCCTAGTCTGCTTTACAAAGTCTTACTCTCACAACTTCTGAGTGAGTTCAGTACTATAAGCATATTTACTAATTAAGTACCTCACTAATCAACAGAGTTCTTTAAATATCTTTGACAAAACAGCATCTACTTCCTCAATTCTCGATAGGCTTTAAAATACTGTGAAGAAGATGCCTAGACCTGACTGCAGCAGCTATGTTAGGTTCTTACTCTTCTCTCATTTTCACGAGAAAGATACTTCTTTAATTGGTAAACTGCCATAGTCTTTGTTATGCATTAGCTATATGTTCAAGTCTACTTGTATATCATCTTAAATAATTATATTTTAATAGGAAGTGCAGAAATGAGCTTTCCAATTCAAATCTATGATTAGAATGGCTACTCTTTTCAAGTAAGTAATACAAAACATTCAAAAATTGTTGGCAACTGCACTTAACCAATATGACTAAGATCCATAAATACATCTTAGGTAGCTTTAAACAACCATACCTTTAAATAAAATATATATATACTTTTTTTTTTTTTTAATTTATTTAATATTTCCAAAAACATTGCTGAGAATGCACTTGAAGATTATAACAACACAGCTAAACAAACTTTTCTGCACAGCACTTTTAGATAATTCCTGCTGACTAAAAGCAACATTAACTGCAGGAACCTTAGATTATCAACTTCAAGATTAATACAGCTCATTTATTTAATACCATGTTAGCTTGCCTCACTCTTCTACAGCAAAACAACAAAACCTTAGATTAAGTTTATGAACTTCAAGATTAACACATCTCACTTATTTAATACCATGTTAGCTTACCTCACGTTTCTACAGCAGAACAACACAAATAAAACAGGTACCAACCTAAGTGCTACCTGTATAATACAGCTCTGTAAGAATATTAAAAATGTTCCAGGTAGACAAACCACTGTACATATAAGGAAAGAAGTAATGTCAAAATGTTGTAAATAACATTTTTGAAAATAACATTTTCTGTCACTTTTTTCTGTGCTGCCACTTACAAAATCAGTCTGGAACTATACTTACCAAGTACCCCCTATGATTTAAATTTAAAAAAAAAAAAAACCACCAAAAAACAGAAACAAAACAAAAAAAAAAAAAAAAAGCAAAACAAAAAACCAAAAACAAACAACCACCCACCCCCAAGTACAATAATTACACCTTTCTTGTGTCTGTCTTGATTTGTAAATTATAAGAGACCAAACTCAGAAGGGATACTCAAATGCAACTTTTCTGAATAATAAATCCAGTAACTTACTGATGTACAAAACTGCTTCTTAACTTTTTCTTTACATTTGGAATACTGCAATTAGAGTACCTACCGCTTAAAGGTAAGTGCCTTATTCAGTTTAAAACAAGCATCTTACTCTGACAGAACATTTAATCAATCATATACTTCTGAATTCTAACACATCACTTTCAGAAATAAACCCACATACTGATCTAAAATGACACAACAAACAGTCCTTCTGTCCACATCAATACAATCTTTCTTAGTAAGGACTACATATCAAGACCACAAGGCAGCTATATTAAAAATAGAGCATAAAACACAGTATACCAAAAAATAGGTTTTTCTCTATACATTTTTTCCTTGGCAGTATCACTATTTTGTTGCTACTGTAATGGGCAAAAAAGAGAAATAACATTTTTATACTAGATAATGCTTTCATAATTTTCTTTTTAATTTTTCATCTCTCTGCTTAGTTATGGTTGTAAATCACAGCAGACAAAAAAAATACTTAACAAACATTACAATAAACACACAACTTGCTAGATGAAGCTTGGTGAGAGAAGCAGTATTGAAAAGTACTTTTTTGTCTCTGTAAAAATGACTTAAGAACTACGACAATTTTTGTAACAAGAACGTATTTGCCAAATGTGTTTTCATTTACCTGATTTGCTCTGCAGTTCTGTATCAAGGGCTCCAGAGAGCACTTCCTCTATTTTCTGCACTATCTGATCATTCTGACGACTCCCAGCACCAGCAACAGTGTCATCTGAAGGGTTGGCTTGCTCAGCTGGGATTGTGTCACCATTGGGCTGGCCTTCTACCTTTCCACTAACCAAAAAAAATATCAACATAATACAAGCAGTTTTGAGCCTTTTTCAACCTTTAAATTCACACACATTTATAACACTGAGCTCTTCAATGTAACATTTTATCCTCCTGAAAATGCCACACTTTTAATGAAACACCTCCTTTTTAATTAACTTTCAACAGAACAACTTGTGATAACTCAATACAAGGCACAAGAGAGCAAAATGCATCCTCTAATGTGCAAGTCCCCATGCTTTATGTTGGAAGTTAAACAGGTCCCTCAACTTCCTTCACAAAGTAAGTAATCATCACGCAACCTTTTCTAACATATTTTGCTTGCTTTCCAAGATAAAGCTGTGAAAAACAATGGGGTGAAGTTAAAAGGAATAAGACCAGCAAGACAAACCGAACGATCCATACTCATCCTTTCTCCTCTGTCCACAAACGTGAGGCAAACACGGAAATCCCGTCCGTGAAAACAGAAAAAAAAAAAAAATAAAAAGATACCGCCCTCCCTCCCACCCGCCCCTAAACCCTCTGGTTCTTTTCGCTGAAGGCGGTTTCAAGGCCGCAAGCCCCCGGCCTCCGCCACGTCGCAGTTAATACGACCCGTCTAAGTCCCAGGTCCGGTCCGCCTCACGCCGTCCCGAGGCGGAGCCCGCGCACCGCTCAGCCCTCCCTCTTTCCCCTCCTTCCTCCCGCGCCCTAGGCCCAGGCGCGATAGCGGCGAAGGCCGCTCCTCTTTCCCCACCGCGGCTCGTTACCCGCCGTGCTGCTGCTGCTGTTGCTGCTCTTCCTGGATCTCCCGGAATTTGTTAACCACGAAAGAGCGAAAGATCTGCTCGATATTAGTCGCCATGACAGCGTTACCGCGCCGGCCCCCCCCCCGCGCCGCTCCTTCCTGCCGAGAAGCGAGGCCTCCCCTATCCCACAATGCACCGCGGCAGCGGGCGGACGAGAGCCCCTGCTGACGTACTCGCCGTAGACCCTCACGCTATTGGCTGCCCTCACGGCGAGACGTAACGCAAAAGGGGGCGGGTAACAGCGGGCGCTCGCACGGCCGCTCTAGCACTCAGCGAGAGCCATAGAGTGGCAGCCCTGGCTGACTTCCGGGGGGGGGGGCGCGCTGTCTCGTGTCTCAGTGAAGTCCGTCGTTCCCCCTCCCCCCGGCGGTAGCGCGCCGCCATGTTGGTGCACTTACCCTCCCCCCCTCCCGGCCCGCCAACAGTCCCCCTTCTCGACCCCGTCGACAAGCATAGCCCCGCCGAGCACTCGCGGCCCTGCCCTCCCCTCCTCCAACGGCCATAACGAATAAAACCGTTAACCGTCGCTCCGCAGAACTCATCCGTACACAAACGCACACGCACCCCCCCGCCGCCCGCTGCCGCCTCTCGCAGCCCGCGAACCGCAACGCCGCGCTTCGGCCGCCGGGGAGAGCGGCAGGGAGGGGGGCGGCGGAGGGCTCCGTGATGGCCGCCCTCCAGGCCCCCCTCGCGCCGCACACCCCCCCCACCCGCCCTCCCTCCCCGCGCGCTCCCCCCGTCGCGATGGCGGTGGCCTCCGGGTGCGAGAGCCGGTCGGGCCTCCGCGGGAGAGCCACTCACCTCGTCGAGTGCCCGAGCGGCGGCGGCGTTGGGGCCATGGTGGGCTGAGGCGTGTGGCTGTGCGTGCCGGCGGGCTCGGGGCCCGTGGGGGTGGGTGGGAGCGATGCCATTGGTCTCCATGGAGCGGGGCCAAGCCCCGCGCCTCCGCCGCCCCGTGTGTAGCGCGCAGGCAGCGCCTAGCAGGGGGGCCTGCCCGCGCACGAGTGCTGCATCACAGGGCCCGGCGCCGCGCTGCCCTCACTCAGCGAACGGCTCCATGCGAAAGGCGCCCTCCCCCGCCGCCGCCGGGCCGGGCAGCTCGGCTGTGACACGCACATGTGCTTCGGGGGCTGGCGGCGGGGCCGGGCGGGCGCCCCGCGGGATGGGGGAGAAAAGAACAAAGAAAGAGAGGGGAATGAATGCCCCCTTCGGCGTGAGTACGGAGCACCTGAACGCTGTGTTTCGTCTCAGGTGTTTTGCAGGAGTCCAGGCGTTGTGAGGATGTCCCCCTGCCTCTCCCAGAGCAATGCTCCTGTCTATGTGTGTACAAATCCTACTTTGCCATTCTCAGTCCTGGAAGACCCCCACCATTTCGCTCCCCACTCCCCCACGTAGGTTTTCTTTTCATTCCCTGAAGTAGTAACTGAGAGGGTTAGTTTATCTGAAATAACTTTGTTTTTTTCTTAAACTTTTAATTGTTTGGGTTTCTATTTGCAACGTCAACCTCCATTTTAGTGAGGTTTAATTATAAGACCCTTCAGTAGCATGTGTATTGCTGGGAAGTGACCTGCTTTAATATGAACGTTTTAAAAATAACAGGCTTAGTATTGGGGTCAATTTGCTTACTTGTATGTCAAGTCATAACCCAGAGCAATTCTATTTAAGAGTTGTTTTTACAACTAATAGTACCTTTCGTGCCATGCCCACCTAAATAGAATTTAGATATTATTATTATTTTCTGATACTCAGTGAGCTAAAGAGTGAAAATGCTTCACTTGGTCTGTTTCAGACATCTAGATTTCCCTTATGTGGATGGTCTTCAGGAACAGAGCCCTTCTGGGCTTCATTCATTCCAAGTAGATAACTTCAGGGATAGCCCCATCACAGTAGGCCTCTACCAACTAGGGTAAAGCACAACAAAAAAACAGGGAGGGATTTTAATGAATGCTGCACCTTTAGCTCTGGCTGCCTAAAAGTGAACACAAAACAGTTAACTACAAAGGTCACTCTCGGTATAAAGGAAGATCCACAGCCCCATAGGAAAGGAATTCCTCCTTTATTTTTCATTTTATTTGCTGATAAATAAGAAAAACATCCTTAGTTATATACCTTCACTCAGGCGCCGATTCCTCTTCTGATGATTTAAGTGAAGCCTTACTTGGTGCTTGCCACACCAGCATGTTGTTCCTGATACATTTTGCATTCAGTCTGGAAGCCAGGCGTTATCAGACTTCACTCATAGCAGTGCTGAAGCTGTCAGTACTACTCTAACAGTATCTATTTGCGTTCCTTTTAGAAACAAGAACCAAAGTTGTGCTAAAATATGCACAATAATCTTTATTAAACCTGTATTTCATAAACCAGTTTCAAAGGACAACAAGTTTTTCCACACAAATTCTTGGGGGGTAAAAAACATAAGGATCAAATCTGTTTGGTTTTATTCATACAAACCAGAGGGCTGCTCCTATCCAGCACTTAAAGCTTTTCAGCGCATTTCTAGCTGAGAGGGCACAGAAACAAACTCAATCAGTGCCATCCTACTAAGGTGAAGTACACCTTTGCACTCTGAAGCCACGCTCCCAAGGCAAAACCATACAGTCATCTCCGTGTAGGTGCGGCTTTTCAGATCTCTCTTGCTGGGCCCAGCAGCTCGCTGAGATGGAAACGACGGTATTTCTAGATGGTAAGAACTTGAAAGTAAAAGCCCGTTCCTTGGTCTCCTAGCCACAGTTTTACTTTCCCTTCTCAGCCCCCGCCCCGGGCCCACGCTGCGCCCCCTGGGTACTGTAGTTTTGGGCGGCGCGGCGGAGCATGCCTTCCCCATCCTTAAAATCCCCCCGAAGAAAAGTAAGTGTATCTCTCGCTCTGCAGAAGGCCGGGCTGTACGGGCCGTGCAGGCAGCCCGTTCCCAAGGTCAGCCCCCTCGGCCGAGCCTTGACTACCGAGGAGAAGCCGGGGGGGGGCGAGGCGGCGGCGGGGCCATGTGCTCCCGTTGCCCGCGATGCAAAATGGCGGGGTCTGGCTCCTGCCTGGCGCCCTGCGTTTCTCTCACGCGCTGCGATGAGGAGCCGTGTGAAGCGATGGCTGCTGCTGGCTGTCTCATTTTCGTTTAAAGCGCCTACATCCTCCCCGAATGTACTTTGGGGGCACTTGTTTTCTATCTTTTCTAACCGTGCCGCGGTTTAAATTATTTTAAAGTGCACGCAGCTGTTATTCATGCGCTTTTCCTTCTGTTTGGCTTAAAAAAAAAAAAAAAAAAAGAAAAGAAAAAAAGTGGTGAAATATTTGCTTTAAAGTAAATATTCAACTTTTGACTTTTCTTGCTGTGGACTTTGGCTGACTTGTAAACTTGTAATTCTAGCCCTGGTGTTTGCAAAGCTGGGGGCTCACCAACCAACTTCTAATATTGGGCTTTCCCCTCCCTCCCCCCCTCTGGTAATTCATCTAGTAGAAACCTGAAATTAATGAGCAGATTAAGTATACGCTTCATTGTTTATAGCCAAAATAGAAAGGATGTTCCTTACCTCAGCCTCCCTGTTCCTTCTGGTTCTTGCCCAGTAGTTAGTAGTTCCAGACCTCTATTGAAACACAGAAGGGCTTTCAGTTTTCTCACAGTTCCAGTCATCCAAATGTAGTGCTTTGGGGCGGGGGGAATAACAACACCGTTAGCTACTTATTTGTACTAGACAGACAACCTGGTGGTGGTTTGCCTAAGAAATGCATGGTCTGGCTGTTTGGAGATTCGTGCCTGTCTCAAAGACTATCAGTTCAGGCCATGGAAGATCCATGGCTTATTCCTGGCTAGGATTCAGGCCTTCTAGGGGTCAGGAGTTAATCATAAATGAAGGACCTGTTTATGGAGATTGCTGAACTCTTTAAGCAACTCCTTCTGGTACTGAAATCTGAGGAAATTCAATGTTATAGCTTAAAGGCAGCATCAGTTTCCACAAGTACGAGCTTCATGCTACCTTAGATCAAACTTGCAGCTGCACTGTGTTTTGGCTATTCTGCCAGTTCAGGCATTTGTGGCTATTTGTTTCTGCACCTTGCATCACACAGGCAGCGCTGCCTGCACAAGTCGCACTGTGACTTTACTCAGGAAACTCATCCCTGTTAGAAGCATCCTCTCCTCACCCAAGTCTGATTCCCTGGCATGGCTGTTCCTGTGACTATAAGCACACTGTAACAAAAGGTGAAACAGGCAGTTAGGTGAGAAGGTACACTGCAAAGTGGTGTTGGCTACCAGGTTGTGGCTCCTTGAACAATCAAGTGATCTGAGGGTGCTGTTCATTTCCTTTTTATAATTAAGACTTTTCTGAGTTGCTGTTTTGGTGTTAGTTTTCCAGCATTGTTCCCTTCCTGATCCTTGGGACACACTGAAGGTGGAGAAAAGAGTGGGACCCATAAGAAGGCTACAGTAGCAAGGACCAGCACAAGCCAACCGTGAAACACTGGTAGGTCAATGTCGGCTCATGTCCCTTCCCTATTACTAGGGAGGGGACAGCTACTGAATCAGTAGTCTCATCTCACTTCTGCCTGTATTTGAAATCTCCCTGTGCCTTGTGGAGGAGCCAGTACAGGGAAAGCTGTTATATATTGTTGGTTTTGCACTGTGCTTTTCATTTTCTTCAGTCCAAAGGCCTTGACCTCTTGGAGGAGTTGCCCAGCTTCTTAATGAGCCCCATCCCTGGTGAGGGTAAAGGTCTCTAGCCTGATGCTCATCCTTGCTGACTAGCTGCTGGAAAATTCCATAATAGGCTCTGGAAATCACCTTCACTGTATTCTCATGTCCTCTCAGATACTTGGAGTAATTAGCCTGTCTTTGCATTCCTGTTCTTATTTTGTCTAAGAACTTGATAACTGATCCTTGCCTGAAATGCCATCTGTCTTTAAGATATCTTTTAAACAAACATACCTTCCTTACACAGGCAGATAATGTTTACTTACAGTAATAATGTACCACGCTTTAGATTCTTTTAGACTTCTGCCTGTTTCTGAGAAGATTTAAAGATTTCACATACTTCCTCCAAAACAAAAAAACAAAAACAAAACAAACAAACAAACAAAAAAAGTGTGGTAATACCCATAGAAGAAATGGTCTACTTTGTGAACAGCTTTTGGTCGTTAGAAAACAAACTGTTGACTTTGGAGTTAATAGCAAAGTAAGAAGAATTTTTTTTTTGAATTTTTCATTTTTAATGACAGTTATGTACAATTCCTCAATAGTATCATGGTTAGGTATCTCTGCCGTCACATGGGAGGGCAGGGTTTGATTCCCTGATGGGAAGGGTATGTAATACTTCAAAGAACCAGCATGGCTTCACCAAGGGCAAGTCCTGTTTGACCAACTTCGTGGTCTTTTATGATGGTATCACTGCATCAGTGGCTCAGAGAAGAGCCACTAATGTCATCTATCCGGACTTCAGTAAAGCCTTTGACAATGTACTTTTGGGTGAAGTTTCAGGGGATGAAGAACTGGCTGCAGGATCCAGTCCAGAGGGTGGTGGTCCATGACTCAGTGTCTGGATGGAGATCAGTGACCAGTGGTGTCCCCCAGGGGTCAGTGCTGGTACCAATACTCTCTTAAGATCTTCACCAATGACATTGATAGTGAGGTGGGGTGCACCCTCAGCAAGCTTGCTGATGACACTAACCTGTGGGGTGCAGTCAACACACCAGAGGGATGGGTTGCCATCCAAAGGGACCTAGACAGCCTTGAGCAGAAAGGCAAGGTGAACCTCATGAGGTTCAACAAATCCAAATACAAGATTTTGCATCTGGGTCAAGGTAAACCTCACTACAAATACAAGCTGGGAGATGGAAGGATTGAGTGTTGCCCTACTGAACAGTACCTACTCACTGGTGGGTGAGAAGCTAGACATGAGCCAGCAAGGTGCACTCACAGCCTAGAAAGCCAACTGTATCCTGGGCTGCATCCAAAGAAGCGTGACCAGCAGGACAAGAGAGGTGATCCTGCCCCTCTGCTCTGGTGAGCCCTCACCTGTAGTACTGCATCCAGATGCAGAGTCCTCAATACAGGAGAGACATAGACCTGTTGGAGGATGTACAGTGACAATAACATAAAGATGGTAGTAAATATCCAAAAGGTTATTTACAGGAAAAACTCACCCATATAGAAGCCTTTAGTCTGCTGTGAAACACTGAAGCAACCTCCACCAAGGACCAATCTCCAAGAGATGCTGCCTTAGTGGTGGTCAGCCCGTAAATGAGGTCTAGAGGAGATGGAGTCAAGCTCCATCCCTTCCGGGAGCACAGCTAAATTTCTCTCACCTGTGCGCCTACAGCTGACCTGACACTTGTCTCAGCTGATTAATCAGAGGTTCAGGCTGTGATTACCAATTTCCCATACAGAGGGTATCCAGAAGAGGGCCAGAAAAAATGGTCTATGGGGCGGAACACCTCTTGTACAAGGACAGGATGAGAGAGATGGGGCTGTTCAGCCTGGAGAGAGAAGGCTCCAAGGTGACCTAATAGCAGCCTTTCAGTACCTGAAAAGGGTGCTCCAGAAAAGAAGGGGACAGAGATTTCAGCAGGATCTGTGGTGGCAGAACAAGGAAAAATGGCTTCAAGATTAAAAAGGAGAAGTTTAGGTCGGATGTAAGGAGAAAGTCTTTTACAGTTGAGGGTGATGAGGCACTGAAACAGGATAGTCAGTTATATGGTTGGTGCCTTTCAAGGTGAGACTCTACCAGGTCCTGGACAACCAGATATAGCTGTGGTATCACTGTTCATTGCAGGGGAGTTGGACTAGATGAACCTTTAAAGGTCCCTTCCAATTCTATGGATTCTATGGTACTATGATATTACTTTGCAGTGGAGGGCCTATGCTGTATCTTTACAGTCAGTGTGAAAAAGAAAGACTGCGAGTACTTTATTTGGGTCTCCTAAACTGAAATTGCCACCAGAAGTTGTTCTTGTCAAGCTGCATTCCTCAACAAAAGTTGCTAGGATACCATTTGGGGGATGCACAGATAAGTTGTTTCTGAAAATAAAACAAACGGCTAAAACATTTTTTCCCCCTCACATTTTATTGCAGAATGATTATTTTTCTTTTGAACATATGGTGTATGGTTTATTCCATTTAACTGCCTCCATATAAAATTTTATGTTTTACATATATATACTTTTGTTTGACAACTATTAGAATATGCTACTTTTAGGAAAGAAAAAGAATCGTTTGTCTGACTTATAAGCAGGGTGATTTACTTCAGCTGACAGCAGTTTCACTGGATCTTGAAGCATTTCCTAATATTTTTATGTAGGAGGCTTAATGGAGCATAAATATGCATCACACATCATATTCTTCCATGCTGTTGATATTCATGGGAGTATGCATAGCATCATCTTTAAATAGAGGATGTTTATGATCTGATTAGTGAATATTTTTTTTCTGCAAAACATAATTTGATTGAGGCAGAATTTATTCTGAATGTGCAGGACCAACAAAGTAGGCTGCTTCTGCTCTGTAAAGTTTTTGCTGCTCCTTTCTCAACCATACGTATTTGAGTTTCTGTTCTGTTTTCCCACCTGAAATGACCTGTCCAATGGCTAGGCTTGCAGTGTTATCAATGGGTGGTAATACTGGAGCAGGGCACTACACTTTAACTAGAGGCTGCTTTTCTCCTTTCTCTTTTCACTCCTGAACTCCTGAGCATTACTTTCCTCAGACCAGCAGCACATAGGGTAACGTAAGTAGGTTCTCCATTTTGGTTTGAAACTCTGCTCTCAGTTCTGATACACCTGCAAAAAATGCTGTCACGTATATTTAAACTTGTTATTTAATGATGACTGTGAACTGCACTAGAAACAAGCTTGCTGGGTTAAGTGTAGGACAGCTGTCTGCTACATGATGTTTATTTTTTCACACAGCATTCTTTTGCCCTAGGTTACTGTCTTCATCTAACATATCCCTTCAGTGTAGCCAGCCTCTTAGTCTTTTATATATATTGTTGTTTTGTTTTGTTTTGTTTTTTTTTGCTTAAGTTGCAGTATCAAAGAGGTTTATCATAGCTTTGCATCCCAAATAGTTTGTCATAACTGTTAATTTTTATTCCCAGGTTTTTTGTTTTTTCTTTCTTATTTTAAGGAATACAAGAGGTTTATTGCAACTCTGCAGTATGTATTTTGTCAAACATTTTAGTAGAAAGATATTGGTCCCCCCCCAGCCTGAAACTACACTTAAGTTTTAACTCTGATGTGTTTAGTTCATTGTTAAAAACTCAGCCTTGATTGTTTGCGTTTTGTCCTTTTATTCATGTTTCTTTCGTCTTTATTTTGTCTGGATGTTTTGCCTAAAATTATCATTCTCTGAACAAATCATTCCTTTGTTAATGGGTTAAAATAGATAAAGAAATGGCATGGGAGTGCATTCTAAAATGCGTGGGGGCTGCAGTGTATTGTGGAGGACTTGGGTTTGGTAACGAGGCTCGGCATGTGCATTGTAGGAACCCTCAAAGCAGAAGCCATTTCCTTGGAGTCCAGTTTCTCAAGACAGCTGGGTTTCTGTGGGGATGGGTCTACAGCGCTATCCGGGTAGTTCCTGGAGGGCTGGTGGGGGGGGTCAGCTGTCTGACTAGCAGCTGGGATGGGAAAGAAGCACATGCCCTGCTCCATCAATTGGTTGAACATCTGGTATTCCTCTGGTAAGATCACTTTTCCCTTAGAAATCTGGTTTGGGTAAGTCTGTTTCCCCTCATGCCGAGGATGTACATCATGCTAGCCCTCTCTCACCCTCCCACAGGAGTTCTGACCCCAAAGGGAGCTGCCATCTCTGTGTGCTCTAGCAGTGGTGTGAGGCCTTCCCCCACACCTGCCTTGGAGGGCTCTGCACACACTGGCAAGCATGGGTCAAGGGCCAATGACCAAGGGTTAGACACTGTGTATGCTGGTATTGCAACAGGGAGGCTGAGTGTTACGTGAAGCTGAGGCTCTTATCAAGGCCACATCCCTCCCCTTGAACAAGGGGAGGTGATTCGTGCAGCAGGGAGGCACGTTGCCCCACTTTGCTGTCATTGCAAAGTCCTCAAGGTAAATCGTGCCAATTTTCACACAACGTTGTATTTGTTTTTATCACTTGCAACACTTGAAATCATTTTATGTGTTTAGATGCTTATTTTGCCCATGTTGTGACTTCGAGCTTTTAGATTACTTTTTGGAAGTAATGAACACTATTCCTGGATTTAGGACCAGATGCTTGAATATAGCTACTTACTCCATGCCCCACTGAATGGCTTTTCCAGGCACCCCTTGCTTTCTCCTGATAAAACTCTGACGTTAACAAGTGCAGTTTCATCATCTGTGTGTGTATCATGTGCTTGGTTGGACTAACATGACTATAGCAGCTTGTTCTTTGAGTGCCATTGGGAGTTAGCCTTTGTTTTTTAAGGACCTCCACATAAAGAAATACATATTTATTTTATATACTTTCTGAATTCCAGTGTCCTTTCCCAGTGTTAGTGAAATCTTCTATTCCCATCCTAGTTATGTGGTATCGTTGCTGGGGTGGCGATTTTGAGGTGACTTACACCAATAAATATGTAGAGAATACACATAGAGGTAAACCTGTCTTTAAAAAAGCAAAGGCTAACAAAACTTTGCCTTGTAAAACTCTGAACAGCCTATGAGATTCATTCAGTCCCAAGGGGAATTTGTGTTAGGTTCTGCTTCCCCATTCAGGTTGCCTAGTATTGTAGTTGATGCCCTGTCCCTGGAGTCTTTGAAGGTGAGGCTGAATCAGGCCCTGGGCAACCTGATGTAGCTGTGGTGTCCCTATTCATTGCAGGGCAGTTGGGCCTCAGGTGTTCCTTCAGCTCTAAGGATTCTATGATTCTAAAATTCATTCTGTTAAGAGTGGTGCTGATCGCCCTGTCTCACTGCTCTTAACTTTGCTCTTTCATGAAGTATTCAGACATTTTTCTGATATTTCCACCAAAAATGTCTTAGGTTCCAATTCAGTTCCTCTGACTCTGTAAGACAATGTTATTTAATATCAAAGACTTCATCTTTTACAGGCTTAGATTCACCAGAAATGTGCATAAGTTAGAAATCACAGCCTGGCCAGTCAAAGTTTTTTTTATATCCCAGATTCAGTACAATTCCAAACTGTTGCCAGTCTGATGAAAGAAAAACAAGATAGCCCTGTGGGTTATTTCGGTGTTTGACATTAATTTTCTATCACACCTCATTAAGTCAGTTATGTCTTTCCACGTACTTCTTTTTTAAAACCAACAAATTCCCAGTAGAAACATCATTACCTGAAACAAAGTGACATTCAGCACTGCTCAGAGGTCCTTGCACCCAGCATCGCACTCCATGAAGCTCTTGCTTTCCTAACCACACACTTCTAACTCTGGTGATGTTGCTTGTGTTTGCTTTTGTGCAGACTAATGGCTGATCGAGTGCTTGTGATCGGCAGTGGAGGGAGAGAGCATGCATTGGCCTGGAAGCTGGCTCAGTCCCCACATGTAAAACAAGTGTTTGTTGCTCCTGGAAATGCAGGGACAGCCAACAGTGGAAAAATTTCAAATTCAGGTAAAAAGTTTTAAAATCCGATAACCGAGCAAGTAAATTATTACACTGATGGAACTTAATCCACTAATTTGTCTTATTTGCTAATGTGAATAGCTTGTTATAATTTGAAGGTTTTGGACATGTAAGATGATACATATGCAGCTAAGAGTAAGTATCTGAGCAAAGCCTTATGCAACTACCACTCAATTTTATTTCAATTTTGTTAGCTAATTCATTGGATTTTGGAGTAGAGTATGCAGCCAAAACTCCATCTGTCTGCTGCAAATTCCTGCAGTACATCTTGGGATAGTGGATTCCTGCCTCCCAGCAGCCTCACAGGGAAGGGCTGATGGCTCATCATGGTATGCAGTACAGTTCACTGTTTGGTGAACAGCTGAAAAGTGTATGCCACAAACACCAGCACCTCTGGGACAGTGGCAAAGCACACTGCTTTGGGTCTGAAGCACCACATAGTTCTCAGTGAGGGCTGTGATCCTTACAGCCTTTATGAAAATACTTTCGTATCTGGAAAGGTCAATCTTAGGGACATTTGTCTTTGTTTTAGCAATCTTAGGAAGTTTAAGGATTATTCTTAAATGCTTCTTTTACTACTGACTGCCTGTTTTGAGCTTCTGGCCTAAACGTGGTAAGCTCTGACTGACTGGCTGTAACTGGACAGCTGTAACTCAAGCTGTTCATAATCAGTTTTGAAAATCAAGCCTGAGGTTTTTCAAATCCAAAATTATGTGCTGTGTTTAAGAAGTACTTGTCTAAGGTGATTGCCTGGAGGTGCATCAGTACAAAAGCAGGAATAATTAGTCAGAAGTTCCTGTGCTTTGTATACTGGATCCTGAATAGGTTGCTTTTAGCAACCAAGTTAACTTTCCACTTGATAACATACAGAATTAAAATTAACATAGTGTACATGTGAACATAAATTATATGCCTCCAGTTTTTACATCTATGTAAGTAAAATACTTTATTTTTGCCGTCTCATTTCAAATTCTTATACAGATAATTATCAAATTTAATTCCACGGAACGCTTAATTACAGGAAGTTTAAATAACCCTGTCCATCATTTCTTTGAGCATGCACAGCATCATAGTTAGTTTTTTGTGCTGTTTGATCTCACGGTGGAAAGAGCAAGAAAGAGCAGTACAGGAAAGTCATATTCTTATGTTTGCTTCTTGTCCCAGAAGATCTTTACATACATATGTATGTATGTATGTATGTATAAGTCTTTATACTCGTGCCAATTTGAGTTAGTGCCAGCCTGCCTGGCCCGTGAATGTTAATTTCAGTTTGTTTGGTTTTTAAGAACTATTGCACTTTTCTCTCATTTTGTTATTGCATAAAATACACTGCACTTTCAGCAATGCAAAATATTTGAACTTGTACATAATAATGCTTGTGCCAGGTCCATGAAATCTACCACGTGTACTTAAATCTTTTTTTCCAAGCAGTCTCCTTGTATGTGTTTTAAGGAAGACATCCTCAGCCAGCTGGGAGGCAGAAAGAATCTAGAATTTGTAAAGAGGCTGACTATTTGTTTAATTGAAAGGGAATGATTTGTCTTATCTACTTAGGTATTTTAACTGTAGCACTGGAGCATAGATTGTTACTGAGAGGAGAGAATAGTAAACAGATTTATAGAAGTGTGTGAGCCCTATTATATTGTATAAGCCTGAGCAGCAGTGGCTGTGAAACTTCTACTGTTGTTTCTGTTCCTTGGTATAATCAAGATTTGGCTCTGAAAGTTCATCCTGTCTTATGGTTTGTGAGATTTCCACCATTCAGTATTGCAGCTGTAGTTCTCAGATGATTTCAAGAACATGTAAGGGTGAACTTAAAACTATAAATACGTTTTAATTATACAGATGTTGCCTTTATCGAAGTCACAAAAAAGTTTTCATGGTTAATTTGAGTCAGTAATCTTTCCTGACAGTACAGACAGATTTGGGTTGAATGGCTAAATATAGGTTTATATTCAGCTTATAGGGCAGACTTGGTGCCAAAATTGTACAGAATGGCATGCTGAATTTTGAGATATACATGCGTGTTTCTGTGAATGCCTTTTAGCATCCTGACAACACTGCATTTTAGCTCTCATGCTAACTAATACTTTTAACTAAAATGCTCTGGCTTTAAAATCTTAGTCCAAGCTCCTTCTGTTTGGTTTGAGATGTGTGTCTAGCTGTCATTTTGAGAAGAAAAAAGAAAGACAACACAGCTACAAAGATGTCTCCCTTCAGTTTACATCATGCAGAAATTTGTGTAAAGTACATCTTTACAGTGTGACTTTTTCCTCTCTGATGCTTTCTGCTTATTTCCATATCATGTAAATGTTGTACCATGTTCACCCTCACATTGCTAGTAGATGAGGCCAGATGCTGGGCAATTTGGGTTGACAGGTACATTCACCTTGTGAGATCTATCCGTGCTCCCTTTCATTTAGCTTGATCTCAAGGGAACGGGGATTGACCCTCTTCAGTTGCTCACCAAAGCTCCCGTTTTCTTTGTCTGGGTTTTGCTGTTGAACTGCTTTCACAACAGCCTTGTGGGAGTGAAAGACAATATTGACCTTTATGTTAACCAGTACTGTAAAGCCAAGCGTGTTACACTTTTGGTGTTGCTCTCTTATGAGCCAGAAGTCAGTTGGGATAAATTGCACAGTCTTAAAGGCCTTTCATTCCTTACTTAGAAATCTTCGTGGAACAAAGTAATTGAACTGTTGAATGGTTATCAAGGAGGTGGATTTTATTAGCACTTAATCTTTTATTCCCCACCAGTCCACCTAAATGGGGCAAATCTACAAAGGATAAGTTTCAGATAGTTGTTTCTATGTCATCTTAGAATAACAGCGTCTCTTGTGAAAGGGAAGAATTTATTCATATGGGATGGTAGAAGCGATGTGAACACCAACACGATTGTGTAGATGTGTCTAACAGGAGATGCTTTATCACTGCTTCTCATTTCTCTCCCTCCACTTCTCTGGAAACTTGACTGGAAGAGGACATCAGATCTTCACATACTTGCCAGTGTGGTCTCTAGTATAACTTTACAGACAAAACTGCAAGTATTCCATCACCAGGGAGGATCTGCACTTCATTCCATTTACTCTGATGTGCCAGTTTCCTCCCCATGCAGGTAGCCAATCCCTGCTGGGCCATGCTCGCAACATTTTGACTGTGTGTTCATGTACCAGTCCTCTGCAGACCTTGGCTTTATTTGTTTTTTGATAAAGTGGTGGAACTTGCATTACACGTTGCCTTTGCGTAAATTTTTTATCAGGAGACTCTACATCATGGTCTTTCTACCAATCTTTTTATTTTGCAAGAATTATCATGTTAAGTGCTTATTCATAGAAATGTAACTGTCCTATAGATCGTTGTAACTTGCCAAGGGATCATTGCCCATAATTACAGTACCTTCCCTTACTAATGTAAGAAAAAGTGTTCAAGTTTTGCTTTATTTCAGTGAAGTCACTGTTCAGTGTGCCATTTCTTAGCTGGCACTACATGAAGAAAAAGAAGAAAACAATTGCAGCTCCACCAGCAGCCGCTTGTATATGTAAAGCTTTGTGGTGAACCTAATCAGGGAGGAGACTGGCTGGATATTATCGTTGTTGTTGTTTATTTATTTATTATTATTATTATATTTGTTTACTTTTGTCTGTGAGTTGTTTTTCATTTGGTTCTTTTGTGATGCTTCTTGTGCTGGCAAACAGGATGTTTGTAGAGATGAGAATATGTTTACAGTGTAAGGTAAACCTGAAACTTTTTTTTCACCTTCAAGAGCAAGATGGGTTTACAGTGCATGTCAAATTACAACCGTTGCTTAAGGTTTCAGTGGTTTATTTTGTTTGGATTTTCTCCATAAGCGTACATGTGTCGTTCTGCGTATTTATATATTAGTGCATGCCTCTAATCAAGATTCACAGTGTCTTGCCATTCAAAAATGCGAGACTTGTGAGAACACTGTTTTGTGGTTATATGATAAATAAGTGCCAATAACCGTAATGAATGCAGTCTTAACACACTTTTCTATTGTTGACAGCTGTCTCAGTCAGCAATCATGCTGCGCTTGCTCAGTTCTGCAGAGATCAGGAGATCAGGCTGGTTGTGGTTGGTCCAGAGGTTCCTCTTGCTGCTGGTAAGAGAAAGAAAACTAAAAATGGTAGCCTTCTAGTTTTAGGAAGAAAAGTAAATTTTAGTCCCCATCTTTTTCCCACCGCTCAGCAATGTCTGAATGTCTTCAGCAGGAAAAGAAAGGAATCCTCTGTGGCAGTTTCCCTGAAATTCAGGATTGTGCTGTGATGAAAATAAAGCCCAGAGGTTATTGAATGAGAAATATAAGAGTTAAAATACCCTTAACTGTTCAATTTCTTTCAATGTTTTTGAGTTTAGTAAAACAGGTATCAAAGTGTTTCCATATAAGAAACTCAGGTAGGGTATTGGTTTTCCAATGGAATTTTCATTCTTTGAAATAATAATAATTTAGAGGTTGGTTTAAAAAAAAAAAAAAAAAAAAAGTCTGAATAGTGAAAATTTCAGTTTCATCCTTTTGCATGCACAAGAATTGTTATCTTTGTACAAGACTAATGTCAACTATTTGGTTAAAAGCTGTAATAAAATGAGGAAAGATCATCATGTCTTATGAAATGCAACAGGTCTTCTTAACCCCAAATACTGCAAGGCTATTTGATCTTGGTTAGTGTGAAAAATACATGTGAGGCCCATTTTGTAAGACAGATTCAGGGAAAATATAAATATGGCTTATAGCTCCTGCATACTTACTCTAACAAACTAATATGTCTGTAGATTTGAACTATATGACTTACAGATCATCTGGTGATTCAAACAAAATTCTGTGCTGTTGGTTTTAGGAATTGTTGATGACTTGACAGCAGCTGGAGTAAGATGCTTTGGTCCCACGGCAAAGGCAGCTCAGCTGGAGTCCAGTAAGAGCTTTACCAAATCCTTCTTGGATCGTCACGGAATCCCAACTGCAAGGTGGAAATCTTTTACTGATCCAAAAGCAGCATGTAGCTTCATTAACAGGTAAAATTCTTTGTAGTAGAATTTTTTCTTTTCTCAGCAGTGTACAGTGTGCCAGCTATCCAAAACAAATTATTACCAATTTATTAATACTTTTAGCAGTGATAGAATATCTACAGAGGTTTTAAAGGATAGTCTGTCTATCACACTTGAGTAATAATGTAATGGTTCCTTATCTATTGATCTCTTAATGAAAATTAAAGGTTCAGTCCATGGGCAAATATGGTAGAAGTATTTATTTTTTTCACACTGCCAACTATGGAAATCCATCTGAAAGTCTGAAAGGCATAGTATGTTCTATATTTTTTGTGCTTGCCTCCATGAGTATAAATTCTGCTTGTGGTCTTACTCAGCAAATACTGATCTACTTATCAGAGAACCAGCTGACCCAGCATTGCTACAATATTAAATTATTCAATGAACAGCAACCTTTGAGAATCGTAGTGAAATTCAGTGGTAAACAAGGAAGCAGAAATCCTCAGGACAGCATAAAAAGAGAATTCTGGATTTTATTTGTCAGTTGCTCAGTAACACAAAATTATTACTATAATACTGACGAGTATTTTGTTTTTGCAAGCATCAACATGTTCAGAATGCTTAAAATATATATTTGGAATATAGAGTGTTTACTGTTCAATCTCTCTTCTCTGTCTTTAAAGTGCAAACTTCCCTGCTTTGGTTGTAAAAGCTAGTGGCCTGGCGGCTGGCAAAGGAGTAATTGTGGCATCAAGCAAAGAAGAAGCCTGTAAAGCTGTTAATGAAATCATGCAGGTGAGCAGAAATGTCCAAGCACTGATTAGAAGAGTTCTCACAAAAAAAGTTAACTATGTCAAAATCTCAAGGGATGCTTTTTCTATTATTATTCTTTCTATGTAATAGGAATTTAGCTAGTAGAAGTAAAATATTTTACCCATTATTTGGACAGCTATGGAGCTGTCATGTATTGCTTGAGGCAGAGTATTCTTTCTAGGCATAGAACATGTAGACTAAGATAAAATGGCTCTTACTGAAAATCTGCACTTATTTCAGTATGGATTGCTTTTAATCTCTCCACATCCATGGAGTCTCTGTTACAGTGAAGCAGGTGCTACTGTGCTCTTAACGTTAACAACGTGATTAAGCTGTATCTTGACATGCAACATCAGCTTTAAAACTCCTGATACACAGCAGTTACACGTGTAGTAAAACTCCTGTGGAATTATTTCAATTTAAGCTTATGTTTCGTTCGGATGTTTAACAGATAAGTTAGCATCAACATTGGAAGAGAACCAAAATGAAGCAGCTCCATCCGAACAGTCAGGAACACACAGGTCAGGTCCTCAGCTGGTATCTGCAGCTTACTATCTTACAATTCAGTGGTGCAATGCTGATTTATATGAGATGTTATCCAAAACACTTGTATTTCAAGGGCCAGAATATACAGTCTGCAGTCACAGTTTGTTGTGGGTTTATGGTTTTTGGACAAATCTTAACCTGTGGTCCCCTTGTTCTGTCTTGAACAAAAAATCCTTCTTGTGTTAGTCTTATAAATGTACAAAGTTATGTTGTCATTGCACTGTCATTGTTGTTCTTATAAAGTAAAAGGTCAGATTAGGTTACGGACTTGACAGTCACTGCCATAACCCTCAGTACTGTGGTTCAGCAGGTAAAGCAAGAGGAATTACTGAGAAAGTTGTACCTATCACCTGCAGCTTGCAAATATTCAAGCTAACAACTACATTTATTAAAAGATATAGAAGAGAGGAAGGATTTTACCGTTGCTGCTGAGATATCCAAGACGGTGATTGGATTAATAGTCTCAACTGTGCTGCATCTTTCTTGCTATGTTAGTTCTCTTGTTGCATTTTGACTGTTATAAATAAAATGACTGAAATGCAGGGCTGAAGAGATTGATCTTTTAATGCAGGATAAGACTTTTGGCACAGCTGGGGAAACTGTTGTTGTTGAAGAACTCCTTGAGGGAGAAGAAGTTTCTGTAAGTATGCATTCACTGTAGCACTTAGATTGTACATGTTTTGAGTTAGTTAGAAAACACCAGGCAAGTACCTACAGCAGGGACTTAAAGGATTTTATACGTTAAAAACAGTTACCTGCTTATAAATACCATTTTATTAATTCAAGTCAGGAGTACTAAGAACCAAACTTCCTGCGGACTGCTAAAATATTTCAAATTATGAATAACAAATAGCTCCAGCAGTAATCTGCTGTTACCACAAGGGGAAAAATGGAGAATGCACTTCTGTGTTATGACTTCTCTGGCAACAATGGCAGTGTAGGATGTTCCTTCCTTTCCTTCTTCCTACACCTTCACTCCTGTTTGCCTTTGACTCAGTTATAGTACTTACTTCTTTGTAGGGCTATCACCTGAAGACCTTTTATCAAGGAAATCAATAGAGACTTGCATATTTTCTGTGGTCTGGTTTAAGCCCCTCCCGTATGAGTTGATATAAGTAACTGAGGTGAAGTGAGAGCAAGAGAAGAAGGGAGTGATTGGAAAAATGAAAACCTTTTTAATCAGCTTTGCTAATTATGGGAACATACTGAACTGTATCTTGAAGGATCAGTAAACTCCTTTGGTGCACAGGAACAAGCAACTCGAGACAGGTGCAGGCAGGACACTCTTTAATCAGTTTCAATGCCAGAAATACTGCAATGTGGAAGTGTGCCCAGGGTTGAAGGGCCTGTAACCAAAGGCTGCTGAATGTTTTGACATCAGTGATTTATTTTGCAGGCGTAGAGAGAACATTTCATTCATTTAAACATGATTCCATTTCTTAATTTAATAAATAAATCTTATTTAATTAGTGGAGCGTAAAGGGAAAAAAAAGAATTAGCTAGGTTTTGAGGTTGCTTGGGAACTTGACACTGGCATTGCACAAAGTAGAACAGCCAAATACCATCTCAGGTTCCTGAGCCTTGAAGCTGCAGTTGACTTACACTAGATGTTGTGAACTTTGATCTTGGAGGTGGTGGCATTTGTAAAGTGATCATCTCTAACTGTTAACAGTCATTGCATAATCTGGTTTCCTGCTTGATATGAAAAAATTAGATTTGCAGACATTTGTCATCTTTATTCGTTCTTGGTTGGTTTGACCTTGTGAGGGACTAAAGGGTTATCCAGATCTCCATTCTCTGTTGAAAAATGTGTTGTCCTTAGGATACTTGCAGATTTACTGCGATGTAACACAGTCATGTACACATGCAATTTAAATTCTTTTTCCTAAGATGACTGATCACAATAAAGAAAAAAATACTACTTACTTTGCCTGTCAAAATAATTAACCTTCCACAAATGACTAGTTTTCCCAAGCAAAAGAGGAATGTGTTCAGATTACTGTAGCTTGTTTTATTTGGGAGCCAGAATTTGTACTCTTAATTATGCGTTTTTGCAACAGCAAAAATATTTTTTTTTTCTCTCTTTTGCTCTGTATGAAATGTTAGTCATATGCTTGGAATTTAATTATTCTCCCTGTTTTCCAGTGCTTATGTTTCACTGATGGTGTGACAATTGCTCCCATGCCCCCAGCCCAAGACCACAAGAGGTTAAAGGATGGAGATGAAGGCCCTAACACTGGAGGGATGGGAGCTTATTCACCAGCCCCTCAGGTAAAAGTTTAATAACATGATGTCTTGCTGAAACCATGCTAGAGCTCTAGTACTGAAAGTGATCTGGATTTTCAGTTCCACTCTGGCAAACAGAACAACGGAGAATTCATTTTTCTATGGAGGATGTTATTTCTACCAAAAAACCTTAAATAATCAAGATGGAAGTTTTATTTCTGAAACCTCATATTTTGATTTGTTATTTTTTTCAGCTGGATCTGATAACCTTGAAGGTCCTTTCCAACCTAAACGATTGTATGATACTAAGTGTTATGAAATACTCATCATTAGAACTAAGGGCTTAAGCCACATTTTTTGTTTTTGTCAAGATAAGCTAATGATGAATTCTTGCTGTAGCTCATAGTAGTTTGCTTTCTGTTCTGAAAGTAGTCTGTTTCAAAAGGATTTACTTTGCTTTCTGTTGACCTATGTAATGGCCTTTTATTTTTCTCTTTGGATTTCAAAAATTGACAGTTTTGTTCCTTTAAAAAGCTGTTAATTTTATCCAACAAAATATGATAAATCACCACTGTGCTTTCCATACATAATTTGTCCTTGGGGAGGCCTCATCTGAATGCCAGTATGACTTCGCAAATGTTTTGTTCCTGTGAAGCCAGTGGTCTGGTTACACATGTAGATTTAAGCATGGAAATATGACTGAAAAAGATCCAGCCTGTTGTATTAATGCTGTAGTATGTAGTCTGCCGAGAAAAGGAAAAAATACTAGCTTTCTCTTCTTTGAAGCATTTGTTGGAGTGAGCAACAGACTGTCCAAGTGTTCTCCTTGGCTCTTCAAAATGCTAGCCATAACTGTGGGAATCATATGCTCTCTTTTTATAAACACTTATCTAATCCTGTTTTATTAGATTTCTAAAGATTTACTGCTCAAAATAAGAGAAACTGTTCTTCAGAAGGCTGTTGATGGCATGAGGAAAGAAGGTGTCCCCTATCTTGGTACGTATGAAATTGTTGGTTTTTGAATCATAAATGGAAAGAAAGCTTTTTTACTTTGTCCTCTTTGTAGGTCTGACTCACAGTACAAGTTAGGGAAGATGGCTTTGATTTATTTGGAAATGGGGTTTAGCATCAGTGACTTGGAGTTCATTGAAAACAGTCAATACCTGTTCCTTAACAGTGGATAGATGTTAAATGAAGTAGAGCAGAAGGAACAGCAGTTAAAGTGTTAACATTCTAGCTTCAAATGCGCATTGACTGTTTTCCTGTTTAACACTATGATGAATAGATTCAAAACAAATGACCTGTAGAGTTGGTCATATCATTTTTATGCTTTTTTTTTTTTTTTTTTAAATTCTAGGAGTGCTTTATGCTGGGTTAATGCTTACTAAAGATGGTCCTAAAGTTCTTGAGTTTAACTGCAGATTTGGTGACCCAGAATGTCAGGTAAGTGATTTTGTAGATAGAGTTTATCATTATGGGAGGAGAAATGTCTGATACTGTCTGCCATTATTCTTTACTAACTTTCAGGTTAATAATTAACTAATTGCTCTGGGATTTAAAATATTTGTTGATTCAAGATAGGAAGTCTGTTATTAAATTGTTTCATTCCAAATTTTAGCAGGTTATACTCAAACATGGATGTTACAAGGGTGAGCTGGAGTGAAACTCAGTACTTCCATATATTTTTCAGAATTTAATGCTCTTTTACTTATTTTTTTTCCCCATCTTCACTGAAAAAGTGAACGTGTTCTTTCCCTCTTGACAGGTGGAATAAAACTCTGTTTCCATTCTTCAGAGCACAGTAGGGTTCTTTGGCCTCTACCTTTCCCTTTCCATATATAGCTGTTCTTTTATCCATATAAATCATCTCTGAGGAGAAGTCTTTTTAAAGGTACATAGATTATGCATAAGATGTATATAGGTGTGAAAATGTGGTATATGAAAGCTCATTTTTACAGTCACAGTAATATTTTAGAAAGCTCTATGTAGAAAATGAAAAAAAAAATTGCTAATCTGTGTTTTGTAGGTAATTCTTCCACTGTTGAAAAGTGATTTATACGAAGTTATGCAAGCAGTTATCAATAAAAAGTTGGCTAGTTCCATGCCAGTCTGGTCTGAAGACAGTGCAGCTGTGACTGTGGTCATGGCTAGTGAAGGGTATCCAGGAACATATCCGAAGGGTTTGGAAATAACAGGTAAATACAGCAAGAGAAACTGCAGAAGTTTCATTACTCTCCCACCCTCTCTCCAGTCTCTTTTACCCAGATTCATAGAAATTTAAGATCTTGTGGTTACAGGTCAACTGAATTTTCATACATTAAAGACTGTTAGTAATGCACCCAGAGTGTTTTAAAATCTCCACACTGTATTGTTAAGTTTTGTAGCATTTCTTTAATGTGTGTTACAGTGAAGTGCTTCTGGGCCTATCTTATATAATATTGATGCTGTTACATTTTGTGGTCTCTGTAAGTATAAAATCCATCTGGAGTTCAATGCAGATGTTTCAGCTAAATACCTTTCTGTGTCTCTGATCATAAAAGCAACAGACTCATCTCTCCACAAAATGTAGTTTTAAAAGATGTACTTGTACTCCTTAGAATGTTTACGCTGAATTTGATTGTTTCTAGACAGTGTAATTGTTGAGTATTTAACAGAGAAATGTTCTAATGATCTTCTTTATTTATTTATTTTTTCCTGGATTTATTTTGTTAAACAACAATCACAGGACTTTTTAAGGCTAAAGAACTAGGAGTGGAGGTGTTCCACGCAGGCACAGCCCTGAAGGATGGCAAAGTGGTGACTAATGGAGGAAGAGTCCTTACAGTAACTGCTATTAAAGAAGATCTAATGACAGCACTGCAAGAAGCCAACAAGGGAGTAGCAGCCATAAACTTCAAGGGTTCCATTTATAGGAAGGACATTGGTTATCGGGCTATAGCTTTCCTGAGTCAATCCAGGTAGATATCTGAAATACTTGAAATGGAAACAACTGCTATAAAAGGGATTTAAAAATATCACTATTTTGCATTAATAAATAGATGTTGATAATGTGTAACTCTAGACTTTAACTGGCATCTTCGTGGGCAGTCTGAGCAAGACCAGCCAGTATAGAAACAGGCTTTTTGATAGCTCTTGGATCCACGTTCTTATTTTCCCAAGTCTGAGTTAAGCTACATTGACAAGCACAAGTAATTAATCTGTGTTCTGTCTGCTTCTGGAAAACAGAACTTCTGTGCCTTACACTCTCAACCATGGCTTTTGCTCAGTTGTTCAAACATATGATGTTAATATCATGAAAAATATACGTGAACAAAGTTAAAGCTATTTTGTCAAGTCATTTTTAGAGTCTTTAAGAGCAGTTAGTTATGGTATATACATTACAACAGTTTACTAAAAATCTGGGTAGAATTTATCACTCTTAGTACTATTCCTTCTTATTTCAAGTTATTTGGTTTAACAGACTAAAGAGAGTATTTTTTTTTAAAGCAGTGTGTCCTGCTGTGTCTCTGGTGCTACTGAGAATTTTTTGCAAGATTTTATACTCATTTTTAGCTAATGTAAGGCATATCTAATAGCTTAAAACATAGCTTTAGATAATTGACTATGTTGTAGCCTATGAAGCATGCTGGTAAGTTTTGAATTTTTGCTAACAGTGTATACTGATTAGTTTATTGTAAAATTATATTCAATAAACTTACTACATGAACAAGGGTGTTCCTATCTTGTCTTCCTTTTCAAGCACTGTGCATTTCTTGACAAATTTGTGTGAAAATAGGTAATTTGTCTTTGTATTGTCCTTGTGTGAGAGGAGAATACTTCAACAAATTGTTCTCTAAAGCACTGAGCTCATGGGCCAGAGCCACAAAGATTCTTGGCTGGAGTGCTTCCATGCCAATGATCCCTACCTTATGCGAGAGTATCCTTGGAGCTGCCTGCTGTCAGTGCTTGTTTCACTGCACTCGAGTCTGCAACATCGTTTTCTCTCCTAAAATTGGAAGAACGGGCCATGATGGTTGGCTCTGTGAGGTTGGGGACGCCCCAGACCTTGGCAGCTTGGCAGGATTAAGTCCTATGCATTTCCCTCTGTGAAAATATACAGAAGATTTAAGATATTTAAGAAATATCTCAGAAAACTGCTTGTAATTATTTTCTTCTTGCAAATTTTTTATCAGTGATATGATGTGTGTGTAGGTGCCTTTGTATTTTTTTAGGTAACACAGATGTTTGGTTTATAGCAGTTGCTTTTGCTGCAGCTGTAGCTGAAAGTAATTAATAGCATCATCTCCAAAATGAAAAGGTCCTGCTGTGAATATGGGAACAAACAAGCTACATGCAGCCATTTGTACTATGCATGTAAAAAGAAAAGAGGTGCAGATGTTTTTGTGAAGGTGTTACTCAAGGTGATGAGGAGAGGCAGCTTTAAGCCACAGTTGTAAAACCAGAAGTGTCACAGAGATTTATTTGATACTTTGGTTTAGAGAAGCTAACTTGACCTTGATCTTATATGGTTCTGCCCTACGAAATCAGGTCCACTTATGTCATTGCTGAGGGATTTTATTTTATTATTTTGTCTAATACTCACTATCTTCAGGCATATGTGATGTCAAGATCCAAGTAGAAAAAGATTAACCTTTGAGTAACCTTTGAGTCACTGAGTCTACATGGAATATCTGATTAAAGTTACTGTAAAAGTAGGAAAAGAATGGCACTTGAGAAACTTCACTGATGGCAGGGTAGAATTCTGAATGGCTAATCTCCTTGGTGAAACAATGATACAAGTACATAAATATTGTTTTAAAATACATGTATTTACATTTAGTAATCAGTTGTTGAAACATTTTTTAACAATTTTTCAGAGGCCTGACTTACAAAAACAGTGGGGTAGACATCGCAGCAGGGAATATTTTGGTTCAGAAAATTAAACCTCTAGCAGCAGCCACATCAAGATCAGGTAAGAGCTGGACCTTTATTTCTATTTCAGTTGGTTCACAGTAATGAGGCTTACCACCTTGATCCAAATATTTATGTATTCTGTGTAGGTCTAGATTACACTAGTGGTAAGTAACCTAACACCTGTGATTTCTTCAAAATGTAGTTCCTTAAGATTACAGATTTTCTTGCCAAATGACTCTAAAATGTATCTTCCAAATGTCGTATGTATTAAGGCCATTAAAAATATGATTAATTACTCAAAAAAGGCAAAAGCAAGCAAAAAAATCCTACTTTGATTGTATGGATTATCCATTCGTGCTTAGATAGCTATACAATTTTTGTAGATAAATGTTTACAAAGAAATACAAGTGGTACAAGATGTTGAATTCTTCACCAATACTTTCTATTTCTTGAGATAGGTATGTTGTGTATCTTTTGCATATATAAAACAGAACCAGCCTGTCTTTTTCTGTGATATCAGGCACATCTTGATCTGTCAAGTCCTTGTAATTCTTACGATAAAATTAAAATATCTATCATTTATGAAATATCCCTTTTAGTTCACGTTATATGAGACCTTCAAATAATTTCAACTGTATGTTGAGAGGAAATGATACAGAGATACACACTAGTAGAAGCAGTCATCTGTTAGCATTAATAGTATTTTTCACTCATATTTGTTTCACTCTTAGAATTTAACCAAGTTCAGTTTTAAGATTACCATAGTTACCCTATCATAACCAGTCTTAGGATCAGAGATTCTGAAAGTACCATAGATATTAATAACAAAGGGAGGGGGGATTTCCACTGGAAAATATTTAGTACTCATTCTGTCCTATACAGCAGTAGGCCATTCTGTCCTATACAGCAGTAGGCTTAGAGCTGTTACAACAATTCCATATCTGTATTTCAGAAGAATACTAAATGCAGCAGTCACTGTCATCATTGAATGTTCAATCACAAAGTTTTCTCTTTTTAGCTTTAGATAATGTTGAAAAACCAAAGCAAACTTGAGAGGATTAGGAGATTCTGCATCTTTATGAAGATGCTGCAAAATGTCAGAGAAAAGTTTTGTGGCGACAAAGTCACGTCGAGAGACTTCATTGAGAATTTGCTGGTGTGTTAGAGATCCTAAAGAAATCAGTGAAGTTTACTATTTTCTGTCTTTTTTTTTTGGCTTGCAGGCTGCAATGCAGAACTTGGAGGATTTGCTGGCCTCTTTGATTTGAAAGCAGCTGGTTACAAAGATCCTATCTTGGTATCTGGAACTGATGGTGTTGGCACAAAGCTCAAGGTAATGTGAAAATTGACATACAGAATGGAAATTGCTTGATCACACAGCTGTCTGTCTTTTACCACAAAAGATCAGTTGTGTTTAAAAATACCTATTTGTATTTCTGAAAAGGGAATGAATAATTGAATTGCCTTCTTCATGCAAAATAATTTGCTGTACATTTTGGCATGTAAATAGCCGTCCTCAAGAAAAAGCTTAATGTAGCTCATTTTTATTTTATGTATATAGCCAGTGTACCATTTTACTGAGGTAGAATCTCCATCCTTGAGAAGATTACTCACAGAGAAAACTTTTAATTATATAGTTGCTATAGCATTGACACAAACTGTGATGAAACACATGCTTTGCTTGTGTTTGAGTTTCTGAAATGTAACCAACAGGTTCTCTCACTGTGTTTTGCAGATTGCACAAGTGTGTAAGAAACATGACACTATAGGTCAAGACCTGGTTGCTATGTGTGTCAATGACATCCTGGCTCAAGGAGCAGAGCCCCTCTTCTTCCTTGACTATTTTGCCTGTGGTAAACTTGATGTGGAAGTGGCCCAGGGTGTCATTGCAGGAATAGCTGAAGCGTGCCAAAAGGCAGGATGTGCTCTTTTAGGTATGGACACACTTTTTCTTTGAAGGGAGTGAAAAATTGTATGCAATTTCTTTGTAATTGGTTTTAATGTGCTTGTTTTCCTAGTCTACTAAAGAATCTTAGAGCTCAGGAAAGAAAGGTCATGTCCTTGTTTTCTGCCTACTGAGAGAAGACAGTACTTTACAAATGTTGCCATTTGCTCAGGAAGTTGCATATACATGTTCTTATTCATATATCTTCATTTAAATTTGCAACTATCACAACTACCAAGAAAACTAACAATTCATGTATTTTAATTCTTTGTATTTTTCAAATGAGTTTGAAAACACACCAAATAGGCTTGGTTTTTTTTTTATCGTTTATCCTAGAGGAAATTCTAGAGTTTTCCTCTAGAAACAAGATTTGTGTGTGTTACTATGCATATATGTCTCACTGCATGTGTACATAATATCCTTTGAACCTCTTGGCTGATTTTAAACAAGTTTGACAGGAAAAGCAGAGCTCTCACTGTCGATATATTCTCACAGGATCATGTAACTGGAAAGCCAGAGAATGTCCTTATAAATGCAGGAAAAATGTGAGTTGCAGCTCACTTCTTAAGACACAGAAGTTAACCACAAAAGAGAAAAACAAAACAAAAAATTAAAGCATATTCCAAGTTGTTAAGACTCAAATTTACGTATTTTCCTTGTAGTCCCTATAATACAAGCATGTAATACATTTTACTAACAAATGATGTATATGTATTGTGGTACACAGTTATCTAGTAATCCATGGAAAATAATACAAAATGTAACTTCATAAATCCTAAGAAATACATATTAAAAACTGCTTAACTCAATAAAAATATTTCTAGGTCAGTCAAAAATATAAGACTTTGTATAAGTCTTTCATTTATGAAAGGAATATAGCACAGGGGTAGGTTTCAGAGCAATGGAACCCAGAAAGTTGTTTCCTCATATAAGGCTATTGCTTTCTTGTTTTTTTTTCTGTTTTATAAAAATATTCTTTGGAGAGTTCCCAAACCTTTTCAGAAAGGCTTTCGATTTGAGAATAAAAGGGACTGTTCAATTATCTTACTTTATGTACAACCTGATAATTGGTACTTTGTCCATTTTTGATTCCTTTAAGAAAGCTGGTGATAAAAGTAGCTTCTAAAGGAGTATGTCTTGTTTTGATGGACTTTACAAGCTTAGAAGAAGGAGCTATTTATGTTCTGTTGTTTGTTTTTTTCTGCATGAAGTGTTTGCTAGTTTTATGTTTTGTCTTAAAATGTTCTCTCAGGTTATCGAATATCATCAAACCATTCATATTTCAGCTTAAGTACATGCTAGGTGAAATCTTGCTATGAAACCATTTACTGAAATTTCAAGATTTTATTTCCAATTGGAAGACTTCAAAACTGCAAAGGGCTCTAAAAGTTTGTAAATTAGCACCAGAAAACAGTATCTCAATTTTGTAAATGGGTTAGTAAGTATCTTTTTTTGTGCTGATATTGAAGGAAATCAGAACTCATAAATAAAACAACCACGATTTACTCCCCACATTTATGATGCTGTCAGAACGGAGGGTACAAAGAGGAAGCAGTAAGTGTGTATCTAATGCAGAAATGCCTTTCTGTAGCCTGAATCTTAGAGTCACAGAATCATTAAGGTTGGAGAAGGTCTCTAAGGTGACCTAGCCTAACCGTCAGCCACCCCACCATGCCCACTGCCCACATCCCTCAGTGCCACATCCACACAGCTCTTGAACACCTCCAGGGACAGTCCCTAGGCAGCCTGTTGCAATACCTCATCACTGTTTTAGGAAAGAAATTTATTCTAATACCCAACCTGAACTTCCTCTGTCACAGCTTGAGACCATTCCCACTCGTCCTGTCTCTCTTACCTGAGAGGACAGGCCAACCCTACTTCTCTATAGTCTCCTTTCAGGTAGTTGTGGAGGGCAATGAGGTCTCCCCTGAGCTTCCTCTTCTACAGAATCATTAAAATAAATTTTAGTTTGGGCTCTGACTTAAGGCATTTGTGTCACTGTGCATGCACGTAGCATGTAGATCTGTCTTTGTACAGAATCAGCTCATCAGTGAAGTGGTGAGTCTTGTTGATAGCATATTCCTGAATTCTTTCTATGTATATCTGCAATAGCTGAATACTCTGCTCAAATACCTTAAGCTCTTACTAGTGAGGTACTGAAGGACATAACTTATATGCTCAGTTTCACACAGATGTTATTAGATGGCATTTCTAAACAATGCGTCTAAGCAAATTACACTTCTTTGTGTGAAATTCGATTTTAAAGTTGGTTACAGCAGTGTAATGTAAAAATGTGGAACAGTTTCAGGGAATCAAGCATTGAGCAGCAGACAAGCACTGAGCAGGAGGGCTCTGGAGCAATTTGTAACCCTTTCAGAGATGCGTTTTTGAAATAGAAGAATGGATGAAATGTAGCAAACAAACAAACAAAAAACCAGTACTGGTCAATATGTTAGGCAGATGTCATAATATAATGGCAACTTAATCATTTTCAAGCTCTTTTCTTGCTGATATCAGGACTGGTGAAGGAGTTTGAAGGATAATAACGATATGGCTTTGAGTTCTTCCCTGGAATGATGGAATAGTATGAAGATGGCTGTTCAGAAAACTTCAGAGAGCAGTAAATGCTCCTTTCCTGCATTAAACACAGTGATTTGCTCTCTCTAGACTGAATGAGACATGACAGGCAGAGCACAGGTCTTCAACAGCAAAGACTGTCAGCTTATACCTGAAGGGCACTAAGGGAACCAATGCTGGTGTGTGTATTGTGAGGATGCTGTTTGAATGGTGTTACTCATTTCCACGCAAGCCTAGAAAATTACCTTTTCAAACTGCATTCTGAATGACATCATCCAGACAAAACATGGTTTTCAAAACAAAACAAAATGATGTCCTAATAATGGAAATCTAAGATAATAGCCTGGATTACTGTTTCAGCTGCATGGATGGGTAGAAAGCCCATCTTTTAGAGGTTTCTTCTAAAACAGTTCATAAACCTTAGTTGTGCAGAACTGAGGCAACAGTGGTGCCCAGGTTGTAGGAATGACTGGAAATCAGAATATTATGTATAAAATCCATATGGTGGCAAGTAAAACTAATAGAAATATCATGCTCTTGGAGTTTTGAATTTCATGTATCCTGTAAGTCTTTAATGAAGAATATTAAGTCTGGAAGAATTTGGAAGCTCTAAATATATGCTATGATTTTATACACGGCAATCTGATACTTGTTGTCAGAGAGAAGGAGGAAATGTTCTTTCACAATTTACTATTGCTTGCTCAATTGAAGGGCCTGTGACAAAGGTGTGTCTTAATTACTTCTAATGTTTGTTTATCTAACTAAAAAAAATCATTTTATTAATGCCTTAAGGGTTTAAAACATTGAAAAACTGCATGCGCGCTGGTTTCAATAGTTTTCCAAAAGTCCCTTCACCTTTTATTTGGTTCTCACAGGAGGAGAAACTGCCGAAATGCCAGGCATGTATCCACCCGGCGAGTACGACCTGGCTGGCTTTGCTGTTGGTGCAGTAGAGAGAGGGCAAATGCTACCCCAGTTAGAGAGAATCGCTGATGGAGATGTGGTTATTGGAGTCGCTTCCTCTGGTGTTCACAGCAATGGGTACAGCCTTGTAAGGAGGATTGTTGAAAAGTCATCTCTGGATTTCTCTTCTCGAGTTGGCATCTCTGGTGATCAGACATTAGGTACTATTTCTCATGTGGTTTCTTCACTTGAACTTCTGAACAGAAAAATGCACACAGTTGTCTTGTCTGTATCTTAGCTTTTGTAACTTTTTTAAGGTACTAAGAAAATTACTCCGTTCTCAAGCATGTTCTCATCTTTCTGTTTCCTGTAATCATGTATGCAGGAAAGAAATTAAGGGAGGGAGGGAGCTAAATAGGTAATTGTATGCTGAATGATAGGCATTGTTTTTCTCTGTAATTCAGTGCTTGCTTCTATCCAGCAAATTAGTATTTTGTTATTTCCCCAATTTCATATTGAGTAACATTTCTTTTCAGCATTGTAATTGTCTTCATTCATCTTCTTTGATCAACAGGAGACCTGTTGTTAACCCCAACTAAGATCTACAGTAAGACTCTGCTGCCTGTCCTTCGCTCAGGCCACGTGAAAGCTTATGCACACATCACTGGGGGAGGCTTGCTGGAAAACATTCCCAGAGTTCTCCCAGACTCCTTTGGTGTCGTTTTAGGTGAGACAGAAAGAAAAGCTGAGAAACGTCTGTATGTTAATATGTGTAGATGTGGAAGCAACTCAAAGTGAACTGTCATCATTTGCAAAAACCTGCAATATTTCTTGTAGTCATATGACATTAGTGACATTATTGATGGGCATTCAGATATGGTTACCGGCTGGAGTAGATCTCCTGAAATGCAGTGGACTTCAATTAATCCTCATCACAATTTCATCAGATACTCTAGAAATATTATTTCACTTTTTACAGGGAAGTGAATTATGGAAAGGTAAACAACTTAATATAATATATAACAACTTAATATAATATATGCGGTGTTCAGTTGGGTTGCAACTATCATAGAGTTCTGAATTCTACAACTGTATATATATCATGCTTCCATTACTTTCATTACATGCTTCCGTTACTAAGTGTAAGGTGACAGGAAACAAACTTACTGTCTTTGGAGTTCCATTAGAGAGGTTAGTCCAGAAGTATTTCTTGTGATGCTGTGTATCACCCTTACCTTGTTGGAACTGGGAGAATTGTGGGTTTTGTGACAGTTTTTAAGGATATTGATCTTGTACAATAGTTTCTCCAGAAGAATCATAGAATCATAGAATTACCCAGGTTGGAAAAGACCTTGAAGATCAAGTCCAACCGCAGCCTAACCAGTACCATAACTCTAAAAACCCTCCACTAAATCATATCCCTGAGTACCACATCGAAATGGCTCTTAAACACATCCAGGGATGGCAATTCAGCCACCTCCCTGGGGAGCCCATTCCAGTACCTAACCACCCTTTCTGTAAAGAAGTTCTTCCTAATATCCAACCTAAACTTGCCCTGGTGCAACTTGAGGCCATTTCCCCTCATCCTGTAACATGTCACTAGTGAGAAGAGACCTGCCCCACTCTCACTGTAAGAACCTTTCAGGTACTGGAAGAGGGCAATAAGGTCTCCCCTCAGCCTCCTTTTCCTCAGACTAAACAGCCCCAGCTTCCTTAGCCTCTACTCGTAGGAGGAGTTATCAACTTCAGGAGGAGGATTTTCCAAAGGCTGCTTTTATAGCCCATTTTGGATTTTTCATTAATAGTTTGAAATGCAGTGATATGATTAGTTTTCTCTGAGTGAAACTTTATTTCTATTCCCTAGTCACGTTAAGTAAGGAAAGGAAGAAACTGGCTGTTTCTCTGCATGGAAATTGATTTCAGTCACACTAATGCTGCTGTGAGACTTAGTCTGTGCTTTCCATCCAGATTTTGCCTCTCAGTATTCTAATAATTTTAGTATTTATGCATAGGTGGTGCCTTCCACTCTTCATTTGTATATTCAATTTTCTTCAGATGCTCTTAGCTGGAAGATTCCTGAAATCTTCTGTTGGCTCCATAAAGAAGGCAATCTCTCTGAGGAGGAGATGGCTCGGACATTTAATTGTGGGATCGGTGCAGTTTTGGTCGTTCAGAAGGAGCTGGCTCAGCAGGTGCTCAAGGATGTGCAGAAACACGAGGCAGCCTGGCTGATTGGGAAAGTTGTCCCTCTACAAAAAGGTTACCAACTTTTTATTTTCCTTGATAAAAAACTAATTACTTTGCTGATGCTTCTCCACGCTGTTCAGCTGACAAACTCTTAATTGGCACCTCCATGGCTTTTGTGCAGAGGGTATTAAATTGTCGGTCCTAGTGTCTTAGTCTGTAGAACATGTGCTTAGCAATGTCAAATGTCACCAGAACTATAAATAAATATGGAGAAGTAAAGCAGTGTCACTGTTGACTTTTCATGGATATTTTCCTCCTCTCTGTGTTTCTGCTTTTATTTACTTTCTTTTTTCCTTCTATGTCTTCAGGCTCTGCCCATGTTAAAGTCCATAACTTGCTTCAAGCCTTGCAAGCAAATAGGTCACTGTCTGTGCACAGCCATATCCAAGGCAAAATCCAAACAAACAAAGTGAAGGTTGCTGTCCTTATCTCTGGAACAGGTGAGAGTTTACATTATTTACTAGACTATTGAAAAAGAACTTCATCTCAGAATCAAAATCTCTTGACCTCTGTGAAAGTCTGCATTGTGGCTTTGACAGCTTTCTAACAAGGCTTTCGGTGCTCAGCAACAGGCAGAATAGATTTTGCCCTCAGCTTAATTTCAATCAGAAGCAAAATGATCTTTACCCTCTGCAGCAAACTAACTATAAATTGCGTGTATTAATTTTAGCTACAAATTGTCTCCAGGCTCATGCAGCTATTATTTTCTGCTTTTGGGACAGCAGCGTTATGTTACAAACAGATCAGTTCCCTCTTTCCCCATAGTCACTTCCAGAGTTTCCAGTATTCCCACTTGTTAAGAAGTAAACCATCAGAACAATTTCAGCAACTACAGTTTACATAGCTAATTGCTAGTAAAAGCCCTATAGACTGCACATATCAGACTTAGTTTCCAGTAATGTCAAAATAAGAGATTACTTTAACGCTGGTGGTTTTTGGACTGAGTCTCACCCACATTGCTACTTACTTAAAACCCATTGTTAGCTATATTTATTCTCCGGGAACAGCTTGATATTCATGACTTATTTTCTCACTCAGGCACAAACCTGGAAGCCCTCATAAACAGCACAAAGAAGCCCACCAGTTTTGCAGAAATAGTTCTTGTTGTTTCTAACAAAGCTGGCGTGGAGGGGCTAAGGAAGGCTGAAAGAGCTGGTATTCCTACAAGGGTAAGCATTTCTCATCTTTTTAAAATGAACCTTCATTAGCTCTGACTACATCAGAAAAGTACTGTGAAGTAATGATGAAAAAAAGTCTTAGTGTTTTGTTGCTGTTGTTCTGTCAGGATCTTTGTGCCCCTGGGCAAACTACCTAACATGGGAGCAAATTACTTCCTGTTCTCCCTTTCAGACATGGTACTATTAATGCTGAAGGGATTGGGAAATAGTTATTGTGTTAAACCAGCGCAGAACTTTTACAGTTTAAACTTTACCATTCATTTAAGTCCATTTGCACTAAAGTAGCAGGGTATTTTATCTGAGCTTATATTTAAAGTAACATGTTTAAGAAGCGTATGAATGAAGTAAGAGAAGTCAAATTTAATGAGACCTCCCATTGTTTCCCTGGGCATTGCTTCAGGCTTTTCAGGATTCATTCAAAGCAAACTGTGATTCCCTTTGTGTCACTGGATCCATCGCTGCGCTGCTTTGCCCTTTGTGTAGCCATTTGCATTACAGATAGGAAATGCCACTGTTCTCACTTAGGAGCATTTTACAGTCACTTTTCACCAGTAACTAGAGATGATACGGAAGATTAGGCCCCAGTGCACGCTTTCATCTTGGTGGGCTGTCTTAGTGATTAAGATGAATGACAGTACAGAGGCACAGAGTTGTACTTGCTTTGCCAGGGGTTACCTAGTTTTGTCACTGTAGAGTTCAGCCCAGCCTTGAGCTAGGCTCTATTCCTAGTGCCCTCTGCCACCTTTTCAGCTAGTTAGTTCTGGTTTTTCAAGACTACTTTCTGATACTTAAATGTGCCAACATGGTAAATATTGTAGGAATTAACAGGTAGTTTTATTTAAAAGGCTACAAAGGTAGGAAGTTAAGTAGCACCGCCTTATTCCTGTTGAAATTAGGAAGTCTGCATTAGATGGGAAATAAATAATTCAATGATGCCAACCTTCTGCAGTAAGAGCTTTTTAAATACTCGTGACTGGCCTTTCTTTCAAGGTTTTGTGATACAATTTGAGGAATATTACTTATCATGTTTTAAGGTAAAATCATTCTTAGACTTTAGATTATCCTAATGACCTGCATTTGTATTTTAATTGTATCCAAATGCTGGGGTCTACAGCTGTGGGCCTAATGAGATAAAGCTCAGCTTACTGATTATTACTCTGTGTTTATAGGAGTTAAGACTGGTTATTTATCTGTTAGCTGTACACATTTTTGAAGTGCTCTTCTTGCTGTGTATATGCATCTAACTGTAGCCATGTGGAGATTTACTGGTTGTTGGGTTGTTTTTTTTTTTGCTAATTAGTCCAGAGTACCATCCCATCCCATTTGTATGGCTTTTATATTAAATTAACTCGATGCCCATGTTTCATCCTTTTTTGGATTATCACAGGTTATTGACCATAAACTGTACGGAGGTCGCACTGAATTTGACAGTGCAGTTGACAGAGTCCTTGAAGAATTCTCAGTGGAGCTGATCTGCCTTGCTGGATTTATGCGAATACTGTCAGGTCCTTTTGTCAAGAAATGGGAAGGTAAGTGCCGCATAATTGTGTGATGCATTTTAAGAAAAGAAAAAAGGGGGGGTGGGAAAAAAAACACTTTTATAAATTATATTCAGGAAAAAGGAAAAGTATAGAAAAGAGACCACATTAATTCTGAGTTTGCATGAAAGGAGACTTTTCACGTTTGGTAAGGAAAGTGGTGACTGAGAGAAAGTCCCTTCCTCTTATCATTTCACAGAAGCTTGAGGAAGCCACCTTCTAATGGTGCTCTTTGATTTATTGGAAAATGTTGTAAAGGAAGGCTTTTAGCCTCTACAGACATGAGGTATGGGCCACGTTGTTGCCCAAGCAGCAAGTGTTGATTGTGGAGACTGTTCAGTCAAGAAGAAATCCTTCCTCTCCCAGATGAACTTTGCCTGCAGGCTGAACTGCAGAGCAATATGTAGCTCCCATTAACATCTCAGAGTCTTTTGGTCAGACATCCCAGGAGCTGTGTGAATCTCTGGGTGTCTCTTGTTCATCAGAGGTGTTTGGTGTTTCCGTTCTGGTCTTTTATTTATTTATTTTTTTAATTGGACTAGATATTAGGAAGAAATTCTTTACTGTGAGGGTGGTGAGACACTGGAACAGGCTGCCCAGAGAGGCTGTGAGTATTACCTCCCCAGAGGCATTCAAGGCCAGTCTGGATGGGGCTTTGAGCAACCTGGTCTAGAGGGAGGTGTCCCTGCCTATAGCAACGAGGTGATCTTAAAGGTTCCTTCCAACCCAAACCATTCTATAGTTCTGTCATCTTGTACAATCTTGCGCTTCTTTGTTAAGGGCTGATAATGCCTCTGCCTCCTCCAGTTGTTAGGTTCCTTATCTCTTTCAGTTTCATGCAGGGAGTTCTGAATCTCACAGAAGCAGCTACTTCTCTCACTATTTGCTGTACTTCAAACTTAGTCATGGTTACTTAAGCACGTTTACACTGGTTGCTGGCTGGTCACGCTGTACCCTGCCGCTCTCTGGGCCACCTCTGTTGTTCAGTGGTGATGGTTGTTTTCTTCTGGGTGTGTCTGTGACACCTACCTTTTACACCTGAACTACTTTTCAAACCTCTCATTAAGAACAGTAGAGAAAAACAGGCTATTTGTGTTATGCTAAAGCTGCCAACTAGCTTAAGTTGGATTAATTGGTTTTGTTTCTCTCTATTATGGAGTCCAGAAGACCAGGATGCAGGAGTCTTGTGTTCTAGACAGCTGCTGTTGCTAGTCTGATTTTTGTTGCTGCTTACCTAAAAGCTGTTACTTTCCCTTCTCTGTTACAAGGACGTAGAGCATAAAGTTAGTTGCAAAACTCCTCTTCTTGCTTAATGATCCTGAAATGTTAATTGTGAATCCTAACAGAAAAGATAGATAAAAAGAAGTAAAGAAACATAAAGCCACTTTCTTTTAGAGCAGTTCACAGAATCATAGAATCATTGTGGTTGGAAAAGACCTCTAAGATCACCTAGTTTCAACCCTCAGCCCATCCCCACCATGCCCACTAGTTGCTGATGTAAGTAAGGAGAAACTGGGGAAACTCCAAAAGAAGTGCTGAGGGTTATTTTTGTCTCAGAGTCCTCAGTACTTGTTTTGCTCACGATGCGAGTGCTTGTGCTCTTTTGCTCAAGATGCTGATGACTAAAAAGTGTTTTTTTGTTTGTTTTTGAGATACAAAAGATGTTTGAGATATTGTTACAGATCAGTTAACACATTTGCCTCGTAAATTTTGCAAGTCAAAATCTGCACGAGTCCCTGCAGAAAGCAGGTTCTGTATTGCGCTACCAGCAGTGGCCTTCATTACAAAACCACTTGCCTCTATTTCAGTACACTGCTGCCTCCGCCAGCATATGTCAGCTCAGCCTTACTGCTTGGCATTTAGGGTGCTGTTCAGTGAATCCTGATGACATACAGTAAGCCTGAGCAGGAGGCATGTGGAGATAGCGTGGGCGTAGCGTACAGTGATATAAATAGTGCTGATGGTCATTTTTTTAATCTTGCAAGGGTTTGTACTGAATCTGAGCTAAGAACCAGCACTGCTTAGCACCTTTTGATTTCTCTCCAGTCCAGAGCTGGCAGGACAGTTGTCACAGACATATTAAAAGCAGACAGGGAAACTGTGCCAGAAGCAAGAAGGTATTCTGATGGTTTAATGATGACATTGCTCTAAGTGAGACCCTAAGGGTAGGGATAGCTACTGCCCTTCACTGTACAGCCACGCAGGAGCTAATGCATATGCTTTCTCGTTTAAGGAAAATGTAGAGTACAAGCTTCCCAGGGTTCTAACCACAGTCCCACCTGATTGAGCATTAAAGGTTACATTATCCATTTCAGGATCTCCCAGCCAACTTTGCGTCTGGAAAGTAGTAGTGGTAGACAGGTGCTTTTCAGAAGGGCAGAGCGAAGGACTCCTCTGTGAGCAGCTGCTGTCTTTCATTAAGCCAAAACAGATGGGGAGGAGAGGTCTGAGTGAAAGAATTTTTGCCTTGTCACAGGACTCTGTTCTGTTTGAAGCTACACCAAATTTCTTTGGGGTATTGAGTTTGTAAGAAGGGACTGTGCTTGTGATGGAAGAAGGAGGAAAAGAGCATAAGGAGACAAAAGACAACCAAGGGAAAGAAAAGATATATGTATATTGATGATTAGTCACTGCAGAACTATGCTTTAGCTGTGGAGTTCATTATAACTTCTGTCTTTGACTTTCTGAAATAGCAACACGTTCTGAAATGCTTTGAGTTGGTTGTCTGGTAGTAATATCAATAAATAAGTGCAAAAGATACTTAATGCATCAAAAGATCTTTTTCACAGATGTGTATTGTTCCTCTGTTGATTACTGATGCTTAGAACACTGATAAGTCCAAATGCTAAAAGGCAAGGACTTCACTTATTCTTTTCTAGGAAAAATATTGAACATCCACCCATCCCTCCTGCCTTCTTTTAAGGGAGCAAATGCCCACAAATTGGTGCTGGAAGCTGGAGTCCGAGTAACAGGCTGTACTGTGCACTTTGTGGCTGTAAGTATTTCCTTCCTGCACCCCTCATCATTGACGGGTCTTAAGATTTTCACCTTGGAGCTTGTGTGGGAATCCCTTACAGTATCCTGTTTGACTGCCTTTTCTCCTTCATTCATTCATAACGTTATCAGGCAACGCAGTGCTTTAGTTTGCAGTCCCTGTAAAAGGAACTGGAATTGAATAGTCTATACAGGAGTTAAGCTTTACTTCAGTTAACTTCTTCCTTAAGTATCTCATTGCTTCCAGTTCAGCTGTTAAAGTAGCTGTAATAGTTTGTATCATGTCTTGACTAACCCTGAAATGTTCATTAGAGAACAGTCCCAACTCTGTATATTTTATCATACAACCTTCCTTATTTGTTGCCTTCAAGAAGATAAAAAAAAATGAAAACAAAAACGTTGGAAATGGCACAAGAAGTTTAGATTTGTTAAGAAGTAATCCTGTGTTTGTGGAAATAGAAGAACTTAATGTTAGAATCACAGAATGGTTCGGGCTGGTAGGGACCTCAAAGCCCACAGTGCGCCAACCCCTGCTGTGGTGCAGGGCTGCCCCCCGCCAGCGCAGGCTGCCCAGGGCCCCATCCAACCTGGCCTTGAGCACTTCCAGCTCTTTCTGCTTGTCTCCTATAAAAGGAGGATTCAAATGCCAGAGATCTCTCAGCATGGAAGATGTACTTTGTATCAGTTCAGGGAGATTTTTTCCATCTTGTTTGGTAATCAGAATTGACAGTAACTATTTTCCAGTCTTCAGCTGCATACTTCAGATTATCAGCCTTTTTTTCCACTGTTTCTGGAATCTGTTTTCATGACTTTGGCTTTCCCTTGGAAAAAGAAAAAAAACAAAACTGTTTTTCTCTCTTTTTCTAGTTAGAAGAATTGCATTCCTTTCTCCATAACATGACTGCTTTTTCTCTGTGTGGCCATGAGAAGCCACAAACAAACAGCCAAGCTCTGCCTTGTTAACGTGCAAAAGAGAGATGTGCCAGTGCTATGGTCTTGCTCTATACCAGAGCTGGCTAATTCACTTTTCTGAATTGTAATGTCACCGTTTGGTCCAAGCTAGTCTGTCATGTCCTCAGTTAATGCAGCTTTTGTTTTCTGTAGCAAAAATGTTACTCACTTCTCCTTTTTCTTTGCAACGTATGCTTCTGTCAGTTCCTCACAGGCCTGTGTGTCAGTATCTTCTCTACACGCCTCACATTAGCCTCATTTCATGTTTCCTGTAATAAAGTAATGACAAACAGATCTCTGCAGCAGCTGGATTCCAGTAATTATTACACACCCGTGCCCCTCAACTTCCAACCGCACAACCTTCTGGTTATTGCTTTTACAGGAGGAGGTGGACGCTGGAGCAATCATTTTCCAAGAGGCAGTTCCAGTGAAGATTGGTGACACAGTGGAGAGCCTATCCGAGCGGGTGAAGGAGGCTGAACACCGGGCTTTCCCTGCTGCCCTGCAGCTTGTCGCCAGTGGGGCCGTGCAGGTGGGCGAAGCCGGCAAGATCTGCTGGAAGTAGAACCTTGGATGTGGCAGCTGAGATGCGTCCATTAATCAAAACGGAGGTCACAGTTGAAAAATACACACGCTGTATTCACAAAGCGGCCCAGATTCTGTCCATATCCACTGACTTCAAATACTGAACCTGCTCTCAGTCTGATACAAATAGAATTAAACTTCTGCTGACCATTTGCCGTCAGGGATTCCCCCATCAATCCATATGTGAATTCTTCTCAGAGATCTGCTCAGAGCCGAAATAGCAGAGCCTGCTTTGGCCTGAGCAGAAAGGGAATTACAAAACTGCATTCTCTGCTTGTGAGACATTCTTTAAAGCTTCTGCTGAAGTTAAGTGCCTGTATTCTGGGAATGGTATTTTCACTTAAAACAACACCGATGCAAACCCAGGAAATGTTATTATCTGAAAACAATAAGGTCTTTTTCACAGTTCAATTATTGTGAAAAAGCACTCAGTTTTCTTTTAAATTTTTAGTATAGCTGTGAAAATGTTTTAATTTTTTTTACTAAAACTATCAGTTTTCTTCCATATAAACCAGAAGCATCTGCTTGAAGCTCCTTGTCTGTGTTTTAGAACTACTCTCAGAAAAAAAAAAAGTTTCTATTCTGTGTCCTAATCTCTGGTTGCATTTGAAATAAAGGTCTAATAAATGTTAACAATTTGGATATATCAGTATTTTTCCTTGGAATTCCCTCCCAAGGGTATAAACTGAAGAAGGGATTTATGAAGCAGAATCTGTCTTCATCTGCCATGCCGCAACCGTAAATCAGTTTCAGAGATTACAGACGTGCAAGGATTGAGGTGAAATTCCAGAGTGTGGTGACCTTGCGGTTGCCATGGCTGGATGGTCTGTGATAAAGAAACTTGCTGACAAAATACTCCTGTCATCATTTGCCACTGAAGATAAAGCTCAGGTGAATACAGAGGAAAATTACATGGTCAAATCCAATTTGCTCACAGAAGACAAAGAATAAAGGCTGAGGCTTCAAGATGGCATTTATCTGTACAAGTCTACCTTTCCACAGAAGGGTCGTCCCACAAGCAAATGGCCCCCATAGATTGAGATCTTCCTCTTGCAGAGAGAGAAGGTAAAGGTGTGGGGAGCATCCTGCTCTGGTTGGGATCCAGTCCGCACAAGGTCAGCACATCAGCCATGACAGGGCACAGCTTTTAAGAAGTTAAATTATCTTATACAGCGGTGCTACTTGTTTTGCTAATTGCAGAGTTAATGGTTGTAACATTGGTTGAAGCAGTTTAATCTGTGCCAGGAAGGCACTGGGTTAAAATACTGCTACCACTCCCAGTCTCAGTGGGATGCCATGAACTCCACTGGAGAAAGCTGTTTGATACAGTGGTGATAGTATGGAGAACTACAGAGCACAATAGCTTGCAATCTATAATCTTTTAACCATTTATTTGTTTGGTTTGAAACATCATCAATCATGCTTGCTATGCATTCCAAATAACACACAACGTGAAGTAACTACAGGCCAAGAGCAAAATAAGCAACATGTTTATCACAAGTATTAATCATAGATACCAAGGATTTGTTCATCTCTCCTTGTTACGATTCTTCCTATTTCTCCTACATTGAGCTCCATGCTCCTGCTGCCAGAGTGCAAAAGACAAATACAGGTTACTGTACATTAACGCAGAGCTTGCAGCAAGAAATGGATTTCCCCTTCCTCTCCCTCCACTGAAGCACCACTGAAACATGCATTAAGTAAATAAATAAACAAATAGGGGTTTCTGAATGGAGCTGACTCATGCTGACAAACAGCCCGACGCAGCCAGCAGCAGTTACACAGCATGTCCCTTACTGGTACAGGATGCGTAATTCCAAAACAAGAACTTTTTTTTCACTGCATCTAATGGCTGTTAGTGATCTCTCCCCAGGAAAAGTTAGCTCTGGCTAAGTGACAAATCGTGCTGGGGATGTCCTGCTGATTTCATGGATGAAGAAAGAAAAATGTCTGAAATCTGGTAACAGTTTCTAATCAATTTTCCACCCCACCAGATATAGAAGTTTTAACACCAAGTTCTGGGAACATCTGTCTGCAGTGCCTTCCAGGAATAGGGCAAAGTGTTAAGATTTATGTTTTACACTGCACTGGCAATGTAATCCATGAAGGGTGGTTTGTTTCACTTTGTTTTGCCTTCTGAAGAACTCCTGCCTTGCTGGCCATTGTCTCTTCTGCTTGGCAGCTCACTACACATCTGTTTGTTACAAGGACCTACAAAGAGAATTTCATTTCAAAAGTAATTTCCATGCTCACTTTTGCCTACTTAAAGGCACAACAGCAGACCAAAAGGACTGCAACAGTAATTTTGAACTCTTGATGACGGACAAAGTTCACCATGTTGAAGGCTGAATTACTGAATACTACATGCTCTGCATTGCCCTCCCACAAGGGCCCTGCTGGTGACAGTAATCCAGAATGAATATATGAATATACAAGATTTCCAGTGCAAACACTGGAAAATATGATTGATGTCCAGTGCTGCTGCTTTCTTCTTGGCTCTTAGCTACCTCAGACCCTTACCAGGGTCAGAGTGAAGACATATGTGCAGTGGCAGCTAGAGTGAAGACATATGTGCAGTGGCAGCTGGAGGTGCTTGCCATTGACCACACTAAGTTTGCAGGAGTAACCCAGTTGGCAGGAGTGGGTGGTGGTACTTGAAGGGAGCTTGTATTCAGGAGGGAGACCAACTTTACACAGTGATAGTGATAGGACAAGGGGGAATGCTTGTAAACTAAAAGGGGAAATTTAGGTTAGATGTTAGGAAGAATTCTTTTACTGAGAAGGGTGGTGATGTACTGGAACAGGTTGCCCACAGAAGTTGTGGATGCCCCATCCCTAGATGCAGAAAAACAGAACAAAGAAATTCAAGATGTGAAATGAGTTTGGCTCCAACAGCCAGTTTTGCAAACTAAGTGTAACTAAACATGCAAGCCCAGGAATACTGATCATAGCTCAGAATGGAAGCCTGGAATGAACATCAATACACCTGCAAAGAGAAGCACATGGAGGGAAGGAAGGAAAAGGAAAACCTGGCTACATCACATCATTTTCTTGTGGCTCTGGCATCACCAGGGAGGAAGTGCAGTCATTCTTCTCTTCTTGAAGACACAGATTTTGCCTGTCTTGTTTCCAGCAGGTTTTACCATCAGCTCCTAACTGCACTGCCCCGCTGGCCACCAGCTGTAGGGCAATAGGAAAAGCCCGGCACTCAGCTTCCTTAACCCTTTCTGACAGCATCTCCTCAGTGTCTTCTGCCTTCACAGATACCGGCTCCTGGTGGATTACTGCTTTTGGACAAGATTCCTCCTACAACAGAAATATTGGAAGAAGTCTTAGAAAAGGCTGGTCTGTGTTGTCAGTGAGGTTATGGAAAATGTTCAAGGCCAGGTTGGATGGGGTCCTGGGCAGCCTGAGCTGGTGGGGGGCAGCGCTAACCCATGGCAGTGGGTTGGGGCTGGGTGGGCTTTAAGGTCCCTTCCTACCCAAAACTTTCTGTGATGAAGACAGGATACAGAAAGTCTCATGAGATAACTCAAGTTAGCACAACTGCAGTTGTGTGCCAGAGGCTATAAGTACATATGAGGGCCACCTCCATTAGGAATACATACATCACATGTATTGGGTAGAGAGTGGGGAGAGACATGGGCTAGAAGACCTGGAGGGCACCTTGCTGTGGTTAGGAGAAACTGGAAAAAAAGTAAACTCCATAATATGAAAAAGGCAGGACCTTGAGAAACCACAAATAGGTGGGTGAGAAAACAGAAACAAGGCAAGCAAAATGTGGTGAAAGGGCAGGGCCTGCAAAGGATCTCCCCAAACACAAAGAGTAAAATTGTGCAAAGTAATCCCTGCAAACTTCCTGTTTTACAGGTAACTACCCTAAGATCTCTATGCATTCTTCTCATTTATTCATGCTTCTGCCTTCAGAAAGAGGAAGGAAAAAAAAACAAATTCCTTTTCATCACTGTTAGGAAAGAGGATGCTCACCAGGACAAAATGCACAGCACAGCCTGTGACTTTGAATCCAGTTTGGAGGGATTGCTGATGGGTGTTTCCAGCCTTGATTGGTGGGAAAAGTGATGGGGAAGCATTCAGAATTTTCCCTAGAGATCAGGGTGAGAGGAGAAAAGACAAATCCATCTGAATGGAATTTCCTTTGAAAATAAAAGTGAGACGTGACTACCACTTCAAAGCAGCATTCAGCACCTCAGGAGCTCAAAGAGCAGCCCACAGAGCAGTCAGGACATAGTGGGATATTTCCACGTTTAAAAGCAAGAAGAGGCTCTCCACCACAGCTCCTGGGAAAACAAGATGGTTATGCTACCTGCACAAAGAACCAAACTTCTGTTTGCTCCATATGCATTTCTTCTTCCCAGCAAAAAGATACACAAACTGCTGCTTTTTGTCCCTCTGTCAGTAATTGTGCCAGCACAGGGCAATTCACTGCCAGTGTACAGTCAGAGCTGATGGTTGGAACGAATGAAAGCATGTGGCAGCCCCACTGATTTACATTCCAGTCCTCAGTGTCACCAAGGCTGAGGGAGATTTAACCAAAGATGAAGAACCGTGACTGTGCAATTCTGGTAAGCCCAAGCATCTGTGTTTCAATTTCTGTTTTACAGAGTTATAATTTCTTACCTTTCCATTTCCTGAGAAAAGGACCAGACAATATTCTCATAAATCCTGAAAGACATATCAGTTCAACAGCAAATTCTTCAAGAACTCGGTCAATTGTGCTGTCAAATTCAGAGCGACTCCCATATAACTTGTGATCAATCACCTAAAACACATCAAAAAACATACCAAAGATGTAACTTCATGTGAATGAGAGCCGTTTCTTGAGCAACAAAGAAAAAATAAAACATTCATTCCAGGCTACTCAAGAACTTAATGAGGTATGAGCTTGCACGTTATTCAGGACACTTGTGATATATATAAGCATTCCTAGGAACATCCCAAGCACTTGCTAGTTTATACAGCCTTCTCACAACATGCTGTAATATACGTATAAAATCTGCATTAAGAAAAGCCAAGTGAAAAGAGAAACGTGGATAAGACAGAAATAAGGACATCTCTAGAATGCCTGGCCAGACTGAAGTAAAATCAACATCACCACCAGTCAGCCCATAACCACAGACTGAAATTAATTTATCGAGAAAGAAAACAAACTGACCAGAAATTCTGTGTAAGACGAGGAGTGAAATTTTGTTTTAATTCTACTCAACCACTTATCTCTGGGTCCCCAAGTATGTGTTGATTCCTGACTATTCCTGACTATTCACAAAGACATTCCAATGAGGTGCTGACGGAGCCGACATGCTCTTTCCTAGGAAAACATGAACTTTTTTTGACACCATGTAGATTTTTTTCTCCTTTTTCTTGCCAGAGTCTTTATACTGCCAGAAAATAAAAGTAATGTGGATCCAATTCAGATGCTGAGGAAGTTGCTGAAAACTTTTTAACTGAGAGAGCTTCTAACAGGCTCTTTAATGCCATCTATGCATAGCTGTACAAATATGATAACTGCTTCAAATAATCAAACACTAGACAGAAGAATTCCTGGTGGGCTGCATTTGAAATCACAAGTTGTTCAATGTTTTCAATAGCTACCTTCTACACTATCATAGAATCACAGAAGCATGAAGGTTGGCAAAGACCTCTGAGATCACCCAGTCCAACCACCAGCCCACCCCCACCATGCCCACTGCCCACATCCCTCAGTGCCACATCCACACGGCTCTTGAACACCTCCAGGGACAGTGACTGCACACCCTGGCAGCCTGTGCCACTGCAGCACTGCTCTTGCTGAGAAGAAGTCCTTCCTAATACTCAACCTGAACCTCCCCTGGTGCAACTTGAGGTCACTACCTCTCAACCTATCACTGTCACCTGGGAGAAGAGACTTGTCAAATATGATGACATGATGTTATTCTCTTTCTGTGTCTTTGTTTGATGAAACAAACCAGTGAAAGTTTCCACAACTCAGTACTACTTTACTGACCAAAAGCAGATGATTCTTAGATAGTGCCACTGAAACTGTGCACGAGGCAGAGGTCTTTATAAGAAAGGGCAAGCCAATAAGACAACATGCTTACATTTTTACAGAGCCTGAAGTCCTGCTGATTCTGGTACAGCTGTAAGCTGCTTGGGCTACAGTTTTAGAGCTAAATCAACAAAGCACTTGCACTTCCTGGACATTAGGAAGTATTACTTCTCGGAAAGTGTAGTCAGGCATTGGAATGCACTGCCCAGGGAGGTGGTAGAGTCACCGACCATGGGAGTGTTCAAGAAACGTTTGGATGTTGCGTTGAGGAATATGATTTAACTGGGAAGTATTGGTAATGGTTGGACTAGATGATCTTCTAGGTCTTTTCCAACCTTGAAAAATTCTGTGATTCTGTGAGTAGAATGTAAGCACACTAATTTCTGTGAGATTAAAGCACACTTGCAACTGCAGGTACATGCTTATTTTAAGTCTCTTCATAAGCTGGACTGAAGCACCCACTGAAGAGACAGAAAATATGCTCACAGCCTCCACTAAGTGCTGTGTAAGGTCCACAGAACTTCCAGTTTTGTCCCTACTGATTACTTCAACAGTTTTGTGCTACATTCACTTATCTACATAAAAGGCTGAAACTAATGTGAAACATGAAGTCTTATCAAGCTTTACATTAAAGACCTACAGATTCAGTAGGTGTGAGGCGGTGGTATAGAAGAAAGGAAATAGGTGCCTTTACCCTGGTGGGAATTCCAGCACGGGCTGCATTTCGTAATTCTTCCACACCAGACTTGCTGGAGATGACAAGGACAACTTGAGCACAGCTGCCTGGTTCTTTCGTGTAATTGATGAGCGCAGCAAGATTTGTGCCTCAAACGGGAAGAGGGCAAACGTTCATGAAATAGATAAGCATTTGTGTCACTGAAAAGGTACTCTCAGTTTTGTTTATCTAATAAAAATCTCCGTTTCAACAAATGCACAAATGGAAGAGTACAAAGTAATTTTATGTACTAATAAATCTCATTTGTTAAGCAGTACAAAACACATTATTGAACCCCAGTCAAAATACAGCCTGTTTTCAGAAGGCTCCATAGACTACCAAAAAAAAGTCAAGGTAAATGCATTTATACCAGGGTTGAATTCACCTCTCTTTGTATGAACATTTCTCTGTGCGATGATAAACAAAAGCTCACCTGTTCCAGAGACGAGAACAGCTACTTTGACTTTGTTCTTTCTGGGCTGTTGTTGACTCTCTACAACAGTGTTATTCAGCAGATGCTGGGGGCTGCTCAGCTGCAGAGCTTCAAGAAGATTCTCAACTTTGATGTGAGAACCTCCTCCAAATGCGTGCAGAAAACGTTAAAAATAAAACACTTTTGATCTGACTTTCCCTTCTAAAATTACTTTGCGTAGTTCACTAATCATAAATTTCAGTTAAGAAAGCCTATCATCAATAAATTTATGCAAGTACCAACTGAACTACAGAGACTGATACTAATTAAGCAAATCACACTAGTTGTGCTGACCTCTTTTGTGCTACCCATTGGCTGCAAAGGGATAGATATGGCATAGTACTTTCAAGGATTATCCCCATCTTTTACACTTCTCCTTTTCTCTCATATTGCAAAATGAAACTAACAGTGATGGTGACAGCTGACACTTCATTTTGACTGCCAAAACTGCTTCCCAAACTGTTCAGGAACCAGAGGAATTCCAGCTCATGTCTTTGTGCACATAATTATTGGACATACCAGAACGAAGACTTATTATTGTCACCTGTGACTGTACACAGCTGTGGCCTATCCTCAGTCTTTGCATGGGATCCATACGAGTTGGAAAGGAAGTGTGATTACCATAACTGTGCTAGAATATAATAGACTAAATAATGTCCTACCAGCCAGTCATCAGGTAAGAAACTGTTCAAGTAATGTCATTCAGCAAGCCATTTACTCTTTGTGGTATTTAATAATGAAATCTAGATGTGAAGGCATTGAATAGCCTTAAGCCTAGTGAAATCACAAAAGAAAAATGTGAACTACAGATAATTTGCAACAGAACATTTCCTACAGAACTAAGGACAATGGGTACCTCCCAGGAGATGCTCAGCACTTCACAGAATCACACTAGAACAACTTACTCTGCATCGAGTTAGAAGTAAATAGTGTACACCTAAATGGAAACCCTTCTGAAGAAGGAAAGGTGAATCTGTTACGCTTGCAGTCAAACCGTATTATTTGATTTTTGTGTCTTCATATCCCATTAGGAAACCTGCTTACCTGTGTGACAAGGGGCAACAACTTTCCCAATCAGCCAAGCTTCCTCATGTCTCTGTACATCCCTGAGAACATGCTGGGCCAACTCCTTCTGCACAATCAAGACTGCACCAATCCCACAATTAAATGACTGGACCATCTCCTTCTCAGTGAGGTTTCCTTCCTTGTAGAGCCAGCAGAAGATCTCAGGCATCTTCCAGCTAAGGGCATCTGAAAAAAAAGATTGGAAAATGTACTTGATCAGCACATGTGCACTACCCATCTGCTATTATATACAGCAATATATATTACAAGAGAAGATACATCTGAATTCCTGATATTTTAAGAATATTTCCCAAAGAGGACACTGACACAACTTCCAGTCAAGCTTATGGGTGCTGCTTAGGTAAAAGGTTTCTAGACATAATTTGTGCAAGACAAGGCCTTTCCAGGCCTTCTGAGAACATATAGGAAATGATGGCAGATTGAAACATGCTTGTCCTTGATGAGCCATAATGTTACAGATGACTTATGCTTCTTCTATGAGGGATAAAGGAGCCACATGACAAAACAACTTCTGGCTTTTTTGGACTATCCGACCAGCTCCTTTTCTTCTCTTTCAAAGAAGCAATGAATAGGAGTATAAATTCTGTCAAATAGAAACAGCCATATTTGATATTTACCCAGGACAGCGCTGACACGTTCTGGCAGGATTCGGGAGATGCCTTCCAGCAACCCTTCCTCAGCAATGAAGGCAAAAGACTTCACATGCCCCGAGCGAAGAACGGGCAGCAAAGATGGACTGTACAGTTTTGCTGGAGTCAGCAATACATCTCCTGCAAACAAAAGCCTCAATTAAAAGAAGTTTTTTTCTTAATTTACTAGGTGTTTTGATGGGAATGCTTCTTTGAACAGATTCCCCTTGATCTTTCTGGCAGACAGATTTGTAAAGTAGCAAACAGTGCTGGTCCACTCCTCCAAAACTAAGGAAGCAAGACCTACCCACCCCAAAGACTGATTAACACTAATCCATCTTGAAATAAACAACCCTTGGCATCATTTTGTTATGAAAATATCTACACACAATCCACTTGGAGGCTTGCTTCTAAGAAAGAAAATATTTTACCTAGAGTCTTGTCACCACAACTGCCAGGTGCTGGGGAGGAGTAGTGCAGGGAGGACATTAAGAGTATCTTCCTTATGATGGTAAAGGCTTGGCCGTGAATCCCAGAAGAGGCCAGTCCTATAAGCATATCCTCCTCATCAGCCCTCTGCAAACCCAAAAGCACCTGCCCTCGCTCCACTGCACCAACCACAAAGCCAGCCAAGTCGTACTCTCTAGAAGAATACATGCTAGTCACTGCAGCAATCTCCCTTCCTAAATAGGGGATAAAAAGCAGTCAGCATGAGCTGTAAACATATTTTAATGTTAACTTTAAATACATACCATCTCTTAAAGTAGGTAACATATCCAGGACAGCTGTAGAGACATACAGCCTAAACAGCACATCCACACACATTCTAAAAGTTCATTGTTTCTTACCTCATAGCTTCATTAAGTTAATGAAAGAAGAAAAGTGTTTTTTTTTTGCATTTTGCACTACTTACCTGACACTTCTCTGCTATGAGGAACATCAGAGTGGTAATGAAAGCATGTTTGCATCTCAAGAGTGTAAGGCATGGACAATTTTGATCTCCTTTGTACAAGGATAGATAAGAGAGACCCAGGAGCCAAAAAAGCAAAAATCATTCTTCCATGCTGACTTGTTTCATAAATCAAGATTTTGTGCCCTTTTTTCCCCCCGAAACAGAAACCAAATGTTCTAGTGCTATATAATAGAGCTGCCTATAAACTCTATGCATTAATTACCATTTTAACATCAGAATCTTCAAATACCAAAGATGTGTGTCTATACCTAGGAAAGCACATCCTGCATTTCTGCACGCTTCAGCTATTCCTTCTTTGATTGCTTCAGTCACTTTGACATCAAGTTTGCCACAGGAAAAATAGGTGAGAAAGAAGAGGGGCTCTGCTCCTTGAGTCAGGATGTCATTAACACACAAGGCAACCAGGTCCTGACCTATGGTGTCATATCTCTTACACGCTTGTGCAATCTGCAAAACATGGTAGGAACCAGCAGTGCTGATGGTAGATACAGAAAACTCAGATGGTAATCAAATACGCAGAAATTTTCACTTCCTTGATAATGATCACAACAGAAGATAGAGGTGGAAGGTATCTAGTAGATAATCTAGTTTAAATTAAGAGAAAACAGCTAATTTTCTTGAAGAGAAAATAAATATATATATTTTTAAGCATTCTTTCAAATTCTAATTACTGCTACTCATAAATTGTTATTTGGGGTTGTTTGTTCATTTTGGAATATTATCTCAAATCGAGCATAAGAGGTACCTTAAATCAATTACGAATTCTTGGAACATCCGACCTACAGAACATCCTAGAAGTTTCCACAAATAATACTAGGTTGCTTAAACATTACTGCATGTTCTGCAATGCCCACTGATTTCCCTGGGCTACACAGCAAAATGGAAGCAATAACACTAAGCAGTGTTTTGTTCATCCACAAACTGGCAAGGAATGAGATTCTCCACTCCCACCAACCACAAGGAATCTTTTGATCCAGCTACCTCATGACATGGAGAACACAGGCCTGGTTTATAAAGTTCCTTGATAGGCAGGTTTTCCATAGTGTAAAATGTTATTAAACCTTAGGAAGGCTGCTTTTGAATTAAAAAAAAACAAATAAATGAAATCCTTTTTTCACCCAGTGACCTGACAGAGGTAATCATGCTACCTCTGCATACCATTTATTACACTCAGACTAACAGTAATCATTTCAGCACTTTTCTGTACCAGTTTCTCCCTGAACTGATCCTTCTCAAAGCCAACAGATTTCCCAGTAGAAATTCTGGTTCTTAGCTCCTCAAGTGTGTGACTAAATGTTTTATTATCATCATAAAATATCCAAAATCTCCAAATTCTCCATGACATATGTGCACACTTTGCTCAAGTGATAATCTATAAAGCTCAATTGATTACTGCAGTGGATTTGGGATGTATTTGTAATGCTCAGAAGGGTGGAGATAGTGCAACTGGCTGTGGCACTTAAAACAGTCTTGGGAGATGACATGAGCTTTGCTACAGTCAAGATGCAAATTACCTGAAGTTTAGGTCCAAGGCCTTTAGTTTGAGAAACCAAGATAGGGTCATCATAACCAGATGCTTTTAAATCGAAGAAACCAGCAAAGCCTCTTACTTCTGAATGACTGCCTGCCAAATGCAAATATGTAAAGGACTGTTTTTAAGGGATACAAGAAGACCTAAAACACGCACCAAGCAAGTATTACAGATTATGATTTCTTGGACAAGCTAAAACAGACAAAACATACATAGCTTTATGAAGTTTGGACCCTAAAGTCATATATTTCGTAGTGTCGCTGAATTTTAACTAAGGAAGGAAGGAAGGAAGGAAGGAAGGAAGGAAGGAAGGAAGGAAGGAAGGAAGGAAGGAAGGAAGGAAGGAAGGAAGGAAGGAAGGAAGGAAGGAAGGAAGGAAGGAAGGAAGGAAGGAAGGAAGGAAGGAAGGAAGGAAGGAAGGAAGGAAGGAAGGAAGGAAGGAAGGAAGGAAGGAAGGAAGGAAGGAAGGAAGGAAGGGAGGAAGGAAGGAAGGAAGGGAAAGAGAGAAAGAGAGAAAGAGAGAAAGAGAGAAAGAGAGAAAGAGAGTAAGAGAGAAAGAGAGAAAGAGAGAGAGAGAGAAAGAGAGAAAGAGAGAAAGAGAGAAAGAGAGAAAGAGAGAAAGAAAATTTCCTCAACAGATCACTACTAAGAGTAAAGAGGCAAATACAGTTCTGAAGGGCAAGCAACAAGTTCAGTAACTGTCAGCCCCATCCTAAAAACTCTTTAGGTTTTGTGCTCATGCATACAGCTGGTAGGATGACTTTTGTCCACAATCGTTCAATGAATCCAAAAGTTATTCTGTTCACTAGACTACCCGTGAAAAAGTGCAATCATTCTCATGAAAAGCCAACTATCTTTTAAGTAAGATATAAGGAGGAAGGAGATAGAAATGAGTTTTCATTTTTCACGGTGACACCAGCCCAGTATCTCAAACTCAGTTTCAGTGCAAAGAGACTGTCCACTCAGCTCCTGAGGAAAAAAAAAATGTTCTGGTCTCATTTGATATACTGAAGAAATACAAGGATTGTTGTTCCTAATCTTACCTGATCTGGTACAATTTACAATTGGTCTTTTCGACTGATAGAACAAAACATCAGTGGTTACAGCTTCCACACATCTTTCTTTGTATATCAAACCCCTGCAGGGAGGAAAGGACATACTAGCAGCAATAGCTGTGTTTTCTGCACAGATCATCATTCATCGCACAAAGGGTAACAACAGATACAATTTTGGACTAGTATCAACTTCTACTAGTGCCTTTGCTTACATACAGAGACTGCTTGAGAAGTTGAATACCCCGATGGCCAATGTCCCTCCTGTACGTGGCACCCTTGAAACGTATGGCTGTTACTCCCCTGTTGGCTTCCCCCAGTGCCGTCATCAGATCCTCCTTAACAGCAGTAACCGAGAGGACTCTGCCACCACTTGTAACCACTCTGCCATCCTTCAGCATTGTGCCAGCATGGAACACCTGCAGGCCTAACTCTTTGGCTTGAAGCAGCCCTACAAAAGCAAAAGGAACTCTGAGTATTTTAAATGACATACTACAATGGTAAAGCAGTGAAGATTGAAGTCCTTTCTTCAGTCAAGGGAGAAGAACAAGGAGGCTTCCCACTTTACCTTTCTTATGAGAAACAGCTTCACCAGTGATGGGCATCACACTCCACTGGCCCAAAGATTCCCTTCTGAGAGAGCTGGTAAGGACACAGATCATACAGGAACAGAAACTGCTGTAGGACATACAACTATGCTGTGCCAGGGAAAAGCCTAGGAATAACTTCTGTAGGGCTTTCCAGATTAAATCATTCCACAATTCATAGCAATTTATTACTTGGAATCTCCCGATATTAAATTATTAATGCTAATGGCACTGTCCCAGCCATATTGCTATGACCACTTCACATAATACCCTACCATATTTGCAATCCATGCTTTATAAACATTTGCAGTTTTGCATTTTGTTATTTTGTTCCTGTGTATTTTCCAGTTGGAGGATTTTTTTGGAAGATTGTATTTTGAGAAGAAAACAAGGGAAGAGGAGGAACTGCTGCCATCACCTGGAGAAAGCAAAGCAAAACACACTTTTCCTTTTGCCTAGATAGATTTTATAAGCAAGTAAAAGTAACCTTTAAACTTGCTGGAATTCTGATACACCACCACAGCACTGCCTTGACAAGGGCAAAGCTGAGCCCCAGCTGGCCTTGCCACAATGGATACCTAGTGCCCTCATTGTGTCCTAAGGAATACCCTCAGATCTCACCCTTGCCTAAAATAGTGTGACTCTGGCAAAAGCAAAAGCTAGCAACAAAGCAGTCATGACCTGACAATGCTGCAGTCCACATTTCCAACACAGTCTGTGAAAATACTCCACATGTAGATGCGCCAGAATTTTTCCAGGAGGATATAACACTCTATCACCTTATCTCAACCAGCTACAGACTTTAAAGAATGATGCACTGTTAAACATTTAGCTCCTACGCCACTTTGGACAGGCCAGCTTTCCAGATAAACAATCTACTGATCAGTTATTTCTTCCACAAGGACAAGGAGTGACAGATGAAGGCAGATTCTGAAGAGCTTGAGGAATGGGATGGAGGAAAGCAGGACAACTCTATGGGAAAAGAGGTAAATGCAAGTCCTCCCAAGTACCAGGTTAGAGAAAATAGTAATTAATCTGTTCAAGTTACCTGTTACTTCCATGCCTTTGTCATAGTCTCCTGGGTATCCTTGACTCGCCATGACCACACACACAGCTGTACTATTTTCTGACCAGGCTGGCATGAAGCTGCAGAGTTTGCCATCAATTGCTGCTTGAATCACTTCATAAAAGTCATTTTTAAGCAGTGGAAGAATTACCTGCATAGAATTTTCATAGTGATAGAAGTTAATTCTTCTTTTGCTGACTTACTGAAAATTAACCTCGGGAAAATTCAATTGACAGAGTAAAATCTGTATCTGCCAAACTGAAAATGCTGTATTTCCCTGTATCTGTAGAATGGAAAGCATTGATGAACATTAATTTTAGCAGCATTTTGCAACAGGCAGAAATTCATAACAAGAGATTATGAAGAGACATGAATCCGTGCCTCTCCTAGTATGTTTCTATCCAGAAAAATAAAATGGAAGGAGCAGCTCTTTAACTTAAATTCTTTAACTAATCATTCACAGAAGCTTGCCAGCTAAAATTTTAAGTTACCTCATACACTGTCTGAGACATTCTCACTCAGATCTCCACGTTGAAGGCAAGGAAGACAGAAATCCAAATATACTATACAAATTTCCCAAGGGCCATGATGTAACGGTCAGAGTTAAAGAAGGAAGCACGTGTAAGTTTTCGGTGTCTGTCACTCACCTGGCACTGGGGGTCACCAAACTGACATTTAAAGTTCAGAATTTTCACACCATCTTTGGTAAGCATTAACCCCGTCTGCAGCACACCTGAGCAGAAAGAGAACAATCAGGCAAATGGATTTAAAGGTTTATTTTTCAACAACTCTTTTAAATGAAATCTAAAACTTTGGAATGAGGGATGCATTTCGGTGAACTGTAAGAAATTAGGAGCAGGGATTCAGCAGGCAGTTGTACACAAGTCATAATAGTTCCACAGGAACCATCGAAGTGACTTGCAGCAACATGACAAATATTGCATCTCATTTTAGACCGAATGCAATAGAAAGCAACCTTCTGGTACAGCCCTCTAATTGCAGGTATCCAGAGATTCAATGGAACAGATAGAATGAAAAAAAACACCAACAGAAACCCCACAATGAAACAGTTTCCATAAAACATCATGACGCGGATCTTGCAGCTTCCTTCTTATTGAGCATAGTACTGTTATCCATAAACACAGGTATGTTACTCTGCATTTCAGGCAAAAATACCAATGTAAAACTCATGGCCATTACTAATAGATGGAAACAAGTATTTTCTGAGGTTGGTATTTTGTGATTTCTACTGCAGCACACACATGCATATAACGATCTGAAGTGGGCCTTTCATTTTATCATGACTAGAGAATAAGTGTTATATATTGATCCCCGCAAAGCATCAGGTCCTCCAGCATCATCCTGAAAATGCTCAACACACATTCATTCCTTACTGTGGCACTGTAAAATCTTACTGGGTGTTGCAAAAAAGTTACCAAATAGCTGAGAAGACATTGCATCTCTCAAGAGTAGAATATAATTCTTTTCACATATGCAGTCTTGGCAGTTGGTGTTTCCTAGAGCAGCTGTTGGCCTACAATGACAGAGGTGAGCATCTCCTTTCCTTTTCCAAAAGTTCTTAAGACAAAGATTGTAAGAAAACTTAAATTGCCGTACACAGAAGTGAACAGCATGACTGAACTTAAGAATACATCATACCTCAACCTACAAAGAATCTGCCTGCAACTGTTATAAAATGTGCTAGTTTCATACAAGTACGGTATGTCCTATAGTCCAACGTAATTCAGATTGAGTATTTTCAAGCTAGTGAGGTTAAAATGCTACAGTTGTAAAAATCAGATTCAAGGGCCTACGTAGTTGACAAGTTTCCCACATTCTGGCTGATGTTTTTGCTTTGTAATCAATAAGAAACACATCTGTTAGCCTGTACTGCACAAATAAAATAAAAAATACAAAAACAGGCACAATACGTCCCCTGAAGTGCCATCTAAAGAAGAAAGTTCTCTCCAAAGGAAGAGCCATTAACTGAATCAGTGAGGTGTAATACTCTATGAAAAATAAACCTTTTTACCTTTTCTTATTTTTTTGGGATAAAGATCATTTAAAATTCAAAAGCAAAACCTAACAATGAAAGTAGTCTTGCTAGAACTTTACCTTCATTTTCAGTTGAATGCATACTCACCTACATATGCTGCTCCTTCTTGTCTCAGACCGTCAATCACATGTTGAAGAATAGCATCATTGATTTTCTCTAGAACTTCCGGAACCTGATGATCAACATCAAACTGATCGAGACAGTAATGACATTTGCTGAACTGGTTCTTGGATTTGGAAAGACTGGGGTAAGTGAATGCCTCAGCTGCCACTCCCACCTAGCATGCTCCTCACATTATGATGTTACTGCCCCCAAGGACAGATATACCGATGCTCTGTCTCTCAGATTTTTTTCTGTTTCCTTCTTTCTTTACAAGGCCAACTTTAAGGAAGTCTGAGACACTGAAAACCTGGGCTATACACAGTAAGACTGTTTCTGTACTTGTAAAACACACACTAATAATGTACTTGAGCGGCGTATATTAATAACAATAAATGCAAGACTATGTTCAAAACAAAGACTTCAGGCAAGTGGGAAATTTTGCTGAAACATCTCAAATGATGGTAATAGGAGCAAAGAAACACAAAGATTAGAAGTAACGTAAAAGGTAAATACCAAGTTTGGAAAGAAGGAAAAGAGAAACCCCGAGTTTACAGAGAAGGAGGAAGTAAACACCAAGTTTATGAATAATGGAAAAGAAAGACTATTCCTCAGAGCACTGGCAAAAGAAATCCTACAGAAGGACTACTAAACCTTGAGCCCTGTGTTGTTTTTACACAAGCACAGTATCAAACAGCTCCACAAGACATTCAGCCAATGTGATAGTAACAAGGTTGAGCCCTAAAGGTGCATTAACCACAGGCATGATCAGCTTTACTGCAGACCAAGGAAGACTGCTATACCTGAGGAACTGGGCAGTAGGCTCCCATCCCTCCAGTGTTTGGACCCTGGTCACCATCCAATAACCGTTTGTGGGCCTGGGCTGGGGGCATTGAGGCAACAGTGACACCATCCGTGAAACACAGGCACTGTTAAGAGAGGCACAAGACATGGGAACCGTGTCAACAACCTGTGCCATGGGAAGTCAACACTACTGGTCACAGGCTGAGGTAAATTTAGGAATCTGCCAGGAAAAGTTAGAAATCCAAGCTAAAAAGCAATGGGATCCATCCATTATGCTGCAGGGCTGATGACACAAGGAATTCAGTGAACTCTCTTTTTCTTATTTTTAAATGATGATGAAGATGAATGATGGCGCTCATAAGAATGACTTTCTGATGAACCAGATCTTGACCTATCCATCAATAACTGGACATGTGCTTACCTTAAGGCTTAACAGAATTACTTATATGTTCTAAGTTTGACATCTTTGCTTGCAAATCTGAGGTCTGAATGGGTGTGAGGTGTTCTCAATTCAGAACAAACCTTTCACAAATATTTGTTTTCAGTAGTCACACAGCATATGACACTCGCACATTATTAAGTTTTATCTTGTCACCGAATGATAACCCACAGTAAAAGAAGTGCTAAAGTGGGCACTAAGCATTAGCACAAAATTAATGATGCAACATGAATTACCAAGACAAGGTCCATACAAAAAATGTTTTAGGTGTCCCTAGGGGAAAAAAAAAAGATAAATTTGCATCAGAATTGCAAGTGTATGGCTAATGTAGGAAGAATTGTGCTGACATCATAATTGGTTAGTATGACATCAAGTTGCTTAGCTTGCATATTTATTTATTTGTCAAATAAAACAAACATACAAAACTATTTGAACCAATAAATGTGTGGTTATGCATAAAACATAGCAATAATGCCAAGGAATAAAAGCACATAACTTTGAAATTGATTACATACAGAAAGTTCTTCCCCTTGAAGAAGTTCTTCAACGACGACGATCTCTCCAAACATTCTGTCCTGCACACACAAAAAAGTAATCAGTCAATAAACATGGCATCTAATGGTTAAATCCTCTCTTTATTTTCTTTTATCAGAATAAAGACCATGGATATGAAAAGCAGCAGCTTGTCTGAACCCTGGGATGCTGGGCAAAGCTTGCAGAATCTCACTCAGAGATAAGGAAGAGACATTGTCAGGCACCAGGAGCAAAAGGGAAATGGAAAAGCCGGAGGGTCAGTAAAGTGGGACCTAGTGCTGGAATGAGAGTTCAGCCACAAACTCCACAGAGCCCTGCTGAGTGCTATACCTTATGTGGGCAAACCTAAGAGAAACACCCCAGTACCCACCAGGATGAGGAACAGGGAGAAAGTCCCACAGTGATCAAATATGTAAGACATGCAGATTGAAGCACCAAATCTAATAAATACATGCAGCTGGGCAGCCACAGTGCTGATTTCCAGCCCTAATGTGCAAGCTGGGTAGATGCAATTTTGGGGTTCCTCTTGCTCTTAGTCAAAGACATGAACTGCATTCCCACTATTTAATTAAAGACTTCTCTACCTGCATAATCTCTTGGACAGCTTTGCAGGCTTCCTCTTTGCTGGCTGCAATAGTCACTTCCTTTCTAGCTGCAGGGCCCCTTGCCCGTACCACTCGAGCAGGAAAGTCTGCGCTTTAAAAGGAAAGCAAAAGATTCAGGCATTTCTAGTGCACCCCATGAAAAGCACATTTTTAAGCTGAATGCTTCTCATTTTCTTCACCTTTTTATAAATGTGTAAGGAATAGCACATCAGAAAAACACATTCCCTGCCAGTCCATCCTATCATGGAGATGAACAGGCATTTGTAGTCATTGATATAGGACTGTGAATTGGAAATCCATGAATTTTCTTACTGGTTCTGATACCATCTCACTTTATACACTTGGACATGTCACTTAATTTTAACACTGTGTGCAGTGTCTCCCTCTTTTCCCTGATTTGGGTTACTATTTTATTCGTGTCATAGGGTTGTAAAGATGAATTCATTGGTGATTTGTTGGGTTATAACATTCGATTGTACTACAGAAACCTATTAGCCACCATGGAAATTCTGACTAGGATTGTAATGTTAAGGTTGACTTAGGTCTTACTCATCAAGGCTATGCTAGAACTGGGGAATTAACACTGTATAACCCAGAACTGTTCTGCTTACTTCTGAACACAAACTAAATTTAGAAAGAGAAAAGAGAAAATAAACACAACAAAAAGACAGCACAGCTTATTTTAACTACACTTTAGCCATTCACTTCTCTCCAGCTTGTGGTCAGTCAAATGGAATGTCCCTTTCAAAGAGCTGATTCATCACACTAGTGTATTTTCTGAAACACCTCACTCCTCTTTTCCACGTTGTAATTTATTTAAGGATAAACCACAACCCTTTATTTTTACAAGCAGCCGAAGTAGGCTCACGCAGAGCTCCTTTTCTTGGCAGCTTAAGAAGCTGAACTGTGATACTGTTTTGCTTTTGAAGTTTTAGGCACAGTTACAGACACAGAAGTTGGTCTGTTTCTCTACAGGACCATGATAGAAACAATGCTGTCACAGGGCAAGCCTGGACAAAGTCCATAAAAAGATTGTTGGGGGTTTTTTTTGGAAAAAATAAAAAAAGGTTCTGCCAGAGTATACCACATGAACTATGTTACAGCAAAGACAAAGAGTTGGTAACACCAGCACAGCCCAGTGTAGCTGAATACAGGCACTGCTATGACACAGGACCAAAATAGCCATTGCAGAAAGTTACTCTACCAAATGATTCCCCATGACTTCTGAGGTATTACTGATCAAAGAAACTGCAGAGATATGCAGTCACTTTTCTCTCATATGTAGAGAGATGCTGTGCAGCTCTGACGAATGAAGATTCTTTAAATTATCAGTATTTAGTCTGTTCCTCACAAATCCCCAAATCACACTATAGAGATGCCGCTGTTACCTGTCTGTATAGAAATGATTTTTATCCCTTCTTACCCTTACACAAAAATTTACTGAAATGTTTTCCTCTGCCTCATTTTTTCTTCCAAATGGCTAACTAGCATCTTAAAGAAGCTGATTTGAGGGAAGAGGACCTATGATCCATGAACAAAACAATCGACCCATTTAAGTGCCCTTCTCCTTCACCATCTGCCTCTGGTTATAACATTGGTTCAAAAATATTCAGTAGCTACTTAAAAAGATGAACATTTGAAAACAAAACACTAACTCACCAGATCTAGGCAACTATCATGGGCAAAGGCAAAGTGAATAAATAACCCAACAGAAAAGGTGTTTCCCGTATCAATGCATTTACCTGATAATAAACCTACAGGCTTCCTGGGGATTGGTAAAAGCTTTCCATCTTGCTGTTGGGATCCCATGTCTATCCAGAAAGGCTTTGGCAAAACTGGTGTTGGATGCTAGCTGAGCTGCTTTTGCTGACGGTCCAAAACATCTTACACCAGCTGCTTGTAAGTCATCAACAATACCTAGTTATCAAAAATAGCAAAAGAATCAAGTCATCTCTTTAGAAACATTCTGACACGCGTAACCATTCCGGCATTCAGCTAATGCTTCTCTTTGTCTCAAACAACTCATCCACTCTTAAAACAAGGTTCTGTATATCCAATGATCTTACTTCATATTGCTAAGCAGTGTCACAGTTACCAGCTCGTGGCTATATGATTGGTACTTCTGTTCACTCCTTAAGACATGGAGATCTTAAATACCACATTACAGTAAATGTCAGTGGTGGTTTGGATACTGTTACATAAAGCAGCAATACTGTGACTACTGCGAGAAAACTACTTATAGCAAAAATCACAGCAGAAGATACAAGAATACTTGTAACCATCACTGATCAGCTGTCTTTCATGATTTCCCCTGTTGGTTTCTAACATACAAAAAGCAGCATACAGCAGTTGAGCCAAAAATTGCATGTGGCTGCAACTTGCATCTACAAGATGCTCCAAATTTTCTTGAACTTTAGTTTAATTCAGCCAGTGTGTGCATTCAAAGGGATCATTTTAAAGCAAGATTCAAGGTGCTGATTTTTACTGTCAAGATAATTTACTCCAGCCTTACCAGCTGCCAAAAGACTTTCTTGTCCAACTACTACAAGTCCAATGTTATGATCTTTGCAGAACTGGGTAACAATAGTGTGATTGCTCACTAAAACAGCTGAAAAGGAAAAGGATATAGAAGAAGATACTGCTACAAAGCCTAAATAAGAAATGGAAAATACAAGTTTCAGTATTCAATCTCCTTTAAAAGTATGATTAAAAAACTGAAAGAGCCAGCAGCCCATGAAGGGCAAAGTGAAACAAATACTACAATAACAACAGAGTGCAGATTGAAAAGCGAACATTTCCAGTTTACACTGCTCTCTTTAATATCCATTCACTAACTTATTAATTATCTTCCACTTCACATACATAATCAGTATGAACTTCTTGAAGTTGCTTATCATAGCAGACTAAAAACTTCCAAAAACGAAACCTTAAGTTCATAAGAAAACTCAAACTTAATATCTGAGCTAAGATTTAATCACCGTTAGTGAATGAATTAACTACACTTAGCTGAGCAGCCTAGGCAGACACCAAAGTTTGCCAACAACAAAAGTAACGTCTCTGTTAAGCTGGAATGAAATTTGTCAAGCATAATAAACAGTATGAGGAAAGAGAGGAGGTACGGAAATACACAGTCTCATATAATCCTCACTATCTTAAGAAGTTAGGATAAAAACAGATACAATATGATGTTTTATTAGGCAGTTCTAATATACAGAAACAAAACATACTGAAAAAAAGGCATGTCTTAAATAACTTGCATTACCAGTAAAAGAACTGTTGTCTTCTACTGACTGAATACAAATGTGGTCAATCCTGTTTCAACTCCCGCATCCGTACCACCAACTGCTTGCCACAGTGTTTGATTTTTTCCCCTCTTTTTACCTGAATTTGAAATTTTTCCACTGTTGGCTGTCCCTGCATTTCCAGGAGCAACAAACACTTGTTTTACATGTGGGGACTGAGCCAGCTTCCAGGCCAATGCATGCTCTCTCCCTCCACTGCCGATCACAAGCACTCGATCAGCCATTAGCCTGTGCAAACCCAGAGTCATCATGTTGATTGCTGTCTAGTTATTCCACAAACCCAAGCAAAAAAGCAAAAAAAAAAAAAAGTATGTTACATCCTTCACTTACACATGGTAAGTAATAGCAATCCAGTTCTTATCAGAAAGATATCTACAAGACACTGCAAGTACAGAATCATACACTTATGGAGTCATAGAATCACAGAATGGCTTTGGTTGGAAGGGACCCCAAAGATCATTTAGTTCCAAACCTCTGCCGCAGGCAGGGCTGCCAGCTATTAGGTCAGGCATTAGATCAGGTTGCCCAGGGCCCTATCCAACCTGGCCTTGGAACACAACACAGTGACTGCATCAGAGTGTCATTGGATGGCTGCATCATTTGCATTCTGATTTAAATAGCGAGCACAGTCAAATTATGGAGAATTATTCCATTTGCTTCAGCACTGTCAAGATTTCCTCTCTTAAGCAGTCAGGCTGAAATAATTTTCTAATATCTAGGTCTCATCAAATTCGTCACACAGCTGAAGAGGACAGCAAGTTTCATATAAATGCTCAGGGTAACTTAATGGGCCTCTCAAACTGAACACTGTGGTCAATCTGGGAACTTTCATGAGTGTAAACATCATCAATAATAAATGGCAAAAGCAGTTCTCAGGCAGGTTTTATACTTTGACAATTGCTAAGAGGGTAACTTGAGCAGAATAGCATGCTCAATAAAAGAACAACTGTTAATTTTGCTATCACGCTGACATTTAAAAGAGATCCTCAATAATATTTCTAGGCAAATTAGTTTTGATTTATTTCAGAAATATTATCATACCAACATCTGCAAATTTAATTTTTTCCATATGTGCTGAATGTGGGCAAATGTCAGAAAGAAAAATAATCTCAGAGCATGACCTTTAAGGAAGATGCCATAGGCATAAAGCAGTCCTTACCCGGGCAATACATAATAAATTAAAGCCACCATAAAACAACAGCTTTGTAGGCAACACTGTCAGGCTTTTCCAAAGAAATCATGACTGTTGGTCTGAGGTCATTACGTAGCTTCCAAAGGTTAACAGAAGCTAAATATGTGACAATGAGTTATTATTGTGATACAACAATAAACGTGTTCCTAGTTCCTGAGATAGCATTAAGATGTCTTTACCTAATATCAACAAAGTAAAATTTAACTATATACTATATATATACTATATATAATTTAACTATACTTCAGGTGCCTTGTCCTGGGGAATTATAAACAGCTATGGATTATCTAAGAGAGATTTTAAAATTTAAGTACTGTGCTTTAGGCACATAAGCAGGGAGAGTGTGCTTAATGCTCTGTCAATCGCTAGACCTGTTTCCTGGGTAAAGAATTTTCTTTCCTTCTCCTTCACACTGTGTAAGTGTCCAATATATCAACCCCTGTCCTTTTTTACTGCTTGACCAATACTTCTCTAATCATAAGGAAGGTGCTGTGAGCTTAAAAGTAAGAACTGCTATAGCAAAGACGCACTCTACAAAGCTTCAGTGGTAATTAATGATAAGCCAAGTGTCTTTAAAAGCAAAATTGTTTTTCTCTTAATTATCATTTCACAATTCACCGAAGTTTTAGAAAGCAGAATAAATTCAATTTGCTAACTGAGAACAGGGCGAGTCCAAGCAGTGCCTCCTATTCTGTGGAAAAAAGAAAGAAAGTAAAAAAAAAGTATATTTCTGTTTTACATCACAGTGAGGACACAAAACAAAACAACAACAAAATCACAGTTTTCTTTTGCAAAGCAACTTGCATGCATACTGGATGAAAAGAAAGTCATAGGACAGCCAGTCCTGGGGGAAGGGCTGTGCAGAGGGGTATCTCACAGAGGGGTATCTCAAATAGAGCATCTTTCCTTACTTACCGCGTCGGACCCTGCAGCTCGTTCACACAAAAGGCTGAGGAGTCCCCCTGATGAATTCAAGTTTTCCTTCTGCTCCTGCTTCAGATCCAAAGGACTTCTGATCCCCTAAAGCCAGAGATAAGAATGAGAGGGTGAAAGAAGCAGACAGACAAGCATGCTGTCCTGTCCCCTCTTATACTGTCTGATGGTGGCCTAGCAGCATCACCTCAGTGCCTCCTGCTGTATGAAACAGACCTCCCAAAAAACTTCAGCAGTGTGCCCTGTTCTTCTCTCTTTCCATCTTTCCTTAGCTAACAATGAAACAGCTCCTCCCAACCAATCAGTCCTACAACATGAGCAGTATTCAACCCTAATAAAAATGAAAGAGCTACAATAAGGCATCAAAAAGCTGAGATCATCACTCAGTTCCCATGCTGTTCACAGCAATATTACATCTTCTAACAAGAGAGGAGTCTCAAAGACGGTGTGCAGAAATAAAATACAGCTTTCGTTGACTACAACTAAACAGAAATATTCAGGTTAAAGAAAAAAACCAAACCACCTCTCACAGCTCTATTCACCGTAATGAAATATATCCTTAGATTTATACGTAAAAATTATCTTCATGTCTTGCATGTACACGAATTGTGCCCCTTTGATTAATACGTTTTACCTTCAAAAGAAACTTAGTACAAACATGTGGTGTTATTTTATTCTCCACCAAGCACTATGCTGTCCTCTTCAGCATCCTAGTCCTGAAGCCATTTGGTTAGCAACCAACAAGCTTGCTGCTGGAACTGCAACGCCTTGCTTTGTGGAGACACATATGCCATATAAAACCCGAAAGTATCACTCAGCAAGCATTTGTAGATCCCCCTCTTTCGTTTTGTGGACTATTTCACATTTCCTATTCACAACTGAACGGCAAACTGCCAGAATAAGAGCCTTTTCTCCTATTAAATGAAGATAACACTTCAGAAATTCTCACAGTCCTGAAATGTTACACAGATTCGTGAAGCATTCCGTAGTTTTCTTAGGACAAGGGGGAATGACCTCAAATTGCTCCAGGGGAGGTTCAGGTTGGGTGTTAGGAAGAATTTCTTCTCAGCAAGAGCAGTGCTGCAGTGGCACAGGCTGCCCAGGGAGGTGGTGCAGTCACCATCCCTGGAGGTGTTCAAGAGCCGTGTGGATGTGGCACTGAGGGAGGTGGGCAGTGGGCATGGCAGGGGTAGGTTCAGAGCTAGACCACACAGCTAACCATACACACAGAAACCAAAGCGCTCTGACCGCCATATTGCCGCCGACCAGACTCCCCGGCGCATGCCCCCAGCGGCGGGCCCGCCATTGCCCCCCCTCCTCCCCCGCTAGCATGCCGGCGGGTCACGTGCCTCCCGGCAGAACTGGCGGCGGCGCTCGGGCTCCCCCCGGCGGGCGGCGGGGAGACGTCCGTGCGAGACGGGGAGAGCAGGGCAGGGGAGCGGGGAGGCGGCGGGCAGGAGGTGAGGCTTCGCGCGGAGGGGTGTCTTTCCTGCCCTACATCACCCCCGTCGCAGTGCATATGGGGGCTCTCTTCGTGAGTGCCAGCGCCCTCGTGGCTTGTGGGGGGTCGGCCGTTGGGACCTGGAGGGGCGGGGTCAGGCCTTGCTGCTGCCTTCTGTGTGGGGGCATCGGCCTTGTCCCCGCAGCCTGCCCCGCGTGGTTAGAGGGGGGCCTGGCGTGTAAGTCCCCGTTTTGTAAGGACGAGAAGATTGAAATCGAATCTGTAGATTTAGGAGAAACTGCTTCTTATCAAGGTGTTGAATTTCAAGAGATTATTCATTGATCGGCTGTTTACAAGGGTGGATAGTGATAGGACAAGGGAAAACAGTTTTAAACTGAGACAAGGGAGGTTTAGGTTAGATATTAGGAGGAAGTTTTTCACACAGAGGGTGGTGATGCACTGGAACAGGTTGCCCAAGGAGGCTGTGGATGCCCCATCCCTGGAGGCATTCAAGGCCAGGCTGGATGTGGCTCTGGGCAGCTGGTTGGCAACCCTACAGATAGCAGGGGGTAGAACTGGATGATCATTGTGGTCCTTTGCAACCCAGGCCACTCTGTGATTCTACGATCATTCCATTTTAGTGGTAGGTATGTGGGTTTTATGGACAAATGTAACAAAACTATCGTTACCAACCACCTAGTAGGAGAGAAATCAGTGATCTACATGCCATGCTGTGCTGCAGGTCTGGCAAGTTGATAGTCCCTCTGTACTCAGCTCTGGTGAGGCTGCACCTTGATAGCTGTGTTCAGTTTTGGGCCCCTCATTACAAAAGACATCGAGGCCCTGGAGTGTGTCCAGAGAAGGGCAACGAAGCTGTGAGGGGTCTGGAGCACAAGTCCGATGGGCAGCGGCTGAGGGAACTAGAGTTGTTCACTGGAGTTCAGCAATGAAGAGCATCTTTCCAATGTATGTTGCACTGGCTTTGTAGAAAGGCAGTAAAGCTTTGACCCTTTGGGAAGCAAGACATGCTTAACAAACCTATGCTGCTGTTGCTGTGACAGGAGAAAGCTGTATTGTGAGTTAATTTTCATTTACATTGTAATTCTACTGCTTCAGTAGAAATTAACAAGAAATTCAGAATTCACTGTTAGTCTGCAAAAGAAAGAATATATTCTGGTGTATATATATATACCAGGTCTGGTATACTGGTCTGAATTTTTTTGTAGGGATTTCTTTGATTCAGATGATATAACAAGATAAGACTTGAACAAACTGCCTAAGTTGACATGAGCACATTTAATATGATTTCTTTCAAAATGTGTTTGTAGGTCATTGTTTATAATGTATCTGCATCTGAAGAAATAGAAAGTGGTTTAATACGATGCTGACTAACACCATAGGACATCATTTAATGGTACATCAAGCAATGATTCCCAGAAGCCTGAAGCCATTTTCCTACATCTGCAGCAGTAGGATGTTGTCAGGCTACAAACCCAAAAGGAATATCAAGGACTCTTACAAAATTCTCGAGCTTGAGGAAGGATGTTCACTCGATGATATCAGAAGCTCGTATCGGAGTCTTGCCAAAAAATACCATCCAGACAGCGGTTCCATCACAGCAGATTCTGCAGCATTCGTGAAAGTAGAAGAAGCGTACAGAGTTGTGCTTAACGATGTGGCAAACAAAAAGAAATCCAGTGAGAATAGGGAAGAGGAGGAGGAAGACCAGCTCAAATCAAACGCGCCACAGCATAGGCACTACTTGAGTTTTGAAGGTGTTGGTTATGGAACACCAAGCCAAAGAGAAAAGCAGTACATGCAGTTCAGAGTAGACCGTGCTACTGAGCAAGTGCTGGCGTACCGTGCGCGGAAGCTTGAAAACCAGTATGTTGCAACGGACCTTATGAGAGCCAAAGATGTGAGACAGAGCAAAAAAGTGAAGATAACTCAGGCGGTTGAACGGTTGGTGGAGGATCTCATCCAGGAGTCGATGGCAAAAGGCGATTTCGACAATCTCAGCGGGAAAGGAAAACCTTTGCAGAAGTTTTCGGATTGTCCTCATGTCGATCCTATGACTCACAACCTGAACAGGATTCTGATAGACAACGGATACCAGCCGGAATGGATCCTCTTGCAGAAAGAAATCCGGGAAACCATCGAGCGATTAAGAAAGAGCATAGTGCTATCCAGGAGTAAGCTGGGAGAGCCCATGGCGCCGCATAGGCAAAAGGAATGGAATCACATCTGCCAGCAATTCGCGGAGGATATCGGGAAGTTAAACAAAAGAATCGACAGCTTCAATTTAGTTGTTCCTCTTCTGAGCAGACAAATGGTGCACTTCAGCGCTGACAAAGAAATCATCCGAGCACAAAAGACTTACGAAGCTTCAGTGGAAAACAGGGAGGTTTCTGGTTCAGACACAAAGGAAAATGAAGGGGAAGGTGTTAAACGGTTTGGGTGGAAGTCTTCTCTGCTGAAGTGGTTCAATACTACATTGAAATAACATCACAGTAGCTCACCTCTCGTCAAGCTTTTGAAGGCACTTTATAACTAAAACCTGTAGCATGAGGGGAGATTTCAGATTGACTGAAAATATCAAATCCACCTGGCTGTTAGACCGCTTGAAAGGAACTGGGGGGGGTCTGATGTTCACTTGTGGGTCGTTAATTCTTTGTGAATGCTGCTAAGGAACAAGTGAATTCAGTTATCCTATTGCAGCTCATTTTTTTCCTTCTGCTTAAATCCAAATTCGTGCTTAACTTATCGGTGTATAATGTAATGACCTCTGTAGCGCTGTTATCTCTTTGTAACATGAAACTGACGCGAGGACAAAGGGGAAGTAAAAGTCTGGCCGTGCCCTTTCCTTTGACCTTTATCCTTCCTTGTTTAAATGTCCCTTGGCATAGCAGGCTGAGAAAGATCAGCTTTTAATTCTCATTACGTCCCACAGGAATTGGATGCGAATTGCTGTTTAAATGAATCCAGTGACCGATGTGAAAAGAGCTCATTGTAAGTTGGATTCATTGCACGGGTGTAAATAGGAACGGGATCCCAATCAATCTGACTCGGGTGGAATCCATCTTGGCTCTCCGTGAAGAGAAGTATCAGCAGTTTAAATAGTGAAGTTGCCGTAATGGATGAGTCAGCATTCGGAATGGCTTTTGTGCTCCTTTTAAAGCTACTTGGTTCTAATGGAGCAGATGAGACCTTGCTGTTGGGCACTTACAGCCAGCTTTGTGCCTGTAGCATGAAAAGCTGCCAGGTGTAAAAGCCACTTTTTCAGTAGTTATTACAACGACGATTAAAAAAGAAACGAGTAACCAACAAGCGATGGTAATTTAATGTATGTTTGCACTGGATGTGGGATGGAGCAATTCCGTTTCAATGTCACAGCTGCGTTTTGCCTTCATCTCTGTAAAGCCTGGCTATGCAGCCCTTTGTGCCAGGCAGGTTTGATGGGGAGCTTGTGCTCAGGGTTGCTTTAAGTTTGTGCCTGGGTACCGCTGCAGCCTCTTTCAGCCTTACGGGAAGAGAGCGAGGCTTAGAGCGCCGAGCCCCGCGCGCAGCGCAGCAGGGCCGGAGGGGACACGGCCGCTGCCGCCCGGGGATACTGAGGGGGAGGGACCTCACTCGTGTGGGCAGAGGCGCCGCCCAATCGCGACGCTCGTTCCTCGCCCGGCCTCCGGTGACGTGCAGTGCCGGCTTCCCATTGGCTGGGTGCCGCGTCGCTCGCCGATCTGCCCGGGCTTCTGCCCCGCCCCTCCGGCAGGCGGAAGAGTCTCTCTCAGGACGGGGGTACGTGCGATCGCCGCTTCCCGCTCGCGCCGCGGTAGGGGGCGAAGGGGTGCGGGAGAGGGAGGGCGGCCGGGGCGGCGGGGACTCGTGCGCTCCGTTCTCACGCTTCGATCAGCGGGTCCCGCTTCCCGCCGCGTCTCCTCACCGTCCGCTCTCGCTGCTGTGGGGAGGCCGGCCCGGCACCGTCCGTCCCGGCCGGGGCAGCGCGCGGCGGTTCCGTGTTCACCGGGTCGGGTGGCCGGCCGCGCTGCCCGCCCAGGTGCCGTGACCTTTCGGGGCAGTCACGGGCCTGGCTCGGGGCGGGAACGTGGAGGTCTGTAGGCCGCCCTCAGCGTGACGGCCGCCGTCAGGGCTTGGGTTCCCGCTGTGGGGGGCTTGAGTCCCGTGGGGTAACAGAGCGATCGCAGCGCCTTGTAGCTCGGTGTCGTGCTGAGGGATGCGGGGGACTGTTGTAAGTTCGATACCTTGACCGCGCAGCCTTAGGCTTTTTAATCCGAAAGTTTCTGTCCTTTCTTTTGTTGCCTTACCTGAGAAGCAGACGATGCAGAATTGTGTGTGGGAAACTGAAAGTGAAACTGCACGTGGTGGCAGAAATGGGGGAGTGGTCCAGCGGGGACCACTGGCACAGAGTGCTGCTATAAGGTCCTTGCAGTGACTGCTGGTTATCCTCTAATAGTTTTTGCGTATTGCACGTATATGGCTTAAAGCATATTCCAACCGACTGCTTGTGGAAGGTGCTTTCTGCTTCCTTGCGGAAGGAGGAAAGGAGTAGAGTTTTCCTCATGGCTTTCAGTGGCTCTTCGTCTGGTCTGTCTTTTGCTTTCTGTTTTAGAAATAGCAGGCCCTGTTCTTTGGAGCCTGGTAGCATTGTACTCTAAGACAGTTCTCCCTGTGCAGGTTTGTTGTGCTTCCTTATCACTGCTTTCACATTTTATTCACTTGGATTCAGACCCTTTAGGAGAGAGAACCTAACTTTATGAAGAAGCTTTTATGCTCCAGCCCTCATGTGATACGTTGTTGTTTTGCCTCATTCACCTGAATGATATCCTAGTTGTTTTAACCAAGGTGCTGGCACCTACTGAATGTTATTTCTGCAGCAGCTATAACTTGTCCCTGTTATTTTTCAGTCCCAGTTTGTTCTTGCTTGGTCAGGGACGGTGTTGTCCTCTCACATAGAGGAATGTCTGTGTGGTGGGCATGGAGCAAGGCAGCACTCGATCACACAGGAAAGGATGGTTCATCACTGCCTTTAGTTGTGTGACTGTGAAGTCTCTACACATGCAGACCAATTGAAATAAGGAGACAGATGTTTAATTATTTTTACTCTTAAGCAGGACTCTTCTGAGGTAGTTGTATGAGAGACTCCTTTTCGGAGTTCTGCATGGCATCAGTTAATGTTTGCATTATACAAGGAAAAAGGGCAGGGTCCTTTATCCCCATTACTTACTGCCATTAGCCTACTCTCACACTGGCTTTTCTTTGTGAAATCAAAGCTGGTTTTTGGCATTAGACATATGTCGAAATACCTCCAAACTTTCTGTCTGTGTTGCATTGCAAATACACTGCGCTGTGTTTCCCAATGTCTGCCATTCCAGTGAAACAGGAAAACTGTACAGTCAGTTGCAACTCTTTGCTGTTGAAAGACTGCCAGCAGATAGTGCTTATCTCATCTCTTCGCATCATCGAGGTGCTTTTCTTCTCAGCACAGATTTGAAGCTAAAGCAAAGTGTAGGCTGGTAAGCCAGTATTTCTGGTAAAATAGCCTTTGGTAGAAAGCTGCTCTGTGTCTTAAAATGTATATTAAATATATGTATATATTAAAATAAATAAACAAATAAATGTAGCACTAGAATCATAGAATGGCCTGGGTTGCAAAGGACCACAATGATCATCCAGTTCCAACCCCCTGCTATGTGCAGGGCCTCCAATCACTAGACCAGGCTGCCCAGAGCCACATCCAGCCTGGCCTTGAATGCCTCCAGGAATGGGGCATCCACAGCCTCCTTGGGCACTAGTGTCCCAACATTCACTCATTTGTCACTAATGCAGATGTGAAAATTGTTTGCTACTCAAGACAGCTGGGAGAGGTTTTGTCTCAGATTTTTCAAGTGAGTAAAATGCCTCTGTTTGTTTCTAATCTTAGTGCTTAAAAGCGTTTAATAAGTAAGAGAGGTTTGTACCATGCATGTTATCTATGAAGTTTGTCATGACTGACTTGGTAGAGTAGAAGGGGTCTTACTATGTCACATATGTACTATGTGCATACATACATTAGTACTATGTACTAAATGTCAGCTGTTACTTGCTTTAGAAGTTCATTTAATTAAATTGGCTGGCCAAAGAAACCATTTAGTACCTTTAAATACATCAGTACTTTTGAAATAGTACGTTATGGAAAAAGAATCTGAAAGAAAATACAGATTTGAAAACATAGATCTTCAAAAAATACAGAATCATAGGCTCGTTAAGGCAGGAAAAGACCCCTAAGGTCACCCAGCCCAACCATCAGTGCACTCCACCATGCCCACTGCCCATGTCCCTCAGTGCCACATCCATGCGGCTCTTGAACACCTCCAGGGATGGTGACTGCACCACCTCCCTGGGCAGCCTGTGCCACTGCAGCACTGCTCTTGCTGAGAAGTCCTTCCTAATACCCAACCTGAACCCCCGCTGCTGCAACTTGAGGACATTAACTCTCATCCTGTCACTGTTAGCCAGGAGGAGAGGCCAACCCCCACCTTTCAGGTGGTTGTAGAGAACGATGAGGTCTTTCCTGAGCAGCCTCTTGTCCAGACTGAACAACCCCAGCTCCCTCAGCCACTCCTTCTGAGAGTATTAGCAGGCAAGATAATGAATTTGGTGAATTTGACATAAGCTCTGTTTTTTTCAGTAGAGGAAAAAAACAACAACAAAGTGCTGCATTACTTACTCCTGCTTGTGGCCAGCTGTACTGCAGGGCATGATCTGTACAGTCCACAGTGAAGACGGGATCCATGGGCTGCATTCTGTTGTGGGTATATGAGTGGGAGAGATTGTGGCAGGAAGAGTAGAGATTACTGCTTGAGGAAGATAAAGAAGTTTCATGGACTGAAGAGGAACAAATCAAGTACATATGGAACCATTTTACGAGTGCAAAACAAGGAAGGGCCACAGGAGCGCTGATGAACTTTGCTTTCGTCTTTCTGTGGCTAGAGATCTGTGACTGATCATCCGTCTGCAAAGGAGGATGTCCCTTACCCTTGGTATTAGCTGTCTCACTGAGGTGATCAGTTTTCCACTGTGCTAGAAAGACACTGTATTCTCTTTTTTGTTTGGAGACAGGAAATATGGGCATCCTGTCTAAGATTCCTTTGTCAGACTCAAAGGCCAGGTTCTTGCTCTGCACGTGAAGTCCTGCCGTGTGTCTCTTTCTCCTTTTTTAACTGCCAATGATAGGATTGCGGTTCAGTGGTGAAACTTTGGGTGAAATATTTTTGCTTTTTTTGTCTCCCGTTTTTGTTTCTATATGTTACAAATACACAGTATATTTACATTTCGATTATGATGCCTTGAGTGCAGTGCCTGTGTGCCGATTTTATATTGTAATTCTATTTGTGAGGTAGGTTGCTCTGTTTAATGTATCTCAGTAGAGCAGCTATACAGTGTGTGGAATGCGTCTGCAAAAAATAGGCATTTTAAAGTCTGCTCATGACAGTTTGTCAAACATCTTGAGTTTTTACCCTTCCATGCTAAATGCGTTTTTGGCCATGTTTCAGGTACTCAGAACATTGCTGTTAATGGAAGAATTCATGTTTAAGTGCAGAACAAGAAGGGCAATCTAATCTGGGAGGAAATGGCAGGATTCTTGGACAACTTCCGGTGGCCAGAATGTGAGTGTATTGACTGGAGTGAAAGAAGAAATGCCATTGCTTCCATAGTTGCAGGTGTATTGGTAAGTTATGAATATGTGAGTGTTGGATCCTCTGTGAGAGGAGCTGGGTCATAACTGTGCTGACAAATCTGGAAATACAACGAACAGTTATTTTTGCAGAATTCTGTGGAGTTTTGCTGTAACTGAACCTTGATCCAGTGTATTTCTTGGATTTTTTTTTTTTCCAAGTGTAACTGTTAGCAATCTTTTTTATGGACCACGTAAATTTGCATTTTATCTAATTTTCCAGGCTGGATGTGGCTCTGGGCAGCCTGGTCTGGTGGTTGGCAACCCTGCCCATGGCAGGAGGGTTGAAACTGGATGATCATTGATGGTCCTTTTCAACCCAGGCCATTCTGTGATTCCAGTAGTAATATACTGGTCCTCTTCTTTAAAAAAAGATTGGAATTCCAAATGGAGTTTTGGCAGAAGTAATTATGTTATACACAGGTTATATTTCGGATCCTTGTCCTTAAAGTAGTACAGCGAAATCAGCCTTAGGCTGAGATGTAATTTGAGTAGAAGCAGAACCAATTCTCCAGTGCTTCTGTGAATACATCCACTTCAAGGTATATGCAGAACTCGCTTATCAAACATTTAGTGTGACTTGAAGCGAGTCACTTTCTCTGTCAGTATTTGATAATGGGAGATTAAATGATGTACGCAAACATTTGACATGCTTTGTCACTCCGTTTCTGTGCCCTTCCTGCCTCATAGTAGTGGTGTTATTTATTTCTAGTTTTTCACAGGTTGGTGGATAATGATAGATGCTGCAGTAGTTTACCCTAAGCCAGAACAAATGAACCACGCGTTCCATACCTGTGGGGTGTTTTCAACTCTAGCTTTTTTCATGTAAGTGTATACAGAAGGAAGTTCTTTCATTATGTAGTAAATATGAGCTGTTAAAGACCATTTTTACTAGGCCATATGTATATGGTAAAACTTGGAATTGCTTTGTTATAAATTACTTTTGAGTAATCTTGTATCTGCTGTGAAGATGTAAACATGGCAAGCTTGAGGGAGAAGTAATAGGTTTTAGTGAGAAGAAATTAGTTTTTATTGGAGAGAAAAAAGGATACTTTGGGATCTTCACAGCTTTCTTGTTATTTGGTATTTTGAAGTTTGTTTTTCTTCCTCAGCAGTGTAATTTAAGGAAATAAATGATCCCCCCTTACAGGATGCGTCTTGCTTGAAAATTTGTGCTATTCACTGTAAAACAGAGACATCAAAAAGCATCTTAGAATCATGAAACCAGTGCATTACTGACTGTTACTGTTCCTGAAAAGTGACTTTAGAGCTACTAGAAACTTAAACAAATGGCCAAAAAAATGCCCAGGAATGTTTCAGTCACTTAAAAAAAGGTAGTTCTGATCTTTCAGCTTACAGGTCTGTTAATCTGAATGTTTAAGTCACTTCAGCAGGAATACAGGCTTTGCTTGAAGGCCAGTTGGGATCCTTCCATTAAGGGTGATGTAATATTGTGTGACTGTACAGAATGTCAGTAATTCTTCCAGAGTTTTTTACACCTTTTAAAAACTAAATAAATAACAGCTTTATACTTAGGATTTTTAACTGATAACCTGAAATCTGCACACTTGTTTGTTCCTAGGATAAATGCTGTATCAAATGCACAGGTGAGAGGAGACAGCTACAGTGATGGATGCTTAGGAAGAACAGGTAAATTAAAATAATGCTGGGTTAAATGGCTCATGTTTTAGGCTTTTTTGTTTGGTTTTTATGCAGTGGTTAAATAATAATCAGAAGCTCAGAAGTAGGACAAAGGTTCTGTTAATTTCTTGACAGAATTAACACTTGGAGGTAAGAACTGTCATTGTTAAAAGGCAAACATGGGAAAATGTGGTTTCCTTATAGTGTGAACACCTGAAGTTTTCTCTGCTTGTCCCACATAGCTGTTCAGAGAAATAAATTTCTGCCCTGTGGTAAGCGATGGAGCTGAGTTCCGTATGAATCTGTTGTTTTAGAGTGCATTGCAAACACTGTTTCCTCTGTACATCACCCACTGTGCGGTGTCTGTAGGCCTGTTGTCTTCTCTCTTCTTTCACCCATAATTCCCTTCCAACTTCCCATCTGGCTCCCAGCATCAATTTTCATGTGATCTGCAGGACGCCTTATGGGAAATCTGGTAGGATTTGCTCATTTTTGAATGAGACTACAACTACGATGCCTTCCTGTGCTTCGTTCTTAAGCCTGTCAGAGTACATTTTTGCACGTAAAGATTTTATCCTTTACCGTGAGTGAGCAAGTTGGTTATTTGCAATGGTATCATCCTCCTTTCTATGTGGGCAGTGTCTCACAGTGCGGGGTCTCCAGCGTTTCAATTAATTATCTACCTTGACCTTTACTTGAGGAGGATGGCATGTAAGAGAAATAGACCTCTAGGGTCACTGAGTAAATCAGGGGATTTCACATGTCTGAAAATACCTTTCTGAAGTAAACACCAAAAGGGTTTGTTTTGTGTACCTTATCGGAGTGCCATCCTTATCTCAGAAAAACTAGCTTTGGCAGGGTACCTCTTTAGTAGTTCACTCCATGTGTGTTAAATGATGTTACAGGCGTTCCTTTCAGATGAGGAGAAATTTCTGGTAACTGCTAATATCCACCTCCTATCTGCTTTATTGGAGAAGACCATTTTTGGATGATCTTATCCTTTACACAGGGTTCAACCCTTTCCATTTGAACCTTCAGTGTCTGATGTCTCTATATGTCACTATGAATAGTATACTACGTGATTCTCAGAGGTTTTAATGTTTCCTGCAGGTGCTCGTGTCTGGCTCTTCATTGGCTTTATGCTGATGTTTGGTTCACTAATTGCTTCAATGTGGATTCTTTTTGGAGCATATGTTACACAGAGTAAGTTTCTTTCTTGATTAGTTTTGGAAATGGACTTCACTGCTTTCCAGAAGTATCATCAAGTTTGGTGTGAAGTATTCAAGCTTCAGCTTGGCATATATCTTGTGATATGGTTTGTTTATTAGCTTTATTTTCATAAAGGTTGTGAATATGAAAATCTGTGATCTGTTGGACTCTTCCCAGTCCCTTACTGTATGGATTTGAGCACTGCTTGATGAAATTGAAGTTAGGAACTACCACAGTGAACCATTTTAAACAGTCCAGGTGTACAAGCGTTCTGTATAAAATACTGACATCGGTAGCTGTGATTGTTATTCAGGATGTGCTACCAAGTACTGTTTTAAGAACAAACAATAGAAAACCAAAAAGCAACCAAACGCAATGCCCAAACTCTTGATTGAAATCTAGAAATGTCTTAACTGTTACAGATTGTCACCTGGCATTGAACTTTATTTTCAGATATAGGAAATACTTTTGCTGAAAGACAGAAAATCTGGAAGAATGGAAGCGTGGTCTGTGCTTGCTAGAGCAATGCCACCTAGTTTTGTTGTTGGTGATGAGTGTTTTAGATACCCTTTTCTGTACAGAAAATCTTAGTATTTCCTTTGTTACTTACTTTGCAGACACTAATGTTTACCCTGGATTAGCAGTGTTTTTCCAGAATGCATTGATATTTTTCAGGTAAGATACCTGGGTCAGTTTCCTTCCCTTTAAAGGAGTGTTGCACACACCTGCTTCTATCTGCACAGGTACCTCTGGGAAATTAATTCTAACCAAAGCTGACACCAGACTTGATCTTTGACAATGTGGAGCTCTGCTCACAGCGCAGAACCCCCCTGTATTTCAGTTAATTACTCACTCTGGCCTTTGCTTGAGGAGTGAAGCATGTGAGGCAGAGATCACTTGGATCACAGAGTAAACTGGCATGATACAGATAATTGATGTGATGATATTGTCATTTTATAAACAGATCCAGTTATTACTTTTCTTACTCTGCTACCATTACTACCTTGTTTGCTACAGTGATTAGAAGCAATTCTTTATTTACCCCTTCTCAGAAACAGAGCACTGTTCCGAGATTTGTGTTCTTATTCATAGAATCATAGAATGGTTTAGGTTCGAGGAGACCTCAAGGATCATCTGGTTCCAACCCCTGCCGTGGGCAGGGCTGCCACCCCACCAGCTCAGGCTGCCTAGGGCCCCATCCAACCTGGCCTTGAGCGCCTCCAGGGATGGAGTATCCACAACCTCTTTAAGCAACTTGTTCCAGCACCTCACACCCTCTACGTAAAAAATTTCTTCTGAACATCTAACCAAAGTTTCCCCTCTTTATCTTAAAGCCATTCCCCTTTGTCCTATTGCTATCAGACCATGTAAAAAGTCAGTGCCCCTCCAGCCTGTAAGCACTGTTCAAGTACTGGAAGGCTACAGTGAGGTCTCCCTGGAGCCTTCTCATTTCCAAGCTATACAAGCTCAACTCCCTCAAGCTTTCTTTACAGGAGAGGTGCTCCAGCCCTCTGATCATCTTCATGGCCCTCTTGTGGACCCTGTCCTACAGCTCTGCTTATTCCTGTATTGGGAGCCCCAGGCTTGGACACAGTACTCTGGATGGGGCCTCGCAAGGGCAGGGTTGAGGGGGACCATCACCTCCCTCTCCCTGCTGTCCACTCCTCTTTTATTGCCATTCCAGCCACCTAACAGTCCCAGCCTTGTTAGTCCAGTTCTTTCTGGACTAGAATTTGGATGACTAAGCAATGACACATTTCTGGGTGAAGTATTCAGTGTCTGTGACATAATGGATAATAGCAATATCATCTCTGTACAACAAATACCTTGGCATCTTTCCTACAGCGATAGGTGAGACATCCTATTGCCTTTTTCTTGAATATTTTGTAACGGTGGCTAGCTTATCTAATACCTGATAGAACTAGGTTTGTTCCTGCCAGGTGGAAAGTTCCCAGAACGTTCTCCAGTTTATAAACTTCCTTTTTTTGGAAGTTCTCATCCACCTAAATTAGTGCACTGTTTTCTTTCTAGTGCTAGTGATCCCAATTGACTGGCTCTTCTGTGGTTTTGTTTGGAAAGCCAGTTATGTTCTTGTGCAAAATAGCAGCTCCTAAATCTGTTCGTCTTCAGTCTATTCTAGTTCTCTAGTTAATTGTCCAGGCGTTAGGCTTGTTCTCTCACTGCTTCTTATTATTGTTCCCATTGTTGATGATACTTCCCATTTCCCTCACTAGTCTTATGATTTAGTATGACCATGCCCTTCTTTATAAGGAAAAAAGTAAGGTAAGGAACAGGAAGGAAATAATGTTTTTTTTTGTTCCTTAAAGTTGTTTTATTATTTTTTATTTATTTTTTTTATTCATGGCATTGCATCCAACCTTATAAAAGGAATTTTACTGTGAACTTCATTAATATTTTGCTGGTCAGTTGCTTCAGCTGGATGTCATGGTTTTAGTCATGTATAGTAAGTGAAATAGAAACAGAAAAATAGATATTAACATGAATAAAAGTTAAGATTGCTGGTCATTGATTTTTGTGGTGTAAACAGTGTAAGATGTTACATTTACTATTCAAATGCCCTTTTCCACTTGATGTATGGCCTGATTTATTTATTTTTTCCCCTTTCTTTTTCCTTTTCAGTACTCTGATCTACAAGTTTGGAAGAACAGAGGAGCTATGGGGATGAGAGATCAGATACAGCATTGTCTATTCCATAGTTGCTCTGTTGTACTCTGTATGTAGATATTTACGTTTATTTGTTCTCATTTTGCTCTCTAAATTGTATGAACTGAGATGAACTACGATTTCTGTAATAAGCTCTCTCTTTTCATAGGACAGACTTGTGAATATGTACATATGACTGTATATATCTTAAAAAGGGAAAGTCAGGCTTTCTGAAATCTTCAGGCTTATTTCTTCAAATACACGAGTTTCCATTGGTTGTTATGATTTGATCTTCCAAACCTTCACATGTGTGAGAGACTTCATTAGAACTGCAAGTGAATAAGCGGGATGGAAGGGGTTGGTATCTTTATGCATAGGTGAGCTATTGCTGGTTGTTAAATGCTGCTTGTATACCTGGAGGGGAGCGGTAGCTCATGGAAGTGGCCCTTCATTTCCTGAGGGTAAATCCTACTGTATGCTGAGTTAAGGGTTGAGTTTTATATGTTTCCGAATGGTTATATCCAATTAGCCAGCTATTTTTTTGTAAAAGGTTCTGAGTTTTTAAACAAGACCCTATTTTAAGTAGGTTCTGCATGACCAATCCAACTGTACTTGATTACCATTGCACAAAGGAAATTTGGTAGCAGCACAGGATGTATTTCTTGCTGTTCAGTGTAATAGATGCCAATCAATATTTATTGTATTTACTGATACTAGAATCTCAAAAACTCTGCAGCTGATGCCAATTGTTGTTAGGGAATAGAAAGAATAGGTGACAAACAGACTGACAGCTTTAAATTATGCTCAGATAGATTTTCTTCGGGGGAAGCTTTTTGTTGAGAAATGAGCAGTTCTGCTGCCACCTACTTATTACCTTAGGTAATAGAGCAAGTGTTTCAAATGGGAGTACAGCAGATTGTGTTATTGCTACCAGTCTTACCTTGAAATAATTGCCAATTTTAGGACTGTCACTTGCCCCAGTTAAAATTATATTCCAAATCTCACAGTTATTTTCTAGGGTGTTTTATAGGAGTGTGTTCATTATTGAAATCCATTTTCTTCTAGCTGGAGTGTACAGAAAGGGAGAACAGCGGTGTTTTATGGCTTTGGACTGATGTTGTGTATTCATCTTGCTGTCGGTGACTTCCTTGTAAGTTCTATGTGTTTTTAAAGCAATTGAATCTACCTTGTGTCTGAGAGCTTTTATAACTTTCCATGTATCAAGATTGCTGACCAAATGGCATTAAACTTCAGAATGTAACTTACGTGCATGTTTACTGCATACCGTTAGTCATCTAATTGCTCCCTTGCGGGAATCTTCCCAGTGGACAGAATATGAAGCAAATGCTACAGCTGAAACTGTGCTACTGGCTAGACTAACTTCCATGCTCATTTTGTCATCCTGCAGTGAGTTACCATATATTTGCTGGTGTTAATCGCAGCTCTGTACATACGTTGTCTGGTTGGTTGTAATTCCAGAAAACTGCAATAAACTTTATCTTATGTTCTCCAAATAATGAACAGCAGCAGATAATTGGGCAGTAGTTGTCTACTGAACAGCTGAAGGAGTACAGACTTCTAAGCGACTCTTGCAAAACCTAAGATTTAAACCCAAGGCTTTTGTTTTCATGTCTCCCACATTCTCATACAGGAGCTCAGGAGTGGTTGCTGGCTTTTCTATGAAGCGAGAAACAAAGTTTGCCTCTAAGTAACCCCGGTCAGGGTCTGACATCTGACACTTGAACAGCACAAGCAGAGGTACACACTTCACTTAGGAAGAACTCTTCCAGTGTGCCTTATTGCAAGTTTCCTGTTAAGAAACTTATTTGTAAAAGTACCCAGCTGGCACTGAGCTTCCTTCTGAGGCTACCTCTGTTTTCTGCCGGAAGCTCATTGCTGTCTGCATAGCTGCTGATAAGAGACAGCACGGAAGCTGCTTCTCTTCCAAAGTTCAGAATACATTTGGTGTAAGAAGCATGCAGAGCACATGAACGTGTATGAACATTATTCAGAGTAACCCTAGGTCTTTTACACCAGGGATTGTTCCAGCAGAGTCCCAGATGATCAGGAGTTGCACATTGCAGGTTAACTGCTGTGGTTGGCAGTCATGAAGCTTATCTTTTGAGTTTACCCAAACAGTTTTTGTTTCGGTGGCCTATTTGTACAACTAAGAAATATTAAATAACCCTCTGTAACAGAAGTCTAGGATGTAGTCTCTGCAGTACAGCGTACTTAGCAAGTCATATTTTGTACTGACAGATACTCACCTGAGGTGCTTAAAAAGCTATTTATGTCCTGTGTTATGCATGTAGGCTGTTCCTGTGGGGAGCCTGTGGTTATTTGTGTGCAGTACCACGTGCAGAAATACAGATGAAGGGAGGGAGCAGTTAACCCTGTAGCTTGTGGCTGAGTTGCAAGTTCTTAATGGGGCTTGAAGCTGACTAAGTCTTCAGGTAACTCTACTGTCTTGGCAGGGTGCTTGATTAGATTACTTATAGGACACAGACTGAGGGGGCTTCTGGGAAATATTGCTTAATTTTGTCCCTAGTTGTGTGTGTGCCCCCAGAAGGGAGGGAACAGCAGTAGCTGAGATAGCTAGATAACTTCTAGCTGTGGCACTGACTGATAACCTGTATCCATGGCAGCAGCAGACTCCATTACTAGATTTAAGTATCTGAGCAAGCCACGTGCAAACAACCAAGCATTTTTATTTTTTAAAACAACTTGTATCAAACATGAAAAAAGTCGCATTTTTAATGGAATAACCCTATTTATTTATTTATTTATTACTATAAAAGTGGTTACTTTTGTGTTATGAGACACCTTCCAGATCCCGCAGCATTATGACATGACATAAGGCTTAATTTGCGATCTGCTGTTTCTCCTTTGAGGTAGTGAAACCACAACCCTTGCAGAACCGGGCTGCTAGTCAACAAGAGATTGTTAACACCTGACCAGTAGCAAGATATTTTATATAACTTCTGAGCAAAATAGGTTTTATTGCTGTGAAGGATATGATTGTCTCACTGCGGGTACAGATTAATGCTTTTTAACACTGTATGAAGATGCACAGACCCAAGGGGGAATGGAATTAACTACCCTTTGCCTTTCTTGAAGTAGTTCTCTGCATGTATTCACAATGAGGGGGATTAAGTACCAAGTACCGAAGTTTCTTTTAGCAGGCGTGGAAGGCACATTTAAAACTATGTGGGAAAGCATATTGGATTGGGTATAATACACTTCAAGTGAGTGGCAATACAGACTTCACAAATAAAGTAACAAAACAAAAACCACTATAAAGTAATTGAAAAATTCCTTGTTATACTCAGTCCTACAATAAAGTGCCATTATTTTTCAAAGCTGGGCTCCAGGGAGAGGAAGAGGGAAGTATGATGATGATACAGTCAGTTGTAGCCAGCTGTCTTTCTTAAGGCAATTTAGTGTTCGTTTTGCCTTCAAATTCCACCTTTCTAATCCGTGGCAGAAAGAATATTGCTGCTGCCTTAGCACAGCAGAAACTGCTTTAAAAAAGGCTCAGGTTCCACATAATTCTCAGGCAGCAAGGTCTTGCTCAGGATTTGTTAGTGGCTGCATTGCTCACTGTCTGTCCAGGTGGGAGCCGAGCAGCACCGCTTGCAGGCAAAAGCTTCTGCAAAAACTGGATACAGGTGTTCCTACAAAGGTGCCCCCCTAAGTCACATCAAGGCCTCTGGAGCTGCTGCGTGAGCAAGTGTTACCATCCAACGCGTCACCATAAGCGCTGCTTCCTTCTCCTGTATACACAACTGTTAGAGAATCTTCGGGATCTTCATCGTGGTTCTCCAGCACCTCTAAGTGAGGCATGCTCGGGTCTCTCAAATACTGGAAAATGGCAGAAATGACAGTTTAGCTACTGATCCACAGAACAGGTACTTTAGAATTTGCAGAGACAGAGCAAGTAGCACTGGCTATAGGCAAGTTGGTTTAGAACAGAATTCAAAACACTAATTAAACATATGTTTATTCTGGATTTCCTTGAAGGAGATAACAACTGAATAAGGCAAAGGTTAAAAACACGTCACTTCTCTTTCTGCAGAAAGAAATACGGCAGACATCCATTTCAGTGAGCTAAAAACATCCCACCGTTACATACTGTTGATAAGCTTATCTTTGGACAATACGTCAAAGTTCTACAAGAGAATAAGCCACAGAAGAGCTTTTTCCTATTAGACTGCTGGAGCCATGCCCTATAGCTGCAGGAATCTGGCAACTGACGGCTTGTGTTGTCAACACTGCCAGGGCGAGTGAGAGAGGAGATTCTGCCTTGTTCAGTGTGAGATGAGATAAATCAGTATTGCACCTTTCACTGTCACCAGAAAACTCCATGGTGTCATCCTTCTCTTATAGTTACTATTTGCTTTGACTTTCCCTTCGTCTCCTTCGCTCCAAAATTATCAGTGTCACACTGAATAGATGAAACTTTTAATCACAGAAAGGAAGATTAGAAAAAATAAGAAGCCAGAGAAAAGGATTTGTTCTTCCTATTAACTCCATGTAGTCTCCTTACTAAACAGACCCCATGTTTCAGGAGGAACATTAGGAATGTTCTATATGGAATACACGCTGAGTGAGAACTTTTAAATTAAGAGTAGTGCTTGAAGACTACTTCCTGTTTAAAAAGAGGAAGATCAACAGGACCGAGACAACTGGTTAGTACAGAAATGTGTCTGAAGGAGAAAAGTCCCAGGATTCACTGTCTCTTGCAAGAGGAGGTGGAGGGAGGGGAAGAGAAACAACTTGTCTACACGTACCTCTTCAAAGTGTGATGGGATTCTCAAAGGTGGCTGGGACAAATATTTAATTGCTTTCTGGTGTCTCCATAAACAAAATAAACCCACTATTAAGAAAATTAAAAGCAGACCAATGGACATAAATATTGCGACGATATATCCAGCTTTGGCCGCCTCTGAAAAAGAACACATGGTAGGTTCATATTTGTATAGCCCACATAAAGCAACATACAACATTTGCTGTCTGCGGTAATCAAACTTCCAAGGTTAAGGTCACATCCTACCACAGATGCGCTCCAAACACCTGTGCTGAGAAGTAACTTGGTGGTGATGCCATAGAGCAATCACCAGCCTGTCCTCCTGCGCACACAGCCTAATGAATGCTTCTACACGACATGCTGGTGGGTGGAAGGCATGCAGGGAATGTAATCTGCCCTTCTTCCACCTTTGGTTTTTATCAGCAAAATGCCATTAATGCCAGGGGCTTCAGAACATGTGATTCTCTTAAGCAAAAGAAGCACCGCTGATCCAACGTCACATCTCAGGGGCTTGTGATCAACGTGCTCAAAACTAGCAGGGAGGTCGGCTCCTGGGGGCAGCAGAAACTGCAGTGACTGAGGACAAGGACAGCTGGAAGAGTGTAACACAGACCATCAACTACTGACCAATCCATTACCTACTGATTTGCCATTAATGGCAATTATGGATTGGTACCTATTAATACTCCTGACAAACACAGGTATGTATCCAGTCCTACACCCATCCCACCATATAAGAACAAAAACAGGTTTATACCACTGATGGTTGTTCTGTAGCACTCCGGGACTGTTTGCAGTCCAAGCAACTGGAAATCTAAATATGTCGTCAATTCTACTTGAATTGTAAAACAATAAAGTGTCAATTGCTTCAGGTCTTTAATTTTGAATAGTGTATGGACCGTCTTTATCTCCTGTTGAAAGGAAAAAAGAATATGTATGTTACTGCAGGAATTGGAGCCTGGCTTCAGTGCAGTTCTCCTCCCCTTACTGAAGTCTGTCATTCAAAAAGAGGATGGTTTTCTTAACTCAGCTTTTCCTAACGTGTCAAGAGAAATCATGAAATACGGCGAAGGAGGAATGCTGAGATGTATTTGAAATCTCTTTGTTTTTACACGAAATACACCCAACCATGTAAAACCTACCCACAAGGGTATGAACAGCAAGGTCTCACTTTAACCACACCGTGCTGCCAGATGCTTTCACAAGGCTGCTGTAACTCTGGCAGTTAATGCAAGGCAGGAAGGGGGAAGGAAAAGGGAGCCATGAGAAATGTCTTCACCATCAGAGGCTGACAGAAACGCACTGCAGCGCTTCCACTATTTTTCCGCCGGGGGGAAAAACAGCTGATGGGCAGTGCAAAACCTCCATGCTCCTACCAAGGCTGATCTTTTTAACCCGCGACGGCTTCAAGGAAGCCTAAAAAAGCCTCCAAGAGTGACATCTCATTTCACTCTCAAACATTTGACTCCACGTCAAAAACACGTTTGTCTAAGGGAGGAAGGAAGTGGAGGCGTTTCAGATTTAGCAAGACCTTTAGAACACAGAAGGCTTGAAATGATTTTTTTTCCCCTGCTTCTGTTTTTCAGCAATCAGCTTGAAAACGACATTCTTGTGATTCTTCTTCCTTTTTCATTCTTACTTTTATCTTTCTGAAAGGCGGTGGCACAGGCACACCGTGAGGTAGGTCAAACCCACTGAGTTTCAGTGCAAATGAGAGACAGCTCTTCCCGGCTGCATCCAATGTGTTTTGAAGAACTGCAGCCTTTCTCTGCCCTGAGAACACAGGCATCAGCAGCCTGTCACTGAAGCTGCCTACACAAACATTCCCTGAAAGGAGGAAGAACGTCCCACAATTTCCAAATTGCCCAAACAACCTTTGGAATCTAAATATTATTTTAAAGCCACCTTTGACACTGTGCGGATTCTCTCCTTGGAGCTGCAGTGTGATCTAACTTTGATTTCATACGGAGGAAAAAAAGCCCGTGTTTGTGAAAGTTCTGTAATACATGCATTACTTGTGCCAGAACCAGACTAACTTATATTCAGGCCACCAAATGGTGACCTTTGCTCTCAAAAATCCATTCATTTTCTTCCTCCACAACTGTTGTTTTGCCACGAAATACTGACTCGTCTCTTAGTCATAGAGGCAATAGAAACAAATCAGAATTCTTACTTTTTTAGTAGTAACTGTTGTGTTCTCCCAGTAGGACACATGATATTGGAAAAGGTAACCTGCCTCAGGTCCAAAAGGAGGTGCGACGCTAATGAGAAGGGAGTCAGAGCTTACAATCACACTGTTCACTTTAGGAGGCCCTATAGTAGCTGAAAAGAAACAAAGAAAGAGCAGTGAACCTCTGGGATGCTGAACAGCTCATCACATTACATATTACATTATGCAGGCTGGATGTGGCTCTGGGCAGCCTGGTCTGGTGGCTGGCAACCCTGCACATAGCAGAGGGGTTGAAACTGGATGATCACTGTAGTCCTTTGCAACCCAGACCGTTCTGTGATTCTATGATTACATCCAGCTTTATTTAGATACTCTTATGGTACTCAGCAAACACTGAATGTCAACATTTTTTTTCCCCCCCTCAAGAAAGGTAACGCAACATTTTTTCATCTACTTAATGCTTTCCTAACCCCACATGGGATCCCACTCTTCCCCCACACAGACAATCTTGCATCACAAGCTATGGATACATCAACTGTAATCTTCAACTCAGGACTCTGGCAATTCCTTAGCCCTGCATTCTTTACTACCAGGGAAAACAGACTCTTCCCACTACAGAGCACCGTTACTCATCACAAAGTACAGGAGAAGGCGAACCAAAGACTCTGTAAACCCATTCTTCTGCCTCTCTACTATTTGAGGGGTCTTCTAAAACTCAACATTTATCTTCTCCAAATCCTGAAACCAATCACAGCAAGGAATAGGGCAGATCTCATAAAGAACAGTAACACGACTGTCCACACATCTCATAGGATTTAAAGTGTGCCCTTCACCCCTCTGCACCATAGCAAAGGCAGGACAGCTTAGATGTGTTAGAAAAGAGATCTGTTCAACAGAAACAGGTAGTTCATACAGAAACTGCCACAAATGACAGGGGTGCATGTGACACGGGCTGTAGTTCTTACAAGGCTTGACCATCCAAGGAACATCATCATCAGTGACATGTTTCCAATACCTGTCAAAGGAATGGGCTGCTAATGTCCCCACATTGGAACTGATGGCTATCAAATTCCTAGCGATACACAGAGACCTTGCAGCATTTGCTAACTGAGCACCTACAGATAAAATCTTAGAACGCTTAACAAGTCTCCTTAGAGAGATGTACTGGTATCACAAATAACACTTACTGTTTCTCTCTGCCACAAACGGGCCCGTTTCCACCCAAGCTGAAGTCCTTGGCCCCATTTCAGCCCTCACTCGCAGAACGACGGTCCAGCGACGTGCCTTTGCCGACTGGAGGAAACTGCACTCAGTCTGGGCAATACGGGTGCAGTTTATCTCACTCCAGTGATTGTAGGCACCCCTGTAACACAGACCAGAGGCTAAATAAAGCATCAGCAGGATGACCAGCTATCAAAGCTCTAAAATACAGTCCCTCCTACCTAGAGGGCTTTTCTAAGAATAGGGTATGTAACAAAACAACTGATTTCACAAGCATTTATTCCACAGCCCTTTTAGTTCCTGCATCTCTTCAGCACTGGGGAAAAAAAAAAAAAAGAGCGAGGGAGAATTCAGTGAGCTAAGAATTACACTGGAAACTATGCACCGTTTCTGGATGCTTTTTGGGTCTTCAGTCTTTACTCAATGCAGTGGAAACACAAGAAGCTACGAGAACCTCTGTCGTTGGAAGATGCTTAAGGATATACACAAAAACATCAGTAATTAGCAGCTCATACTTTCATTTCTATGCTTTTTCATTCTTAGTATATATGTATATATATATATATATATGTATATATATATATGTGTGTGTGTGTATATATATATATATGTGTATATATATGTGTGTATATATATATATATATATATATATATATATATATTTAAACCAACTTTGTTACCGGATTAAAGCAAAATCAGTTTGGTTGCTTCTCAAACTACTTGCTTACGTTTTAAGCTGGACGGTGTAGGACACTGAGCCTCCATCCACTTTAACAGGAGACCACCTCAGGGAATTACGAAAGTTAGAGGAATAAACTGTTACGTCCTTCGGTGCCGGCAGATCTGGAGAAGATTCTAAAACGAGAAGTAAAAGCAATTACTAAAACATTCAACTACGGTGCTACCTTTCAGAGGAGACGTAATGGCAGGATCTTATAGTCCCTCACACACAGGAAGGAAACTGCACAAAAAGGTGTGCACTAAGACCTAAGTCCCAAACACAAAACAACCGGCAAGCTACTAAAATCTCTGTTGTGTTCTAAGGGTTACTTAGAAACATTCATTTGAGAAAAAGTTTTCACTTTCTAGTCACTTCTGGCAACCTCAGCTCTGGTCTGGCATGTGGCGGGGTATCTCACACCATCAGCAATCTGTGCAGTCTGACACTCCATACAAATTAATCATACAAAACTCAAGGCTGCCACCGCAAAATATGACCAGCAGCAGCAGCATTCTTTTCTCCCTCTTAAAAAAGGGATGTGGGAAGCTGGTTCATATTCTCTGCTCTCAGGACCACATGCTCATTATTTTGCTGTATATTAGCATGCGGACGATAATGATTTCCCCTACCAGCTTCTGAAAACACTAACAGTCTCAGACTTATAGCTCTGTAGCTGAACATCAAGCTGCCACGTGCCACACAGCGCTGACTGCTGTGCTGAGAAGAGGTTCTGCAGCACAGTTCACATTTCAGTTGGCTACCTGTGTCCTGTCTTTCTGTCCGGTCTGGATGTGGTCTTGCCTGAACAGCTAACATTCCTCAGGCTCTTCCCTCCTGCAGATGCTTGCTGGCTCGTTAGGCCTCAAATCAGAGCTCTGACACTGCAGAGCATGAAGCCATAAGCTACAGCGTGGGACACCAACCCAGTCTGGCCTAGCCACGGGTTTCAGCGCCACTCTTGCTGGCACACACGCCGAAGACTCATCCTCACCCCTGAGCTCGGGCTCTGCCCGGACGGCAAAAACTCACCCCCCCGCGCTGCACAGCCAGCGGGCCTTTCAGCTTAAAATAAACGGCCAAGCATTTACGCTCTAAATCCGAACCGACGTCAAGAACTCGAACCACGTGCTGAAGCGCAGCGATAGATCGAGTGTCTCATCACGAGCTCCGAGCTTTCCCAGGAACCGCAGCGCCGGGTAAGGAAGGCGCCCGTGCGGGGCGAGAGGAGGCAGCGGCCCGCACCAGCCCAGCCGCGGTGAGGTCACCCCGGGAGGGCCCCGCCGCGCTCGCACCGCCCCTCCAAGCCCGAGCGCTCAATCCCGCGCCGCTCGGACCGCCACGCCACGCCACGCCACACGCACCTGTGCCCGAGGCCCGGGCCGGGCCGAGGAGGAAGATGCCGAGGAGGAAGAGGAGCAGCGGTCGCCACGGCATGGCCCGGCCGAGAGCACCCTGCCGCCCCGGCCCCGCCCGCCCGCCCGCCTGCCTGCCGGCCGGCCGAGGCCACGGGGCGACTGCCGGTGCCCGAGGAGCGGGGCCGGCGGCGGGCGGGCCTGAGAGGTCACCTCACGCCCGCAGTCTGGCTGCCGCTGCCACCACCGCCGCCAAAGGGAAGCCAGACGCGACCGAAGACCGACTCACGGGCGGCGGCCGGCCCCGCTCCTCCTCCCCTGCTAGGCAGAGCCCGCCCCTCGGCACCGCCTGTGGCCGAACAGCAGCGTTCCCTTAGGGGCGCGGCGCCGCAGCCCGACCGCAGGCGGTGCGTGCGTGCTTGCAGGCGCGGCCTTGTGCCGTTCTCGGCCGCGTGCGGTCGATGTGAGAAAATCTGCCACGGGGCGGTCAGAGGCTTCTGTTCGCTTTCTCCGCTTGTGCGCAGCGCTGACACGAGGTTAGGCCTAACCGCAGCCCTTAGATGGTGCTGTGCTGGCGGCTGCGCAGAGTACGTCGAAGTTCTCTTCTTCAGGAGAGGGGGGAACGCAGAACTGTGCCAGCAGGAGGCCTCTCAGAGTGGGGATGCTGAATACTTCCTCTGAAAAGTGATACTTCCTCTAAAAAGTGGCAATTGAGCTGCAGGAAGGCTGCATCAGCAAGGGCTGGGGATCCAGAGACATCCAGTCTCCAGCAAAAGGCACTGGAGTGCATCCAGTGGAGCTGTGAGGGGTCTGGAGCACAAGTCTGATAGGGACCGGCTGAGGGAGCTGGAGTTGTTCAGTCTAGAGAAGAGGAGGCTCAGGGGAGACCGCATCACTCCGTATAACCACCTGAAAGGAGGTTGTGGTGAGGTGGGTTCGGCCTCTTCTCCCAGTTAACAGCAATAGGATGAGAGGAGATGGCCTGAAGTTGCAGCAGGGGAGGTTCAGGTTGGCTATTAGGAGCAATTTCTTCTCAGCAAGAGCAGTGCTGCAGTGGCACAGGCTGCCCAGGGAGGTGGTGCAGTCACCATCCCTGGAGGTGTTCAAGAGCCGTGTGGATGTGGCACTGAGGGACGTGGGCAGTGGGCATGGTGGGGGTGGGCTGGTGGTTGGACTGGGTGATCTTAGTGATCTCCAAACTTAAAATTCCATGCTTCTATGAAAAGGATACCAGACAAGAACAACGCATCTTGTATCTCTAGCACCAGATAAGGCTGAGTAGCTCTTGGTTTACAGCTGACCTTGGATGAATCACTTCATTCTGCTTTAGTTCAGTTCTTCCTCAATCAAAAGAGAGCTTCCTTTATCTGGCCCATGTCTGGCCTGCTGATATCAACAGCAGGCAGAGGTCTTCATTTCCAAAGGTTGAGGTCTCAGCTGATGGCTTTTGGCACTGACAGGTGTGTTGATAGCTGGAAACAAGTATAAACAAAGGGAAAAATCAGAGCAAGGGCTGAAGGCAGACTGGTTGTTTGGTTGGTTACAAAAGTAGAAGAAACTAGATAGGGATGGTAGAGATTGAAGTTATTCAGTTGCAGGTTCGTAAGGTTTTCTTTGCAGTGAACTCACCTGACCTGTTTTTCAACCATTCTGGGAAGAGTGACTCATCTCTCAGTTGACTGCTGCGGTTCTACTAAAACCCTCTGCTCCACAGGCTTCACCATAGGATTTCCCCAGTGACACGCCTGTGCTGAAACACAGATCCTTGATTAATGGTTCTCAAGCTAGTGGATGCACTTTGGTCACACAGCATTAGCATGACTCACGGTGCTTTCCTGGTGATGCGCGGCCAAGTACCCACTTGCCTGGGAAGGCCAAGAGCAGTTTGTGACTCTGAAACATACATAGCAAATGACTGGGCAAAGCAAGTCCAGAAGGCACACTGAATTTGGTGATGTCTCTAATTCATGCATTAAAAGAGATTCAGAGAAGCACTCAAGTATGTTGAAAAGCAATTCAATACATCAATTAATTCTGAAGCTGGGTTTCCCTCTGCCCTTGTGTGGAAAGATGTGTAGTTACTGGGTTGGAGGAATCCTATAACCAGTAATCTTACCTGTCTTCTCCTTGCCAAACCAGACAGGAAACTAAGGAAATACATTTTAGGGGAGAAATGGCTCCATCCATCGCCCCGAGCTACAAGGCTCTGAAAAGAACAATCACTGAAAAGACTTATATGTAGAGAAAAAAATCACTATGGCACATAACAGCAATATATTGATGTAGTAAGTGTGCGCATTTCACCTTTGTGAGCAGCTTTCTGCTCTAAAATCCCAGTCTCACTGGTTATTATGTGTTATGTGTGGATTGCCAAGACAGGCAGCAAAGCAACATCGAGCCAATTACTTCGCTGCACAGAATCTCAAAGAACTGAAATCTATGCATGATAAGAAATTTACCCCAAGTTTACTTTTCCATGTGGGAAAGGAGAGGTGAAATGCTTCAGTTCAAAGATCCAAGGACACCAAGACCCAAGAAGTAACTGAGCTGTTTGATGTCCTGACATTAAAGCAAATCACAGAATCCCCCCGCTTGGAGGGGACCCATAGGGATCACTGAGCCCAACTCCTGGCCCTACACAGGACCACCCAAAAATCAGAGCATTGCCAACTTTCAAAGTGAAAAACAGTTTAGAAAAATGCTTATAACATCTTGATGTTGGAGATAAAGATTGTATTGCATCTTTATGTGGTGCTCGTATTCAGACATCCCATACACATCACCACTCCACGTGAGTGTCCAAAATGCATGGGGGGAGGTGATTCAAGCTGGTGCTATGGAGCTGATAAACATCTGCTTATTCTCACTCTCTGTCATGGCTTAATGCAACTAGATAAGTCTTGATCCCCACGTGGCGGTTCTCCTTCCTGTCAGTTGCTTTTTAGCACCCAAATCTGCCCTGCTTTCCCAGCTGCATTTATGCAGTGATTCCTGTATCACTGAATCACAGAATGGCCTGGGTTGCAAAGGACCACAGTGATATCCAGTTTCAACCCCCCTGCTATGTGCAGGGTCACCAACCACCAGACCAGGCTGCCCAGAGCCACATCCAGCCTGGCCTTGAATGCCTCCAGGGATGGGGCATCCACAGCCTCCTTGGGCAACCTGTGTCAGTGCGTCTGTACTCAGAAGGAAATTGTAAGTACAAGTCTTCACCCTACAAGGAGACATGAATACCCACCAGCTACAAGCTGTGCCTGGATCCTGCTCAGACCTCAGGAAGACTTAGAAATACCTGAGTCTGCATGTATAAATTTGGTATTCTGGTGGTGTTAGCAGTGGGACCCTAATATGGACCATGATGAGATATGTACATAAGAGCAGGTTTCCAAAGTTAGTGACTTGTGGAGCCTAAGTTCCCACCAGCTCTCTTCTGACCTGATGTCCTTTACCACCTCTCAGAAGTCAGCCATTCTGGCAGCAGGACAGATGCACGCTGGTTTGGGAATCCACCCACCACTGAGAAAGGATTTGCCTTTGACCGGAAGGAATCCCCATGGTGGTACTCAGTAAAACACACCTGAGTTATGCAAAATGAAGTTTTAAAGACCATCAGTGTGTTCCATATATTTCTCTAAGCTGCTTTGAAATAAGTTTAAAGTAAAAAATAGATCTATGGCAATTATCTCACACTAGGAAAGAGATTTGTTTTGTATCTTAGTATTTGAATTTTAATTGGAAACTTGGCTTTGGCATACTTTGCATTTTGATTTTATAGCACATGAATGTCTTGTTTTTAATTAGCAATTACTTCGTGGGCATAAGGTCGAAAGAAGAGGAAAAGATAGGAGGAAAAGAGAGAAACACCTCCTGCCCTTGATCTCGTTTGTATATTCTGAATTACAGCATTATTTGATACATTTACCAGAACTGAGCAACTAGAACAGACTTTCCTACAAGGTAACATATTTGAGTCCATTTAAGGTATGTGTGTATCTCAGTGTTTAAATTAGGGGGGGAGTCGGGCAGGGGGGGAAGACCTTAGTGATTCATTTACAGTAATTATCTGATGAAATATAAACTAGAAACAGAGAGGAAGTAAGAATAACGAGTCCTGGCATGCTTACTTAGAGCAGCTTTGGTAATCAGCAAAAACAGGAGCGGTTATGTAGATAGATAAAAGCCCTGCATGTGCTATGGACAAACATTTCTATCAGACCGCTATTTTTAAGACAGGGCATGTCTTTGTATCTGCAAAGTGACCATTAAGGTAAGAAGATGTTTCATGTGTTATTGATGTTGAACAGTTACATTAGCAAAAAGATCACAGTGGCAGAGAAACCAAAAACAACTTCCTCAAATACTGACATTCAGATACAGCATTGCTTGGAAGACAGAGATTTTGGTGTGGGAATTTCCAAGGGTCAGGAGTAGGAGGTTAAAACAGATTGGGAAGCACATTAGCTGATGGGCTATTAAGCATTATTTCTGGTGATGGAAGGCATGCAGTTCTGGGAGGTGACCTTAAAAGCACTTGTAGGAAACATGAGTATCCCACAACAGTTAGATGTAAACAGCTCCCTTTTTTTCTTGGAGCCCCCTCATGTTGTGGGCACATCCAGGCCATGACCACATTAAAGGGACAGGTAGAGAATCTCTGGCTTCCCTCCTGACCAGAAGGGGGACTCCCCCAGCTCATTGCACAAGGGCAGCCTGCTGACCCAACTGACCTGGCACAACTCTATTCAGGGTTAATTGAACCAATTCATCCTGATGCCGATTAATTACTAGATTCAGCATGAGGGAGTGGGGAAGGATCATGAAGCTCCAACCCTCCCCCTGCCACAGGCAGGGCCACCAACCTCCACATTTAATACTAGACCAGGCTGTCCAGGGCCCATCCAATCTTTCTTTGAACATCTCCAGGGACGGGACATCCACAGCCTGTGCCAGCACCTCATCACTCTCATAGTAAAGAACTTCCCCTTGACATCCAACTTCAGTCTTCCCTCCTTCAACTTAAAACCATTTCCCCTTGTCCTACCCCTTCAAAGAGTTGACTCCCCTCCTGTTTCCCTTTTGTCTGAATTTAGCACTGATGGTGATTCTGGTTTTCCCAAAGACTCTGTGCATTCTTACAAAGATAGGGAAGTGAATCTGTGTTAGGAATGGTTTGGGACCACTGTGAAGCAAAGATCCTTCTGACACAAGACCTAAAGATGATGTCAAAACATACAACAAATAGCCAGGAAATAGTGACTGTTACATCTCTTTCTCTGAAGTTGAATGGAACTGAACCTGTCACCCTCAGACTTAGACAGAGAATATTCTCCAGTGGGACATTCAGCAAGGTTCCTGAAATAGAAACAGGCAGGAAACAGGCCATTTAGAAATGGCAATGCTTTAAGTTAGTTTTAGATATCATAACCGAAGGCCATCTATCTGTTCAACATTTTAGTCTGCCAAGTGCAATTAGATGCTTACTGCAACATCCTTTGGGGACCTTGGGGGAAAACAGGTGACTAAAGCCAGGAAACTACATTGATTTATGTCTTCCAGGTTACTCTTGGAAGTTCTTTAGAGCTGTGGGCTGCAGTGCCAATATGGCAGAACTTTGATGCATTAATGAAAACTCTGATTAAATTTCAGGCGTCCCTGTATGAGGAAGTACTTGCAAGTGAGAAGATGCACAGTATGGGCAGAAATGGGCATCATTTTCCTCCTAGAGGTAAGACTTGAGATCTTAAAAGTGTTCTGTGAAAAGTTTGGTTGAGGAAAATGCTTCATTTCAGGTGCTGGATAATTCTTTTTTTATGCAAACAGCAAGTCCTTGGCATTACACATTTATGGTAGAGAACATCCTGAAGTACAACTGATATGGCAATTGCTGATAAGGCAGGCTGAAGTCACCAGGGGAGACCAGCTTGCTTCTGAAGATGCATACAGACCTCTCATATCTGATTTAGACTTTGCACAGTTTCTCTGCAGTGTAAACAGGCAGATTCTATGCTTAGAGAAATGGCACTGCTGTATGCATGGGCAGTGGCATCCCCATGTGGCCTTTGCCACAGGGGCACAAGGAGCCATTGGCCTCGGGTTATGCATGAGGAGACGGGAAATCACTGCTGGGGATCAACACAAGACGGGTGGCTGATAATCATCTCCTGAAGTCACTGCAGGCAGAGAGTAAACAGAGTAAAGGTGAGGGAGAATCAGATACCTGATACTCCCGCTAGCGGCAACGTGACTGCAGGCAGCCAAATTTTCCGTTAGGTGTGGTAGAGAAGAATCAGTATGAAGAGCAAGCGGGGGATGAGGGAAAATTGGTCATACCAGAGGAGTGAATAATTGCTTAGGAGCTTATTCAAAAAAAAAAAAAAGAAAGAAAGAAAGAAAAAAGAACCAACAGCACAGTTTGCGAGGAAGGCGAGGGCAGAAATTTGCTATGACAGCCAAAAAACTCAATGGAACTGAGAGGGAGAGGCATGCTGCTCCTTTCATAAACACATCGGTGTAGATAGGAATGGCAGAAGCAGCCAGTATAGCATGCTGATCAGTGCTCTGTGCACTAACTGCATTGATGCCAGAACAAGGTGAAACAAATATGTACATAAAAGTTACTCAGTTCCAGTCTCGCAGTCTGAGCTACAGTGCCAACATGCAGCTGTTTTCTGAGGCTTCGGTCATAGAATCAGGGCCTGTAAGCCCAGCGGAGGAAATTCACTCTGGAAAAAATAACTCATGGAAAACACTCGTGAGATGAAGACGGCTACACCAGTACGCATGTGCATGTATATACAGTACACACATGTACAGGGAGAAGCTGATGTAGAGAAATCTTTTTGAGCTTTCTAAGGAAATATCTAAGTATATGTATAAAAAAGAAGGCATCATCAGTCCCATGGGGGAGAAGACATAAAATGACACTAATATCTTCTGCTTCCCAGCTACGATCTTTCCTGTATGTGTGTTTTACTTCAGTGCAGAGATAGGACATAACCGTACGTTCAGTCTGATCTTTATCATACGTGGGAAGGAAGAGACACTCTGCTGTAGCTTTGTAGCTATGGAGCTGTAAAATCACTCCTATCCATTTTCTTCCTCCTACACATCTTTACTATACTTAAAAAGTTGTGTAAGTGCACAGAGCCGGGAATACAAAGATGTCATAGAATCATTTGAGCTGAAGGTTCTCTTAAAGACCATCTGAGCCTACTCCCCTCCTGCAATAAGCAGGAACACCCACAGCTCCATCAGGTGCTCAGAGCCCCGTCCAGCCTGACCTTGACTGTCTCCACAGAAGGGGCATCCGCCACCTCTCTAGGCAACCTGTTCCACTGCCTCACCACCCTTATGACAAAAAACTTCCTTATATCAAATCTGAATGTCCCCTCTTTTAGTTTGAAACCATTTCCCCCTGTCCTATCACAACAGCAGAGATGGCTGGAGGGTATCACCCTAAATTCCATAAGGCACAAACAAGAATAGTTCACCTACTATAAAATTTTCTGGGAAGTTTTTGCATCCATTTAACATTTAACAAGACATTTTGTTTTAAAAGGGCTAATAGGGACCTCTCTTGGGATTTTAGGCAGAATCCTAAGGCGAGTTCTTCTCCAATATGCATATGTGACAATTCCACTCAAACATCTAGGTGCTGGGGATCGTAGTGTATCTCTGTTCGTATATTACAAATTAATAATCACAGAATGGTCTGGGATGGAAGAGAGCTCAGAGCCCACCCAGCCCCAACCCCTGCCATGGGCAAGGCTGCCCCCCACCAGGCTCAGGCTGCCCAGGGCCCCATCCAACTTGGCCTTGAGTGCCCTGCAGGGATGAGGCACCACAGTTTCTCCATAGGTCCCTTCCAGCCCCTGTGATTCCATGCGGTAAGATGAACACTTGCATCTCCCTGCTCTGGCTGTGCTCAGCTTCACCACGGGGTGTAGCTGCAAACAGGAAAGGGGCAGCCACACTCCTCATAGTGGGCAGAGACACCGGGCTGGGTTGGGGCCCAGGCCCCAGCCTCTTCTCCCCCAGCTCTTGGGATTAGAGTTTGAATTCGCTGCTGAAAGACCAGCAGAGGGAGCACAAATTATTAGGTACCAACATTGCTCATGGGGAGAAATGCCAAGATAAATAATCACTTCCTTGTAGTTGGATGACAAAACCTGGCAGGCTTGGTAATTAAACTACACTCAATGAAAGGGAATACAGTTACTGGAACCTAAGCAGAGCTGACATCACCACCATTTTCCTTTTTGAGCATGCTTTGCATTTGCTGCCTTAGGAAAACACAAGGAACGAGCAAGGCAGCAATTACATCTGGTGCTAATTATGAGATTCTTTTCAGGATGCCAGAAACTGCACAACAAACAAAATTAGTTAAAAGCACAGGATGTTTCTTTTCTGTCTTTTGCAAAACATTAAACATTGGTACAGGGTCAAGCAGTTCCAGCAGCACTACACAGGTGATTATCACTCAGTAAAGCATCTCTGAAAAGATGATCCAGTATCCCCAGGAGGTCATAGAATCACAGAATATCCTGAGTTGGAGGAGACCCACAAGGATCACTGAGTGCAACACTGGGCTCCACACAGCACCTCCCAAAGTTCAAATCCTATCTGATAGTGTTAACCAGACTCTCCGTGAATGCCAGCACTGGGGGCCGGTTCCATGCCCACCGCCCTGTGGTGCAGCCCCTTTCCCTGCCCCCCAGCTGCCCCTCCCCTGGCACAGCTCCATGCCGTTCCCTCGGGCCCTGTCGCTGTCACACAGAGCAGAGCTCAGCGCTGCCCCTCCGCTCCCTCTGAGGAGCTGCAGCCGCCATCAGGCCTCCCCTCAGCTCCTCTGCTCAGTGCTGGACACACCGAGGGGCCTCCTCAGCCGCTCATCATGCACCTTTCCTCTCTGAACCCACTAAAGGGATTGTCTACCAACTATATTTTTTAGCTTACAACATCAAGCGTTTGATTCTGAAATGAGATGTAAGAAAACCCTAAAAACAAAATCCATTCCAGAAGCAGAAACCATGGGAAAGTCACAGCATACGCGACCTGGCATGCAGAAATGGTTACCAGATGCTTGTTTCCTTCCAACTAAAAATCCCACGAGAGGAAGAGTCTGCTGCACTGTCTATCCTCATTCCAGATTATATTCCAAGTAAAGCAAACCGCATTCCAAGTATTCCACAGTGTCAACACTGGGTAAGTGCTTCAGGTCTGAAATCCCATTGTTTTTGCTGAACTTGCTTACATGCGTCAGTACTGACAAATCCTTCTCTGGAGTCTCCATAAAGTATTTGGCTATTAACAGGGCTGTATCCAATCCCACTGAATAATTCTGGTGGGAATGATCAAATGCAAGGTTCCCACATAAGTTCTCATTAAGTTTATATGTGATATTCTTCACACAGTGTTTTTCTGGAAGGACAATAACAAAGAATCATGGGGATTTCCAACATGCTGTAGCTTCAATGCCGCTATTTTGGAAGCAGACAGAACCGAGGATGGGTTAAAGAAGTAAATGTGCAAAATTTATTAAGTTCTTCAATGAACACCAGAACATGGAAGTTACAAAATTAGAACAAATTTTTGAAATTAAAAAAATAATGATAATTAAAAAAAAATAGAAAACCACCAGCAGCTGCTTGCTGTAATACACAATGGCCCACGTGTAACTCAAACCTGCTTCATTCCACATCCATTCTGCCATAAAAAACAATCTATAAAAAATAGAAATACTTTGAAAGAAGGAAGTGGTATGCAAACAGTAACTGCAGCACCCTTACAGATTGTACAAAGAGCTGGCTGTTGGCAAGAAAAGACTGACTTGGATAAGCTCTGAAGGACAGTGTCCTTGCCACGTTGTTAAAAGGCGTTTTTGAAATACGACTTGGATATTTCTACATACAGAATAAAGTTTCGCATTGGCAAATCCCATTCAATTACAAGAGTTCTGAACTTCTGGCTGTGTAAACATGAGAAAGGAGAAAAAAATAGCAGGATATTCCTCTTAATACGCCTTACCATCAAAGTAATTTTGGAAGTATTTTTCCAAGTATTATTTGGTTATTCTATGCATTCATTGTCTGCCACCCTAAAAGGCAGCACAATGCAATTTGACCATACCTCTATTTACAAAGCGCTTCCACTGTGACATCTGTATTTTCCACAGTGGAGTGTCTTCTCCCGACCTGGTACTCGCCCACATTACTCAGTGCTGTGGGAGAAGAGCACCCCGATACACAGCTTCACACGCATGGAAGCGGGCACTGGGAGCACCTGGCAGCCACGGCTGTAAGGAATTACACAAGGATGCTCGGAGGAGTTGCCTCATTGATTGGCTGTTGTCTTCTTTGCATACTTTGCTCTGGACCTACTGACTCAAAAAACACTGTCTCCAAGGGGGCTGGAAGATGTCAGAGAAGTACCTGAAATGGTATCTGGCATCAACTTTCTTCTGCCTGTGTAAAGATAATCTAAGGACTCTGTCAAAGTACACACTGGCACTCAAAATAAACCTATAAGAGAGAAATCCTTCTTATGCAACACAGTAGGCGTTCACCAAGGTTATCAGGTTCAAGTATACGAAGCATACAGATCTCTTCTCTGTATTCAGATAGTATTCCTTTTATCATCAGAGGACTATTCAGTCAAAATGGTGTAAGCTACCAGAACTCCAGTGTGCTTTAACTGCAGTTAGCCGGCAGCAGAGAAGGTATGTAACTTTCCAGTAACAAAGTGCACATTTGGAAACTTCGGAACAAAGATCCCAAAGTCATACAGTCTTCATATGGCCGAAGAGTTTCATAATACAAAAAAAAGTTCAAGTGTTTATTATGCCCCTACTGGTCCCATATTTGAATTTGTTCTTCATAGAAGTTATAGTATGTCTTTTCCTAGTGTCTCTTCTGACCCTTTGCTCTGTGAGGTATTATCATCGTAAGAATAATTCCCCGAATCTCGACTGCTGTGCTTAAAATGTCTGTTTTCTTTGAAATCAATTTGATTTACTTCTTCTGCGATGCTGCTCTCAATTATGTAACACATTTCTACTGGTTCCTCTGCAGTAGGCACATACGGACTGCTAAAGAGCTGCCCTCCAAAGCCCTGCAAAAACAGAAGCACAAAGAAAGATGAATATTCACCTATAAAATAACCCCACTTAAGATGAAAGCCATACAACTCCACTGCATTGTATTCAGCAGCATCACAATTATTTCTACCCATAACATGCAGCCCGCTCTCTTAAGTTCAGGAATGAAAAGTTGTGACAAAGTTTAGCTGCATTTATCCATCATTCTAGCAACGTAACCTCAACTCTTTTGCTATGTTTGCAGAAGTTAATCATGCACACAATCACAGTACTTCATTGATTATAACCTTGAGACAACTCAGGAAATAAAAGAAATGAACAAAGCAAGCTGCTATAACACAACACCAAGCCTTACACAGCTCTCAAGAGTGCTGTTGTCCGTTTTATGTGCTTCAGATCGACTCTCTGAAATGGTTTTTATATCAAATAAATACACACAGTATTATGTTATCAGAATTCTACTGAACAGAAGAACTAAAACACTGCCTTACAAATTTAGTTCAGATTAGCCATTGTAAACAATGAGACTAGTGTTAGATTTCAGCTGTATTCAGAAAGCTCTGCACGCTACATGTCATAAGAGCCTCGATAAGAAGGAGATACGTTAGGAAGGCCACACACCTCTCAAGTCAATGGTCTGAGAAACACTGTAGAAAGCTGTGTGAGGAATAGTTCTGGACATGCTTCAAAATATAGAATCATGATTCTATGATATACCCACATTCCAAAATGTATCCACATTTACATGTGAGCCTGTGTACTCTAGAATGGGATTGCTATTAAGTACAATGCAAGGCAGAACTCAGAAACTGCACAATGACCCTTTTTGAGACTTGAACCATAAGGTCATCATGTCAGGAGATGACAGACATTTGCTACATCAAAATTTCCTCCAAAGACTGGACTTGTATTTTTACCTCCTTTGAGTTTTAAAGGGCAGGCAACAACAACAGTTCTTGGATCGCGCAGCCTCTCAGATGATACAAACACATGGAAGATGCATCAGAAATGTAATATGACTTTCATAGAACACACAAAGCTGGAAATACACTTCCAATGTCCAGTTCTCACCAGCTTCCTGAGCCAGATGTGGTTTCTCTTTATTTTAGTAATGTTTCATTCAATTCTCTTCCACAAAGATTCCCTTGATCCAAATAACCCATAATAATTCAGAGCCTTCTCTGTGCCAAACAATCCCAACTCTCAGCATTTCCTCACAGGAGAGGTGCTCCAGGCCTCTGACCATCTTTGTGGCCCTCCTGTAGAGGTGCTCCAACAGCTCCATGGCCCTCCTGCATTGGGAGGCCCAGACCTGAATGCAGTACTGCAGGTAGAGCCATATGAGCATTAAAGGAGGCAGTCAACTCCCTTGACCTGCTGACTAGGCCTCTTCTGAGGCAGTCCAGGGTTATGACTGCCTTGCTGGGATGCAAACACACATTGCCAGCTCATATCCACCACCAGTATCCCCAGGTCCTTCATTGCTGTGGTGCTCTCAGACAATTCCCCTTTCTAAGATACTCATGATCTCCCAAAGAAACCTTCAGAGAAACCAGTGAGGTGTAACACAACAAGGAACAAACAAACTAGAAGCAATAAAAATCAAGTTCCACGCAGCAAGAAAACAGTTTCAAGCTGGTAAATGAAAGGATGTAAGACAATGTACCCACTCTGTGTTATGCATAATTCTAGAAACTGATACTGCCCAATTTTTCCCCTTGGGCATTCCTACAATTTGTTAGAAAGTACACAATTCATCTGTAAGACTACAAGATAACAGAATCACTTTTCTTTTCCCATAATATTTTTTGCTTGTTTTTCTAAAAATGCATCTGTTTAATGAATAAGAAAAATCTCGTCATCTTACCTCTATGTTCAAAGGAGTCCGGCATGAAGGAAAGAACATATACTTGATTTTATTATAGGCTTGATACAGGAAAAAAATAACCAGTGATGCCACTATCAAGACAGCAATCAGCGCAGCTACAAATGTTGCTAAAAGGATCAGAGGTAAGCTTTTACCTAAAGAAGGAAAAGAAAAAACAACCAATAAACCTACCATTTAGTCTAGGTATTCATGAACTGTCATGATTAAAACAGATGTTCTCCAAATCTGCTGCAGTGCTTATCATAGAGTTTCACATTCCGACACCACTATAGCCAGGCATGATGATAATTATGAAAACAACATCATTCTAATACCTTCAATAGTTTAATTAAAATCAAAGCACGAGAGATTTATCAAATATGAGAGCACAGGCATCTGCATACAGGATCAGAACCAAGATCCAATGATTCTCTCACTACCTGACAGCAGGACAGAAAAGCTGCCCACAGACAGTAATCATGAAGCACCTGATGTACATAAATCTGTTACTCTGCTGGCTCTAGCCACAGGCAACATAACATGAAACTAATGGAAATACAGGAGTAAAAGTTTCCATGTTGCAGAAATTTCCATGGGTTATGGAAGAAGAACGGACAATTAAAACAGTGAAGTTGGCCGATGAATTTTTAGCCAGGAAATGATCAGACCGGCCAGACTTGAAAGACCTCTAGGAACACAAAAGATTTTCTTTGACAGGAAGAGAACTCCAGTTCTAAGATTCAAATGACTGTGGCCCAGTCAGCAGAGAGGAAAAAAAGAGACCTAGCAAGCAGCTTATCTATTCCTTTCATATGAGTATCTAGGAATAAATAAATCCCAAACATGTTCCAACTATTTCCTATACTGGTAATCTAGACACCAGCTTGACTTTTTCCACTGTCAGTATAGAAACCTATTTAAGTATGGAAAACTATATAAGTATCATAGTATCGTGTGAGTTGGAAGGGACCTTAGAGATCATCGAGTCCAACTCCCGGGATTCGAGCCCTCTGTGTAGCAGCGCAGCAGTTCTGCCACTTGCGCCACAGGGGGGATTCGAACCCAGGCCCCCGGAGTTGCAAGCGGCAGTTCTACCACCGTGCGCCACTGGGGGCACACCAGGTGATGCTGGGGTGAGTGCCATGGTGGCACAATGGCTGCGGTGACATCACTGAGCAACAGGCTGTGATGCCACCCAGCTTTGGGCGCTGGCAGGGCCTGGCCCAGTCAGTCTCGAGCCTGGACTCCTGCCGAGCGAGTGTGTGCGGCTTGGAGGTGGAGCGAGAATTTTACTTGTGTGGTGGGCTGTGCTTTGGGGACTGCTGGCAGCTGCTCTCAGTGCCCATCCCTACAGCCATCACCTGTAATCCCCTGGCCTGCCTGGTTCAGGCAGCCGGGGTCCCACGGGGTGCACGTGCAGCAGCACAGGTGAGCTGGGTGGGCACGCGTCCCCACCAGGGTGGTAAGGGGGTGAGCTCTGGGATGGGGGAGCTGCCAGGACTGGGGCAGCAGTCTGACCCTGTGAGGGCGTGGGGCATTGGTGGCACAGGTGTGGGGTTAGGAGGGTTTCCTGCTGAGGGAGCAGGACGTTTCTTCTGCCTGTCCCAGAGACAGAGAATGACCACGGCCTCTCTCCCCCTTGCAGTGCACAACTTTCACCGCTGAGGCGCTGTCGAGGGAGAACAATTCATCTTCACTCCCCATCAGGCCACAGCGTTAAGACCATGGCAGCAGAGGAGGCATGGACATGTCCCATCTGCCGTGACGTGCAAAAGGACATTGCCTACGCAGTGCCGTGCCGTCACGAGTTCTGCCTTGGCTGCATCCTGCGCTGGGCCAAGCAGAAAGAGACCTGCCCACTCTGCCGCAGGGTCATGACAGTCGTCAAGGTTGCTGCGTGGGACGACGACGACTTGGATTTCATCATCTGTCCCCCAGCACCACCAGTTCCTGCCTGCTTCCAGGCAGGCATCACCCGCATCTACAGCCCCCAGCACGATGTGCCATCCCCTCCAGCCCTTCTGATGCTGCCGGAGGAGCAGGAGGCTGTGGAGGCACAGGAGGGGCGTATGGTGGGCGGCCTGCTGCTGGAGGTCTGGGCAGCCCTGTTCAGGCAGCACCGGGAGATCCTCGACCCTGTGCTGCCATGGCTGCGCCAGGAGCTGCGAGCCATCCTTGGGACGCAGTGGTGGCAGGCAATGGCAATGGAGAACATCATCCTCAACGCCCTGTGTAACATCGGGCTGGACAGCGAGGCCCTGACCCAGCTGCTGCGGCCTGCCCTGGGGGACAGAGCGGAGACACTCATCCAGGGCCTTGTGGACGCCGTTGTGAGCCGGTGGGGCGAGGAGGCCCACGGGCAGCTAGGTCTCCAGGGTGTCCACGTGTCCGGAGGGCAGGAGGAGGGCCCTGCAGCCAGCGGGCAGGAGGACAGCTCTGTGGGCGCCCCTGGCCCCGCAGCCTCCCAACGAGGGACCGTTACATCAATTGCCGGACCCAATGGCTTCACTGAAAGTGCCAGTAGAGAGGAGCAGCCCAGCACACCACAGGCTGTTCTCCATGTGGATCCCAGTCACATCCCTACTGTGCACATCTCAAGTCAACGGGAGGAGCCCCAGGCGGAGACGGAGCAGCTGGCAGCAGCAGATCCCTCTGCTCAGGGCAGCAGCCCCTCCGCTCCTGGCCGCTCAGCTGGGAGGGCCCGGCGGCCCCGTAAGAGGAGGGCTGGCAGTGACCTGGACCCACAGCAGCCCTGCAAGAAGCCGCCCCCTCGGAAAAACTAGCAGGGACTGCACTTCTCTTTAATTAAAAAATAAAAAATAACTTTAAAAAAGACTCGTGTCATTTGAAGGGGTATATTTGGACTCAGCACTGGGTTTTAAGATTTTCTGCAAAGCATGCACATGAAACACACACTAGTACCCATTCATCCTGAGACCCTTTCAATTCAGCCTTTTAATTCATAATCATTACAGTGACTATTCTAAGACAGTTTCTAAAGTCAGATGTACCATGGAATAATCACACTGCAGTTTTGTCCAGGTCAGAACAGGAGTTGTATCAGTACAGCAGTGAGATAGAACACAGCAGCAGTGGCAGACTGCTGATATGACCTCTGCCCAAATGGGTGCTGACTGGGTAAAGGCCATTATGCTGTGACGCAAATACTTCCTAACTAGTGAGGACTGCAAAGGCCTGTGAAGTGTTAATAGTTTCGATTCCATATGTGTAACAAGTCCCAAGTTCGTCCTACCTCCAGGTGTTCCTACGCATTCCTCTTTGCTGAAATCACTGCTTTTGTTGTAAGCTCTTGAGAACGCTTGTACTTTCACACAGTACAGAGTCGAAGGTGTCAGATCAGAGATTGTCGCTATCGTCTGTTTTGTTTCTTTCATTTTTACTTCCTGAAAAAGAGCAAAGTAAGGTTCACGTACATATTACAAGAATCACTCAACAAATCCAGAGTCTCTGCCTCTGCTGAAGAAGTAATTCTGTAAGTAGCTGGACATCATTCTGCACTCAGACTGAATAAAACGGAAGAAGCACGTAACTCTAAAGCAAGCCCATTCAGAAAACATTTGTTGCCAAGAAGATACCATCTTCACAACACCAACATTTTACAATTCAAAACTGACATACCCTGTGCAAAATCAAACTCCTTCCAGTTACTGTTTTCCTTCTCCAACAAGTTTATATACACACATTTACCCATTATGATATAAACGCTTTGCTCTAAGAAGCATTTAAAGACTATGGAGAAATGGACTAACACATGAACCGGAAACATTCAAGGCTTTGTTTTTTTATGACACGTGAAGGTATAAAACTGCAAATACAGAAATAAGCATTTAAGAGGCAGGAATCTTTATGAAACTCAGAGCGTAGCTCTACAAAATCATTACACGGCCACGTGAATGAAAAAAGATCAAAATCTCCTCAAGGTGTAATGCCAGACTTTTTAGAAGAATCTTTCACAAAAACGGGCAAACAAACAGGCAGCATGACTGGCACAAAGTGTACGTGCCTCTTCCGAAAATAAGCTTCTTGAGAAGAACTTAAGCGTAGTGTTTATGGCATAGCAAACTGCACATACTGTTTTAAGCACTTGATGACTTCGTACCTCGTTATATGATGAATTCTTCCAATACAGAATCTGGTAAGATAAATCGTAAAGGTCACTCATGATTTCATTCTCAGGTCCTCCTGGAGGAGTAATCTTGACATGGAGCAAAACATCACTGATGTCCACATTTACATCAGGAGGGCCAATTTCATCTTCAGACATTAAAAGGAAAAAAGGGTTAAAAATAAGATTAACAGAGTAGAAACAACAATATTGAATAAAACACTGCCATTAGATCTACAAAAATTTTTACAAACATGTATTTAAAACCCTGACTCGACTAGTAGCTTTACCTATTTGTATCTGCAAATACAAGGGCAGCTCTGAAAGTACTGCCTCCTGTTTTGTTATATTGACCCACAACATCAGAGGCGGATGTTGGTGGTGTGGCAGTAGAGAATGAACCTTCCTACCAATATTCCATTACATTTTTTCGACGTGTGACAGATGGCAGCAGAGAGGCAAACTGACACAATGGTGTTTGACATGGAAGTGCACATAAAGCAAAGGCGTGTCGCTGAATTCCTCTGTATGGAAAAAATGGCATGCAATGACATTCACTGACACATGCTGAATGGAAACCAAAGAGTGGATGTGAATACAGTGAGGCAATGGGTGGTGCATTTTAGCAGAGGTAACAGGAGAGACAAAGCACGTTCCGGACAGCCATGCACAGCTGTCACAACTCAAAGTGAAGTGTGTATCAATCAGCTCATCCATCATCAGTACCTAAAGGGGAGCTACAGGAAAGGAGGGGACAGAGTCTTTAGCAGGGTCTGTGGTGACAGAACAAGGGGACATGGTTTCAGGCTCAAAGAGAGTAGATTTAGGTTAGATATAAGGAAAAAATCCTTTACAGTGAGGGCGGTGAGGCACAGGAACAGGCTACCCAGTGATATGGTTGATGCCCTGTCCCTGGAGACTTTCAAAATAAGGCTGGATAAGACCCTGGGCAACCTGACCTCTTCAGGCCAAGAAGGATGGACCACATGGGCAACATTTTCCTAGCAATTATACCATCATAGCAGCTGTGAAACTGCGGGTCACATTAGCCACCTCCACTGCTATAGATATTTACAAACACAGCAGGCAGCCTCCTGTTCATCACCAATGGAAAGATACAGCTAACCGTAGTGACTGTGTTGAAAAATATTGTTTTGTAGCTGAGAACTTGCTCTATCAAATAGTGTTACTCTCACCTTTTTATCTGTGTTAGTTTCCATGGAATTAAATAGGAGGCATCAGATTCAGAGCAACTCAAATAGCATGAAGTACAAGTTGACTGAGAAACGAAAAAAAAAATGAAGAAAGAATCTCTCCTTACTTGTTACCAGCGGATCTACTTTTATGTCCTTAGACAAACATGATTTATTATATTCATTCATGGCCTGCACACGGAAGTAATGAGATGCTGAAGTAGGTTCGATGACAGATGACAAATTGCATTTCATGTTAGTGATGTTCTCACATCCTGATACCTTCTGCCACTTTGAGGAGTAATCATCATAAAGGTTCTTTAGGAACCCACTGCAAGAGATATTTTAATGTTTTTGATGATGTTGGGACCACAAAGTTTAAAAAAACAAACAAACAAAAAAATGATTTCACCTATTTATAACTGAAACAATGAAGTCAAGTACAAGGAAATGTAAACTTTGTATCTTATAAAAATGCTACTTAGAATATACAGAGAAGTCAATTATATCACATGCAATCCTTCTAAAAGGCACTAGATGCATTCAGTGTTTAACAGAACGTGTTAAAACACATTTACAAACTATTTAACTTCTAGCAAGCGTTTATAAATGACAGCATATGACATTTAGAACTATACTACAGGTCGATAGAGATGTGGAAATTGCTTAACTCACGTGAGATACTGCACCGTATAGTTCACGTGTTCTTTATAGTGATTATTCCAAAGCAGATAGAATTTCATGTTCAAAGCAAAAACTCTCACATGTGTTGGACAAAGAAGGTCATTCACTGCTCAAAACAAAAAGCAGAAGTTACTGGGTAGTAATAAGCTTTATATAACATACAGCAATTGCTCAGCACGTGAGCATTTCTGACACAAATGGTCACAGCACACATTCAGGAACTTTGCAGAACAGTTAAAAAAAAGCAATCAAAATCACATTTGAACTAAAAAGATGACAAACTAAAATGCTGTATATACAACAGAATGCAAGCCTTTAGCAATAAAAGCATTAGTTAAATTCACTACAGTTAAAATTAAGGACAGATGCATGGAGGTTTGTAGAAATAAACACAGTCCAGCAGTAGCTTGCCTAGGAAACTACGTAAATATACACAAATAAACACAAAGCAGTTTTGATGTACCATCCACTCAATCTAGCATTTAATTTTCTACATTCCCACACTGTAATTTTTCCTGAAATAAATATTTAGGGATACTTAAAGACTCCTGAACAGCACTCAGAAGAATTTAAATGTGGACACGCAAAACAAGCTATTAACTGCAAGCAAGCTGCACAAAGTAATTCTTCAGAATAAGCAAGAATGAAGTCCAAAAGGCTTGCATAAAAGGCATTCTTCTAAGCTTGGCTCCACTTCACATGCACACATTTATTACCTAATACAAAAAGTATTTTGTCAACACACGCTTCCCCTTCCTCTTGATTCAAAGTCACAAATGCAAAAAATATCAAGTTTTCCAATACAGTGAAAATAGTTTTTACAGTCCAAATTACTGGACAGAATTTGCCTCCAAGTGAAAACCTCTGTGCACTATAAAAACTTCCAAGATCGATAGGCAACATTTTATATTGATTTACAATATAACATTCTAAATAACTGTAATGATTGCTGCTATGCCAAAGTAGGAACTTGTTTGAAGTAAGATGACTTCACGCTTTACCTTTACGAGTGGTTTTAATGCAATGAATTGGACTGAACAGGCCTTCTTGATAGTCCAGAGGAACAGTTGCTTGAACTTTCAAACAATAGGTAGTCTCTGGAGCAAGACCATCTATTACATCAATAGGTAAAATCTTTTGAGTTCTGACCTGTAAGAGAGATTTGTGAATAGCATGTGAATATAACTGCTCTACAAGATTAGCTGATTTTTAAGTATCCTTCCCCCACACTGCGCTTCAGCCTATTTGTATAATATCACAGAACCATAGAATGGCTTGGGTTGGAAGGGACCTTTAGGATCACCTCATTCCAACCCCCTGCTATAGGAAGGGACACCTCCCTCTAGACCAGGCTGCTCACAGCCCCATCCAGCCTGGCCTTGAATGCCTTCACATGCCTGAGGGGCATCCACAACCTCACTGGGTAACCAATGCCTGTTCCAGTGTCTCACCACCTTCACAGTAAAGAATTTCTTCCTAATATCTGGTCTAAATATACCGGCTTCCAGTTTAAAGCCATTTCCCCTTGTCCTGTCAATATAGGTCCTCATAAAAAGTTCCTCCCCAGCTCTCCCTAAGCAGTGCCAAAGTAAAGAACAAAGGACAATATGTGTAGGCTGATTCAGCGCTGAAAGGAAGTTTCTAACTTTGCTCCTTTATGCATGAAACTAGATTTCCAGCTTTAGGAGTGCAGCACAGCTCTATATGAAACGCAACTGACTGCACTTGAATTCCTCAGTTCATTGAACAAACACTTCCTCCTCTTCCCTCTTGGCTGACCAGACAGACATGTCACACACACAGCTTGTACTTTAATTATAAGAACTCCAGAAGATCAAATTAACCTCTTATCTCGCCCTTCCCCTTTATCCCCTATATCCTACATAAGTGTTTCTTCCCACTGCCTTGAACTTTCTTTCCTTTCCCTGTTCCTGCTGGCTGACAGTGGATCCTGCTCCAGCTCGTGTGAGCTTCCATCCCTCATGCATTAAAAACTGGCTCTGGGATTCAAGAGAAATACAGCAGTTCTCATAAAATATCTGAAGCAGTCCTCTAGAAATACAAACAAACTAACTAAAAACAACAACTTTTCAGCCACATTGCGACAGTTATACAGTCGTGTAGCTAAACAAGCTATATAATTAAACAATTCAGGTTTAGAGCATTAAACAGTTAATGCAAAGGTCCAGCAGTTATGGTCAAGAAAAATCAGAATGCAGTCATACCTCTTCTACATTAGATGAATTTTCCCAGATAACTACGTTGTATTTAAAAAGCAGAGGATTTAGCCACATTTTTCGGACCTGATTTGCTTCTGGAGGAGAAACCTTAATTTTAATGTCTCCATTTATGGACTGCAACGCTATTTCGGGGGGACCAATCTGAGCTGCAAATATGAAAACACATGGTAAACGTTTAGAGGAAAACAAACTAACATTTAAGTTACATTAATAATACACAGCTACTGTGATTTAGTATCTTCCAACTCTTTCGAGGCTGTAACAAAACTACAGGAACTGCCCATAGGATCTTAGTTTTAATTCTTCTCAAGCAGTAACTCATAGAAATCTAACTTAAAATATATGACAATGTTGCCTGAAGCTAAAATGCAATATTACTGATGAATGTTTTTCACAAAGGAATGAAAAAGCTGGATTGTATTTTAAAATAAGCAGGGCAAGAAATGTAGCTCAAACAAATCAATCCAGTAGTACTGCCCAGTAGCCTTCCTTCATTATCCTATAATGAAAAGTCAAGAGGTCAGCAGAAGACCTCCAGGAAAGTCCATTTCAGGGAGGCTTTATGGAATCCAGAAAGACAGAGTGATAGAAAAATCCCTCAGAAGAACAGCACCGCTATCAATATTTTTCCCTTTCCAGAAATCACCTATAAATACCTTACATCACTTTAAGGTTGAGAAAGTCTCTAGTTTATGCTGTTGTAAGCAGTAGAAACTACATATAAGCCACAGTAAAGTGCAGAAGGACATTTAACTAGATACGTTGCAATATGTAAGGAGCTCATACCTATTTCATATGGAATCATTTCAAAAATGCTAGACCATGGGGACTTGTCTTCCCTTCGTTCAGCCCTAATGCGCACATGATGCATATCATAGTATGCAGTTATTGCTGAAGAAAAGTCACATTCCGTGTGACTGACATTCTGACAACCAGATAATTCCCTCCATTCCGGTTCATTTGTCTGAAGATCATCAAAGCTGCAAGAAGAGAATAAAAAATAAAAATGAAAAACAAAGCAAACTAAATCCTCAGTTTTCCTCACCTTTTTCTAAATGCTAGTTTAGTAGTATTAGTTTGCCCAGCATTTAGCACCAATTACATCGGTGCTGGTGATATCTATTTTGTCAGCCTTGATATCACCATTTAATTCAAGCCTCAAGTTGATATCACCATTTAATTCATTACTTTAATCTACCCTGTTATTAGTTTAACCTTTTTACCCAATCGTATCAGACTTTATAGACTGATAGTTCACCACTTGGTTTATTCAATGTGTGAACACAGTGTCTGAGAACAGCAACAAAGAACCCCTCTCAAATGTAGTTTGCATGTGTTGACACAACCTAGCTCAAAAAGAAGAAACAACAACAAAAAAGCCAGAGAAGAATCAATACATTTAAAACCTACATTTCTAAGTGTACCACTTTACTGCCCAGCACTGAGAATTACTACTAAGTGTGCTTTGTATTTATAACACCTCTCTATCAGAAACAATCTAATTTATACATGAACTAGAAATTGAAGGACAACTCTTGGATTCTACATCAAGAAATATCTTCCTAGAAGTTTTATGTGGCAGCACCAAGAGGCATAAATCAATCAGTAAACCAGTTTACTCTTCTACACAACTACGGGTCTGATATTTGTGGCTTGGAATGAAGCTACTACTTACCACTGGTATTGTGCTGAAAATGTCACATTGGTACCATCCCCAGTGTAGTTCCATCTTAGGGTGAAATTAGTATTTACAGCATAAACCTCAATATCCTGAGGACTCTTCAGATTAGTGTGGCCTATAAAAAAAAGACAGTATCAAGCTACATAAGGATCGGGATAAATAATTTTGACATAATTTAAGGAGAAAATACTTTTGTTAAAAAGAGTGACAAAAATAATAATCTCCCTACCTCCCTTTTAAAAGCACCTGCAGTTGTAACTTTCAGCACATGAAGTTCACTGCTATGGGTGATTATAAGCAATCTGAATGCATTTATGCTGTATTTTATTGGTTAGATCCAACACCTGGAGCTCAGCTGCAAACCACTTGGGATTGACCTTATGGTCTCATTCCACAGCTGTGGAACAGACAGTACGTCAGACTTTGTGCCACACATTACTGCCGCCAAATCAATGCATGGCTATGAACATAAATCCCATCCAGTGAGTTTTCCTCACACAGAATTACCTTAAATGAGGTAGAAGACGTGCTATGTTTTCTTTCACCCAAGGAACAGTGCATAAAATGACATGGGAAAGAGCAGTCCAAGAGAGGAGAAGAACTAACCTCTGTCAGGGAGATTGCCAACAGGAGGCAATTTTAGATACGAATTAAAGTGTTCAAACTAAAATGAGGAAGCTTTGTGAAATATAGATTACAGATTAATCACTGAAATGAGCATTTCAAAAGAGGAAAGAAGGGAACATTTATCAAAAATGTACTTGTTCAATAGGGATCCTGCTTGCACGTGGTCTGCATATAAATCTAAGCAGTATAGAATCACAGAATTGTTTAAGTCAGAAGGAACCTTTCTTTCCAAGGCCATTTGGTTCTATCCCCTGCAATGAACAAGGACACCCACAGCACCATCAGGTGCTTAGAGCCCCATCCAGCCTGACCTTGAGTGTCTGCAGGGATTGGGCGTCCACCACCTCTCTGGGCAGCCTGCACCAGTGTCTCACCACCGTTGCTGTAAAAACTTCTTCCTTATATTTGATCTAGACCTCCCCACTTTTAGTTTCAAACAATTTTCACTTGTCATATCACAACAAGCCCTGCTAAAGAGTCTGTCCCCTACTTTCTTGTAGCCCCTGTACCACAGGCTATGCTCTTACCCTATCTAAAAGTGGAATATGAGAGCATTAAACATATTCAGTAGTTTTGCAGAAGCTCACAATCTTTTTCCACTGTCAGTTGGATAAAAGAAGTATCAAATAATCTCCTTTAAAAGCAGCAGGATGGGTAAGGAAGCTCACTGGAATGAGGATATTAGCTTACTTCCACAACCTTCCTTCCCTTTCCCCTCACCTCCCATAGGTTCTGTTATAAGAGAAAGAGTTCAAAAGCTTTTCCAACCATAGCGTAGGCAGTGAAGGCTGGTATGACGTGACACAGGAAAGGATGTGATGTTTTGGGAAATGGACTTAAGACTATCACAAAAGGTGCCCAGCAATACTTCCTCACAGGAACTGCTGCATTTTGAGGCCTATCTGAACAAGCATGTTCACAGCAGAAGCCATTCTGATATAAATTCTCCAAATCCGGAAGAGAAGCAAATCACTCTGAACTCCATCACAAGCCTTTCTGGTGGCTGAACAGTGAAATGAGTAGGAATGGCTTTAGTAACAGGCCCAAAAGCAGACTGTCATGGGCCTCAGGTTTGATTTCCCCTTTTCTCTGAGAACTTCCTCACACAAGCTGGAACAACACGGACCCCAGCCTGACACTGGCTCTTCTGTAACCCTCACAAACTGCTAAAACCAGACACTAAGAACTGCTTTCAGGGGCCAAGAAGCATCAAAACATGCAGCTCTGCTCTGCACAAATGAAACTGCCGCTTCATCGAGCACTTTGTCTGTGTGACTTCCTCCCTCAGGACTGCACGTGCTCAGCTCTTGCCTGGTTTATGAAATGAGTCAAACACACAAACTCTGTGCTACAAGCTGCTGTCCCGTTAAGCTGCAGGTATCACCACGTAGTTGCTGTTTCCTTTCTGTTCCGCTGCCAGCTGCTGCTGTAGACCAACACTAAACCAGATGGCCTTTTGGCTTCAAAAGATACAAAACGTAAATACAGAAACAAAACACCCACAACCCCATAGCACTCGTAGATCTGTCCTGAATGTAATTAGGCATCTTCCTCCACGCCCTGGCTGGAAAAAACAACAACAGATTACTGCTTTATAAAGCTCTCCTGATCCTCAGAGACAACCCTGGGAATTCAATCTAACTCCTTCATGAGGAAATCAAGTTTCTTACACGAGCTTAAATAACTATTTATTGAAGGTTCCAAGCCCCAGTCATCCTTCTCACTCCATCTCCTGCTTTCATTGTCCCTTCTAAGTCAAACTTGCTAGTTTTCCGAATAATTGCCATTCTTGTTTTATACATTCTCTCTAAATAAGCACTCTTGGAACAATGTAACTCACCAGTCACAGTGCTCCAGCTGAGTTCTATAAACGGAGTTCAGCCTTACAGAAGACGTGACCCAACCTTTTCATTCTGCTTAGCGCTGCTACACCCCAGCACTTTTCCGGTTTTCCCCAGAACCATTTAACATTGTTCTCAATAACACAGATGTGCACAGATGTACATGCCTAACCTTACACACAGTAATTCCCATTTCCAGTGGTTTGTACTTGCTTCCCTAAATCACTTTCCTAAATTCAAACGAAGAACAACAACCGTGCAGTCAAGGAGTGAACTCGGCAACAGAGAAGCGCCATGATTTAGCTAGAAACCCAATGCACAAAGTATTACTTACTCCAAAGGCTCTACTTTCTTTGGTTGATTCAATGACAAAAACAAAAAGAACGCACCTCTCCCCAGACCCTCTGTTCCTTCACTACCAAATCAGTTCAACTTACATTCCTATCTGAGGGAGAATAAACCAACCAAAAAACACCCTCTAAAGGTCATCACGGAACTGTTTGAGTTGGAAGGAGCCTTTCAAAAGATATCTGGTCCAACCCCCCCCCCCTGCAATGAACAGGGACACCCACAGCTCCATCAGGTGCTCAGAGCCCCATTCAACCTGACCTTGAGTGTCTGCAGGGATGGGGCATCCACTGCCTCTCTCTGTTCCACTGCCTCACTATTCTTATGGTAAAAAACTTCTTCCAACCTATATTTCCCTTCTTTTAGTTTGAAATCATTTCTTCTTGTCCTGTCGCAACAAACTCTGCTACAGAGTCTGCACCTTTCTTTTTTACAGACCCCTTTCAGATGCTGAATCAACTCATCATCAACTTTCCCCACCCATCAGCTTTCCACATATTTCAGTTCCCTGCTATTTGCTACGAATCATCCATCTGAATACAAGAAATAATACCTTCTAGCTTATGGTAACACAAAGAGCCAGAGTTTGCTGAAGATGCCAAGACTCACAATGCACTGCTGTGACTTACAGATATGCCCACAGAGGGATTCACCACATCAGCCAATGTAGGTTTTGCTGCCCTAGAAAAAGCGGTTATCTTACAAACTTCTTGTGAATCCTTAAACACTGTTTCTAAACCAACTGTCAGACCCAAAGTTGAGCTGACACACCATTCCTCTCAAAAGGGAAACGTTCTAACAAAAACGATTGGTTTTGGTCTCCTATCTGAGTTATAAAGGCAAGCACAGTGTGACAGAACACAACTATATGTCCTACTTCATGTCTGCTGCAACGCTGCCTGCTAGCAGCTGCGAGGAGCTCAGCGACAGCCTGCTGCTTATCGTGTGTGGGTTAGAACCACGGAAACTCTGTCTCAGCCTTTCAGCGCTAGGCCTGTTACGTGTGGGTACGGAACACAGACAGAAAGCCACAACCAAACACAGCAAAGGCAGCCCGACTGCTGCTGACTCCATGGGCAGAACGGTGCTCTGAGGCGGCAGGGTTATCACCAGGGCTTTCAGACTGGCACAGAAGAGGAACTGCTGGTTTTGGACAGGGCAGAAGGTGACAGGTCACTGCAGCCCAGCAGCCACTTCTACATACAGAAGCAGCACGCAGCATGCCCATTAATTTCTGCCCTCTGCGTGGGTTAACTGAAGCGGCTGCAGGTAGCACAGCGCCGACAGCAACGGGCTGGAACTTGGAATGAACGCACAAAGCAAAGAGCTGCTTTTCCACCCCAGCCCTACCGCAAAGGCACAGCGCAGACCCCAGAAAACAGCCTCCGGTCTTCTGTCGTGTTACTACCCATGAGATCACGCCCTGAAATCCAGCAGCGTTGCTCCCCTTCGGTTCCCTACTTGAACTTCACGCTCCGAGGCGCCTTCGCAGTAAGTTAACGGGATCCCAAAGCCCGTTTCCCACAGACAACACCGCCTCACCCGAAGCTCCGCAAAGCCCCAGCCTCACCCCAACGCCACCGCCGGTGCCGCACCGCGCTCACCTGCACACAGAGGGAACGCCACGAGCAGCAGACAGAGCAGCACAGCCGCTAATGGCCCCGCAGCACGCACCATCGCAGCCATCAACCCGCGGCTGCTCTCGCCCTTACCGGAAGCCTCTGCTGGCTGCGCATGCGGCCTGCCGCGGCCGCCGAGATGGGGGCGGTGACGTGTGCGTGTGTTGTGAGGTTTGGGGTTGCCGCTGGGGCTGTGAGAGCAGCACAAGTCTTAAATGCAGATTGGAACAGCGGGGATAAAGGAATATTAGCAGGCATCCTTCTGATCGACTGCTGAGGGCATAGACCAGTGACAGAGCTTCGGAAGATATATGTGCCAGTGTAGCGTCACCTGGAAGACAGCCATGAGTTATACTGCAGAGAGATGCCTGTATCCCAGTCATATTCTAAGTGTTCCCAAAGAGGTGAATGAAAGCGAGATACTATGAAACCAGTATTGTCAGAAATAGAAAAACAAGATTAATAATAAAAAGGCAGTGCCATCTTTTTTGTCTAACTGTGCTTATGAAATCTAGATGCTGGTGTTCCCTGCAAATCAGGGAATCAAAGAACCATAGAATGGTTTGAGTTGGAAAGGCCCTTGAAGACCATCCAGTTCCAACTGCCTGCCATGGTTTCAGGTTTCTACTATTAATTTCTTTTGATCGATAAGTATGCAATGCAACAAACATTTAATGCGGAAGTGTGTTTATTGTGTAGCAGAACTGAGTGACTAACAGAGTTGTTAGGCTACTAAGTACCACTCAGTGGGAGCCATCACGGTCTCCATGTGTCGTGGTGAACAGTGAGGAGAAACAGTGTTGTAATGAAAGCAACAGAGAAGGACGTGATCTATCAAACATCATCAGCTTCACCACAACTTCCTGAGTAATTCCACATAAACAGGCGTTCTTTCAGACAAGGGCTATTTGCCCTTTTCAAGTAGCTAAAGAAGAAGAAATCAGTGGAAGACAGCTGCTGTCTGATGGGGTCAGGCTGAGCCTGTACCAGACAGCTCCTCCCCGTCACGGGGTGGATGTTACTGCATATCAACAGCAGTCCTGACCACAGGGAGTTGCTCAGCTCTTTCCCAGGAGTGCTGATTTAGCTGTATACGTGCAGATCATTTGTATAATACGGGCACACCAAGTTCAGTGTTAGTGAAAGCTCAGCCTTTTCTTACACACACCTCTGTTTTTCTTTTGTGCCTGCTGCCATGCAGATCTGAGCAACACCCGCAGGCGGCTGCTCTCGGGATGGTTCATGCAGCTTCTTGCAGCTTCCTGCACACCAAAACACTCTTGGAACCAATGCAGACTATGGGCTCTGGTGGATGAGGGGAGGAAGGCTTTGGACAAAGGAACACCTTGGTGGCTGAGAGAATGTGACTCCCAGCTCTTGGCTAGCACAGTCACAAAGTGCTAATGCTAACAGATATATTTAGTACACTTCTGTTATTAGTAGTAGTACTAGTAGTATTTTCTTTCAGCTTTGGAGTAAAAGTATGAGCTGGCTGTAAGAATTATGCAAGATGTATATTCTTGCATATTATATATTCTAAGATATAGAGCATTCCGGTACTAACATGATGAGGCTGTTTAAAAGCATCCATAAAGCAGAACTATTTAGGTCTGCTCAGCTGCGGAAGCCTTACCAGAAAAAGAAACAAAAACATTTCCTTCTGCAATCAACAGTGGGCAACTACTGAGATAAGTGACAGGTTCTGATCTAGCCTGGGGGAGATAAGTGCATGGATATCACATGTTTCTTAGGATAATGTAGATCTTTTCTGACCTTGACCCAGATTTACCTTTTTGGCGATTTGTTATCTTGTGTGGAGGCAGTTTATAGGAAACCATTTTTATGGCACCTTGTATCAGTCACATTTCACAGTAACCACCTTGCAGTCAAAGATCGTAAAATGAATTACAGCAGGCTCACTAGTTTCCTACTGTTGGAAATAGTGAGTAGTCTAATATAAAAGCCACAACATTCACGGTTTATGTTCCGGTAAGTTTGAATGCAACTTTCTCACAGGTGTCACAGAAGAAAGAAACAGAAACCGGTGTTGATAAAATCCGTTCTATGAGAAGCTCTATCTCCAGTACGCAGGCAGACAAACAGAAGGGAAGACAATGCGTGGACAAGAATGCCAGTCCTAAAACACGTGTGCTATGGAGGAAACCAAGCCGGTCAGGCTCCACTGAATTTATTTCTGTTGGCGGACGGGCAAAGGAGAAATCATTCCCTTGTTTCTTCTCACGTCAGCTCTGGAACAGGATAAAAGAAGCAAATACAGCATTTCAACTTGCTTGAATAGTGTAGAAACATGAGATAAGGAAAGGAGGACTTAGGAAGTCAGCTGCATGTAGTAGAGCCCCGGGACAGGCTCTTTTGTATCCATCCCTTTCTCGATGTACTTTTGCCTTTAGAGTCAGGTTTTCTGCCACTTCTCAGGCAGTATCTCCCACACCTTTTCTGTTAGAAATCTTTTCCTCGTATCTGCCTTGTTTCAGTCTTGTAACTGCTTTCATGTCTGTCATGGACGTAGAGATTATTCATTTCCTGTTTTCAGAAGTCTCTCACATATTTGAAGACTGTCATGTCAGCATCAGTCTTCTTTTTGTCAGACCACAATGTGCTGGATCTTTTCACCATCCTTCACAGAGAATGCTTTTTGTCCTCCTGACTTTTCTCAGCTCTGGGTATAGCTCTCCAGCTCTCCCTGGTGCTAGACAGTAGGGAACGTTGTCTCACACATGACGTGTACTGTTCTGTGGTCTGTACATTCTCTGTGGCATTTGCCTCTTTCACATCAGTGCAGTGTTGACTCACTTGTAGCCTGACCCAATATAAACTCTGTTTTCACCTTCTTCCACCTAAATTAATTTTCCTAGTCTGTGACAGCATCTTGTAAGACGTGGAAAGTCTTACTGAAGTCAGAATAGAACCTACTGCTTCTGCCTCATGCGGAAGTTTGCTGGTGCTCACTGAAAGGAGTGAAACCATTTTCCTTTTGTTAGTGCACTGATGTTCTCTGGCTGAATGCTAGTTTCTCAACATCATTTTGAAAGCTAAAAACATAATGGGTGAAGTACATGCTAAAAAAGCCTGCCTGCTGCCTGCCTGTTCCCAGCACAGTGCTCACACATTCAGGCCCTATTTCTACTTTTCTGGAAGAAGTGTAGTTGGAGTGCTGTGCTTACATTAAACCCTTGATCACCTCACACAGAAGTAGACTTTTCACCCCTTTCCAGACAGTGGTATGAATTATAGCAGGGCAATAGTTCAGAGCTTTTTCACGAGTAAACTTTTCACAAGTTCTCTCTCTGTGATGCAACTTCTTCCATCACGTGTTACCAGCAACTTGCTTTTAGACATTGCTGGCATTGAGACCTGGGTGTTTCACATCAGGAAAGGTTATATAGAAGCAGTTCAGATTTTCCACAATATTTCCATATCCCTTCACACTCACGAAGTTGCAGGACGACTCATAGATTCAGCTCTTGCCCTTCTCTTCTGACCCTCCTCACACACTGAGATCTACAAGGAGAAGGTTGGTTTTGGGCAGGTGTAATTCTGTGTATCAAAGACGCTTAGTATTTTAAGTGCATGACAAAGCTCAGGTAAATAAAAACACAGGTATCTGGTCAGAAGACTGCATTTGGTTTTGAAGGGCAGAGGCGCCGTGATTTGCAACAGCCAGCCTCCAGAATGTGAGAAGTTTGCTGTCAACCTGTATTTTTTTACAGTCCTTGAAGACCTACCAAGTGTCTTCACAGCACCTGGTCACCATAATATATCTCCAGCTTCCTTCCTTATAGATAATATAATGATCAACAAGTTGTGCTTGGTTAGGATGAGATTCAGAGCCTCATTGTATCAACAGTTACATCAGCATGTCTGAAAATCTAACCCACGTGCAGAGCTCCAGCTGTGATTTACATGGTGTCACCCAAACGGATCTGTAAAGAAAGTCCCTGTTTGGAGAACCAGCAGTCTGGTTTTACAAAGTGCAGTAGAAATAACAGGAGCTGGAAGAAGGGAGTAGAAATGAGAGATGGTATATGAGTTACACAGTGTCTGTCAATGGGAAGATGGAAGAGCTGAGGTGTTAAACGTTCTTTGGTCTGCTGATTTTATCAGTGTGTAGTCCTTGCACCAGTGAATTCACATCAATGCTGCTGCAGCCAGGACTTCCTCTGTAAGGCTTCCCCAATGTTATCTCACTTTTCTTCTTGATATCAGTATCTTTCTGTACCTTCAGCCCTTTGCAGTAATTACGTGAAAGCACTGATATTAACTCAAGGTAATACAAGGGAATTGTGACTGGGCCGTAGCTGGAACAACCTGCCATCCCCCAGAAAAGCTGCTTAGGAAAGTGTGAGTGAAAGCTGAAGTCACGAATGGTTTAGCTTGGCTTTAGCCAGGATAATTATAAACGAGGTGAACAAACGTCTCAGAGGTGAGAAGTCAGAAGTAAAAAAGGGCTTTCCCTTTTTGTAGTGCTGTGAATTCTTCACATCCTGCTTGCACAGCTCTGTATTTGTCCTTTATATCGTGTGGCTGAAATTGAACAAAAATGTCCTTTGATGTACACAGGAAGAATGTGGTTTGCCCCCAGCAGATCCCTCGACTCGTAATCAGTGTTATCTGCCAGAATTGCACTTGTGAACACTCCACCTTTATCACAGGTGAATTCTCAGTGAGCGCTGTGTGCGGGAGCTGTGAAGTAACAATTATCACAGCCTATTTAGCCACAAACCCTGGTATGGTGTCAGAAGAGTCAAATTTAGCAAAGAAACTAGAAGTCATCCAAGGACTTTCTGGAATCCCCCATGAACCAAAGAGATGTAGAGTTGAGGAATTCATTCCTATTGCATGCTAAGCAAGGCACAGCTGGACTATGAATATACTTTTCATTTGGGAGTTAATCACATAAAGGATTTTGATGGTGATACGGACAGCGAGTGAAAGGCAGCCCCATAGGAACTTAAAGCAGCTGTTTCTTTGAGGACAGTGTGCTCCATATCAAAGCAAAGTTAACCAAGGTTATCAAGACAAACGCTTCCTTTCTCCGCTTTGAATTCATTGAAAGAGGAACAATCCCTCTCCTCGTGATACAACAACAACTGGTGTCAGCAGAGACACAAGGGGAAACACTTCCTCTTTTTAAATGAGGAAAGCCAGACTCTCAAGATTTCAGAGACAATGTTCTTGAAGAGATTCTTGCTGCCTTAATCTACAGGAACTGTATTTCTGAATAGCCAAGGTTTTTATTTTTAAATTGGGCTTACCAATGAATCTGTGATCAAGAGGCAAAGCACAGCGCGTTATCTGTGCCATCATCATCATTGTGTGTTTTCAGCCACTTCTGATAGACGAGAACTTCACGTGCTTCCATGAAAGTCAGCAGTCAGAGAGAGAAAGGGCCTTCCCTGACAGCCTGAGCAAAGGGCAGGGAAATGCCAGCCTTCATATCAGCTGGCCACCCCACTGCTGACATATGCTTTGGTCTATGACTACAAAGAGGCTGCTTATGACTACAAAGAGGCTGTTAAGATGCGTAGAGGGAAAAATCAGAGAGGCAAAAGCCCAGCTTGAATCTAACCTGGCCGCTGGGTAAAAACAAACAAGAAACTCTTTTACAAATACATCAACTGTAAGAGGAGGACAAAGGGGGAATCTCCATTCTTTACTGGACGAGGCTGGGAATGTGATCACAGAGGATAAGGAAAAGGCAGAGGTTCTGAATGGTCATAAGAGCTATGCTATGTCATTTTTGCTTCTGAGAAAGCCAAAAAACCCTAAACAACCCAACCCAA